>NC_140257.1:9108016-9298016 GCF_949987555.1 Borostomias antarcticus | reverse complement strand
GCGCAGCAGGTCCTGGAAGGGAAAAGCAGGAGAAATGAGTTGCAGCAAAAGCAGGGCTGACTTTGACTATCAAAATTAGAACATAACTAATGTGTGAACACGTTACGTTACCTGATCGGTTGGAGTATATTCGCTCTGTCTTACGGAGTCGATTCTGTCCAGGAAACTGTGAATAAGACGCACATAATCAGATATTTCTTGTTGTCACAGAGTGACAGACCTGTAAGAATACTCTGATTCTCCCGCTGAAGGACTTGAGGCACAAAGAGTCCCGGAGGCCAAGTCCTTCGACCAAAACATAGAAAAACAACATTACACAACAACGTTCATCCCCAGAACAACAACACCCTCAAAAGCATCAAAACATGTCAATAAAATGTATAAATACAATTGCATAACCGGGGCCTTCACTACTACTGTATTCATATAATCAGCACAGACAGTAATGTTGTGCACTGTAGTGGAATCCAGACTCTGAATCTGAGACTGCTTCTGGGAGGGAGTTGCATTTGGGTGCAACGCCAGTACCGCCGGGGACCACTAGGGGGCAGGCCAGTTCGGCCCGGGCTATTTTGGTCCGTCTCTTGTCGGAGTGATTACATAAGGCTGGTTATTGTGGACTGTAGACGGCACGGCTGGCTGTTGGTGCCTGATCCAATGCTGAGAGAGCGTGTGTAGGGAGCCGGCAGCTGGGACATGGCAGCTGGCTGGCTCGGCCCACTCGTTCGCAGCAGAACACAGCAGGCAGATATACTACAGAACCAGGCTCAGGACTGCCTTGGGCCAGACTGACCAGTATAGCAGAGGCCTAGAACACCCAGAGGAGAAGTCGTCATATACCGTACGCCGCCTAGCCTGTTCTGGGATCCAATATACAATACAGGCCGCAAGTGCGCCTGAGCCAGGCTATATCAAACAAACTCCTAGCTGTTCCCCCGCTGTCTCTGGTTTCAGCAGCAGTCCGTACCTATCACAGTGTTCAGAGTAGATCCTGCATACATGAGGAAACCTAACCTGCTGGGACAGCGCGCAGGGCTGCACGGGCGGGGGGAAATTTCCGGAAAGTTTCTGGAAAGTTTTCATGGGAACTTTAGCCCAGGACATTTTTCCAATTGCCAAGGCACAAAAAGCTTTCACATACTGTATGTGTGTGTGTGTGTGTGTGTGTGTGTGTATGTATATATATATATATATATATATATATATATATATAATTACATATCCCCCAAAATGTGAAGTAAATCTAGATAAGAGAAAGTAAAGGTAGTCTGGTAGTACTGTAAGTAACAGATATTTGAATTTAGGATGAGATATATGGAAATGATGAAGGCCTATCTCTGTCTACACCTGGCAAGAGGGACTGGTGTGCATGTGAGGCTAATTCTACTATTCTGTCTATAATAATAATAATAATAATAATAATAATAATAATAATGTTATAATGTGTAAGAGTATGACTGATTTCATAAATGAATTCCCGGAAATTCACACACATTCCCCACAATTCCTGAAATGACCATGGAAACCTTCCCATTGACAACATTCCCAGACTTCTGCAACCCCCAGTCACCAGTGAGTGACTTGACTCCGACACATGACACCCGAAATGGCACTCGCACGCTTCCTTTGGGAGCAGCGTCTTTGCCCTGAGGAGCAGTCCTTACAGTCCAACAAGTGTCTGCCGGTCTCACAGAGTTGATCTCCCAGAGTTGACCACACCTCAAATGCTTCCTTATTCCAGATCCCCTCGTACCCGTGCGCTAGTCACCATGTTAGACCCGGGCTGGGAAAAGCCTGTATAGCCTGTGGGTAGACGTAGCACACTGTGCTGTGTGTGTGTGTGTGTGTATGTGTGTGTGTGTGCGTCTTTCCATACCAGCCGAGAGCCACATGTGTACGTGCACGCACGCACGCGCACACACACGCACACGCACACACAGCTTGTGTCCCATCACTGCAACTATGTGAGGTATTTTTAGTCTGTCTTCCTTGCAGAAGCATAGGTTATAATTACCAAGTGTTCTGTGACTGCCATGTGACAAGTGCTATTGGTAGAGCACTGGGGAGCCAAATATAGTCTCTGCACTCTGCCACAACAAACTGATCCAGGAAAAGCCAAAAAAGATAACATCGATTATCTTTTGTCCTTCCACACGACGCTTTAGAAAAAGGGTTGGAACATTTGAAGTTGCTCCGGGTGTGCACTGTAAATAGAGTTGGCTAATTTGTGGTCCAGCTATATCTGTAGCAGACAGGTTGTCTGTAGGTTCAACCTAGATTATGTTTGCTCTCTCACAGCAGCCAGATTGAGGGCATTAAGTCATTCATGCCATGTTTTTGGGTCAGTGTATTTCTCAACTAATTTAGCTGAATGATCCCTGTGACGCTTAAAGGACTAATATGCCACTTTCTATTTTCCTGGGGGGGGGGGCAGTATGGTCTATTGGCCTTCTAACTCTCTCGCTCGCTCTCTCTCTCTCCCCCTCCCCCCCTCTCTCTCTGATGAGGGGCAGTTGAGGCCGCGCGGCCTCCGGGGCCGCCCAGCACTCCTGCACTGCTGCCCCATGTGGTGCGGTCGGTCACATGCGCCGCGGCCCACACTGCACTCTCTCCACAGCATGGGAGGAGGGAGGGAGGAGGGAGGGGAGGAGATTAGGGAGGAGTTGGAGGAGGGAGAGAGGAGGAGGAGAGGACATGGGGAGAGAGAGAGGGCGGATGGGGAGAGAGTAGGAGAGGGGAGGAGGGGGGTGGGTAGTATTAAAGGGGAGGACGGGGGGGTTAGTATAGCAACGCGCCCGCGCAGTGACGCACATATTTCCCTGCGTACCTGCACGTTCAACCACGGCAGGCTCTCCAAGGGAACGTGGGAAAGGCGTGGTGGACGAGTTAAAAGCAAGTACACCGCGGGCTTTAAAGTGTGTGTGTGTGTGGGGGGCGGTATTGGGCTCGGGCACACGGGTGACCCAGGTCCAGAGGGGCCCCGCCAGACGACTCGGAGTGACGGAGCAGCTTCGGTCGCTCTGTCAGACGAGGTCACATTCTTCTGGTTATGGGGCACCAGGCAGACAAACAAACAAACAAACAGGCACACACAAAAAGCAGCCCGGCCAAGTGACAATGGCCTTGGCAACACAGGAGCTGAAGATCGTCACAAAGTGGCCAACGTCTGAAAGCCAACAGAATAACTTGAAATGGTTGGGAGTTGTAGGGAGAAGCCTCCACAGAGAGACAACCTTCATGAGCCTTTATGTCGATGGCAGTGAGCCCAGCCTCATGTGCTCATTTGATAATTGGGTTGACTTTTTACAAATAGTAGACCATCTTCAATTAGCAGTGGAGAGAGGGGGGATCAATAGTTTCCATATTTGGAGCGGCTAGGCCCGGCATAATGGTTCAGCGCGGTGGTTCACTGCAGTCAGAGAGCCGTTTAAAACACACAGCCGAGCGCCGGTCCCCGACACTAGTATGTGTGAACAGAAATATTCGTCGACACGGTCGGTCAGTAGTCATTTGGACCCACAAAATACTTCTAAACTCTCCTTCGCCACTACTCCGGCACACATAGGGTGAAAGCGTTTTACTTTCGCTACGGGATCAAATAAAAACCTGCCGCTTCCGAGAACAGAGCGGTAGGATTTAGCATTAGTCAAAAAGGCATGGCGGCTAGAGCTGCTGTAGCGTCTATCCTCCTCATGCTGAGAGAGAGCAGGTTCTAGTTTTTAGTCCGTGTCACGGTCGTCTGACCGGCGGAAAGGTCTGCGCCGGGGGGGTTGAGACAGAAACACTGAACAGTTTCAGAGGTGCATCTCAGAGCAGATGCATCCGTCAGCGGCTCGGCGGGCGCTTCCTAAACACGGGAGCGCGAGCGGAGACACTCCACAAGGCTGGACCCGATACTGTGTAAACAGGAGCACCTGCTTTACCTCAGCCGGCCGAATACACTCTCCAGAGACGCATCAAGTCCTGCTTTTGAAAGGTGTTGTATAAAAATGTGAAATACACCGTGATGTCACATGTCTCTGCTAAATGTCGAAGAGGGTCATTACATCACCTCTGCCTAAAATACCCGTCCCAACTGAACTTGGGGAGTCTGAAATAAGACTTTGTCCAGTTTCTGAAGAAGACAGGAAGTTCCCGGTGTGTGCTGAATGTTTTATAACACTCTACTTCACACCTAAATGACATGAAATAGTCAGTTGGACACACTCCATGAAGTCAGTACAGAATCTGATAAAACACAAAACCAGGAAAGCATTCCCATAGGAAGCCGCATTCAGGGCAGGCGCATCAAGTGAGTTTTTAAACTCTTGGCTGTGATTGGCTGCAGCCTCAACACTAGATAGAAGTTTCCAGTTTGAGCACAGCCATTGATCCGGTGAAAGTTAGCAGTTCCTGACTCCCCTAATAAGAAGTCAATAACCAATAGTCCAAATCAGACAGGGGGTCTACTGTAGGCCTATTTATTTACATAACATCTTAGAGAGAGAGAGAGAGAGAGAGAGAGAGAGAGAGAGGACAGAGGGCATCTAAATAATCAATTCTCCCCTCACAACCTAAATGCCACTGGTTATTCTCTCCCAGTGTTGTTTTACTGCGCTTCTTCAGCCAGAGAATCCCAACACTCAGCCCATCGCGTTCAGATCACAGACTGATCGGTGGACAGATGGGTGTGCGCCGCGATCGCGTAGCCGGCCCTCCACAGCCCTTCTGTTTGAGACCCGGAGAGGCCCGTGTCTGGTCTCGACGCTGTTTGTGTAGTTCCACTTCCGACCTCCAGGTGGCTCCCCTCGGTTCCTGCTACAGGCGGCTCTCTTCTACTGACCCTGCCTGCTTTTAGCAGCTGGGTTCCCATGGTAACCCCGGTCGGTCGATACCACTCCACTCCTCTCGTGTGTCTCTCTCTCCCTCTCTCTCTTCCAGGCCATACTTGTATCCTTCCATTCCCAGACTCCCATACATTCACATGGCACAAGCTCTCTGTCTGTCAGCATGGAGGGACTGAGACTCCTGCATCCCAGCTGCCCCACTTGTGTGTGAGTGTGCGTGTGTGTGCGAGAGAGAGAGAGAGAGAGAGAGAGAGAGAGAATATGAACGTTTGAGAATGTTTGGAGAAAATGGATGTCTACAAGGCTAGGCTGTACATATGGGCATTGTGTCTAAAACATTACTGTAAATATACCACAGGTGTAAAGGACAATAAAAGGAACTTGAGGACAATGTTGGACTTGAGCCCGAGCTGAAAGAACCAGAACATACAGCACGTGTAACGCCTGAGTCACCATAGGTTACACGAGGTAAGGATAAACCTTGGTGATAATTGTTAATGTGCCCTATTTTGGTGAATCCAACATTGTCTGAAACGCAGACGCAAAACTTGAGGGCGCTGGCGCTTTAAGGCGTGGCCAACGCCAGTTCAGTATTTCCGTGACCGAGGACGATAGCGCGCCGCCAGCGCAGTTGTAGAAGCGGTTGGATTACGCTAATAAAGTGTGGTTGTGGTGGAGGTTTGGTTTCATAATGGCCAATCATGACACCCGTTTTCCATCCCTTCAAATACCAGTGCGCCAACGATATAGAATTGGCAATGTCCTTATGACAGTTTTGTGTGCAACAGGAGCACCCCCAACCCCCCAACTTCCCCCACCCCCCCAAAGAACGCACCACTACATGTAGCCTACCGCCGGATCCAAAGGCTCTGTCGATCACCGATTTGGCCCATGAAGAAAGACGAAGCATGTTGTGTAGGTGTTGTGGGCACAGGCTACAGCGTGATCAGGATAATCACCCTGGACTCATCACGCATCACAAACCACCTGGATACCCCCGACTCACAGAAATGATACCGCCACCAGATGGTGTGTGCAACTGTGTCAAGATATCTCGTGAATAAATGTATGGCTTAATGAGTCTGAAAATGAAATCATCTTGGTTTTATCAAACATAAGGTTTATACGCTACCAATCCCAGTGGAGACATCGGTACCAGTGTATGACGATTATATATATTTATATATATTTTAAACCATAATGTTTTATTGATCTCTTGTACATAATAAATTGTATGTTGTGTCCTGGCTTTTATCTGGACCCAAGTCTGAAATAAAGGTTGAATGAAGGAATGATACTCGGAGGCAGTATGCGGTCACGGTATTGTCGTCAGGCCTGTATACCTCATGTAGGCCTACTCCACTGTCTGTAGTGCAAATGGAAAGAATAAATGATTTTGAGTTAAATTTGGAGACCGGCGCCTATATTGTATTACTGAGCAATCTCTTTGTATCTCTAGTTGTGTCTTAACGCAAGCGCATTATTTGATCCAAACTTGCATAGTGACAATGTTTTTAATTCATTTCAATAGTCACATCCTCCATTGCGCTGACCAACCCACTGTGGCACGAGCATCTTCTTTGCTCACCACGGAATTGCCAAACTCGGCAGAGGTGAGAAATATTGAGTTTGCGACGGACAAAACTGGAAATTCACCAGCGCTAGGGAATAACTCCACTTAGCGCCCACACAAAATTGCCTAATGAGTTTCAAAATGAACATTGTCAATAGGAGCCTTGTAAAAAATATATTGCAAATGCACATGGGTGAGAACGTGGTTTATAACAATTATACAACAGCTAGTTCCGAACGCGCATTGTGATTGGCTAAGACGCATTCCAAGCAATGCCTTAAAACCCTATAATGGCACTGAGTTAATCAACAAATGTATTCCTACTCCCCATCGCTCGTATTTTCTTATTAATATTAATATAAATTAAGTCTTTAGGACTTTAGAAATGTTTTAAGTAACAACAAAAGTAACAAAAGTTATTAAACACCCAAAGGTGCATCCTGTCCATCAGTGCTCTCTGTTGACATAGAGGCTTAGTTCACACGGCAGTGAAATGGGACCCAAATCCGATCTTACCTACAGTACATGCGACTCAGGTCAGAGGGTTCATGGCCGTCTGAACAGCGCAAGTCACAGGAAATCAGATTTTTTTTAAAATCCAACCTGGGTCGCTTTCATAGGTGGTATTATATCGGATACATGTCTGATGTTTTGCAACGCGGCCGCCGTCTGAACAGTCATGTCGTGTTTAATGCTAGTTTTACGTCTCTAGAGCGGTGACTTGCAAATTCGTGAAGCGCCACTGTGGTGTGCTTGTGCGGCATGCTGCACGTCACAAGACGATCCTCATCCTTCTTCTCGTTATCATTTGCTCATACCGTCGCCGGCTTCCACTGCAAAAATAGCCTACTTGAAAATCAACCCGTAGTAAAGGCTAACTTCAGTTGTGGTTGTAACTTTATCATGGATGTATTAATAGAACGGTATCCATGGTTAACGTCACTTCCGTAAACAGTGCGCTGTGCGTGACG
Organism: Borostomias antarcticus; assembly: GCF_949987555.1. Classification (NCBI taxonomy): domain Eukaryota; kingdom Metazoa; phylum Chordata; class Actinopteri; order Stomiiformes; family Stomiidae; genus Borostomias; species Borostomias antarcticus. The sequence goes on along the minus strand of NC_140257.1, from coordinate 9,290,646 downwards.
TCCTGACGTCTTTGTTATTGTTCTTCTGCGCATGCGGGTCTGTTCAGGGCCGTGGGCTGTTCACACGGCTGTCAAATATAGGTTACATTTAAACAGTCATGTGCACAGCTAAACAAAAAAATCGGATCTGTGTAAAAAATCGGAATTGAGCATTAAGACCTGCCGTGTAAACCAAGCCTTAGACTACAGCTCTGCAGACAGACAACTCTCCGTATCTGCCCAGCGATGGAAAAAAAAAAAACAGAATTGTGCCAACGCCAGTTTTGAATACAGCAACAATCTAGGACAAGATATTTTGATCAGTTGATTACCACGCCTTCTGTTCAACATCAAGGGAGGGAATCAGATATGGTACGTCCTCAATATGTGGACACAGACGGGCAAGTCTGCCCCTGAATGAACGAGAAACCACTGACCACTGGAAACCAACCGACTAAAAAGGTGCTCAGGTAACTTGAGGACTTGAACCCGAGGTTGAGTTGAACTGAACATTTCCATTAGTTAGCCTGTTAACTCATCCATCCTGTCTGAGCTCAAACTGTCCCAGTAAACAAACCATGGTGAGGGCAAAATATAAAGGTTTCTATAAATAGACCCATGCCCCCGCCCCCCCCCCCCCGCCACCCCCGACCACCACATTCCACAGGAGGTGAAAGTTGAGGCTTGTTTGACCAGAGGAGGTGGTGTGGAGAGGGACCGTTGGCCTGGGTGTGGCTACTGCTGCTGGTGGCGGTGGCTAGCCTAGCCTAGCCCAGACCAGATCATAGGCTAAACCCAGCTATATTCAGCCAAACATGAAATGGACTTAAAGGGGGCTTAAAATCCCATGTGATTTATAACTTGCTAATGTTGATGCTAATACAAACAGTCATGTGGGTTTTGATGGATTTCGCGTGCCTACATCTGCTCCTCTCTGGCGGGGCAGTTTACAAGTTACAGTGAGTAACTGTGGGCTGGGAGTCCCTGTCATGATTATACAGCAAAATGTCTTCTCTCATGTCTGAAGCCTTAGATCAATGAAAGAAAGGGATAGAGAGACAAAGAGAGGGGGAGAGAGAGAAGGAGAGAGAAAGAGAGAGAAAGCAGACAGAGACATGAGAGAGAGAGAGAGAGAGAGAGAAAGCAGACAGAGACAAGACAGAGAGAGAGAGAGAGAGAGGGAGAGGGAGTAAAGGAGTGTATCCATATTACAAACATGAGTCCATGCTAATAGATGTGTTTTGTGTCAGCACATTGCAGGTAAGGACTGGCAACGCGCGTACACACGCGCGCGCACGCACACACACACACACAAAACACACAGAGGCGTTTTGTGTCTCACCTTCTGCTACTGACCTTCCTTTGTTTACGGCGCATTGCTGGGATACTCCCTCTGATTCGACTGTGGCTCACGTGACCCTCCGCCAGTTTGTGCTCTGCAGTGCTGGTGCTATAAATAGCCTCAGCTTGCCCTGGCTCCACAGCTAGTTTACATAAGCTCTAAGGGGGGCGGGGGTAGGGGGGGCGGGGGAGGGGAGAGAGGGGGGGTTGTGGTGGGGGGGGGGGACTACGGACGACCATCCCACAATCTCTGTGCAGGGAACCCGCAGCGCTACTTCTGCCCTCCTCCATCAGTCTATGCCTTCACACTCCAGGGCTGTGTGTGTGTGTGTGTGTGTGTGTGTGTGTGCGCGCGTTAGTCGGCACACTCACAGGCAGATATCCGCCGTACGTCAGCCTTATTCCCCATTCTGCTCTTTAAAATGGATGCAGATTCAAATACATGAATATAAGTTCTCTATATGACCGTGTCCCTGTTCCACCTTTACACACAAATACTTTTTTGTAACCAAGGAGGAATCCAGTTTGATCTGACATTGCTGCGCTTGTAGATCCTATACTACCGTATCCTACACATGATCTTCAAATAAAGACCTTATAAGAGTAAAAGATAGGGATTGGTGGTTACGATAAACTCAACATCGGAATTATAAAAAAGAGAACATCTCAAATGTTTAACTTGGTAGTGAATAATATGCTAGTAGTGCTACTATATGCTGGTACTTGGCACTGAAAGACAGAGACAAAAAGAATAATTCAGGCTACTGCTATCTGTCCTAACAGTCCAAATGATTCTGCTGGACAATTCTGAAAGACGGTCGTTCACAAGGAATCATTTTAGTCTTCACGTGTGATCACGGATATAATCTGTCTCATGTAGTCATGGCTTTAAGAAACCAAATACAAATATAAATATGATGTGGTGATACACTGTCGCAAAGAGTCATTATTCATTCTCACAGTCTGATATGAAACCACACAAGGTTTACAGCGCAATTGTGTTAACAACCAGCAGTTCCTAGATTTATATTTAGCGTGAAAAATCTGTAGAAGAATGCAATCACTAGAGACGGTTTGTTGGTTTTAGGATTTGACGATCAATGTGGATAGACAAAGTAGGTTAGGGTTCAGGCCTGATTCATTCTCAACGCACGTTCTATCAAATCCCCCCTTTTAATAATCCTGGTCTAACAAGGTCAGGAATAAAACCAGAATGTACTCTCTTGACTGTATTAGACAACGTTGAAATCTATAGATTAAATGACATCTGTGAAATCGATGGCACAGAAGACTCTATATATGCAGACTGAAGTCTGTCACCCCGATGACTAAATCCGGGCCGAATGACGCACACGTCTTTTCCTCAAGCGAGCAGCGTTTCGTAGGGCGCTCGTATAGGGGTGTACACGCTGTCCAGAACATTCTCTGTGCCCGCGAGCCCCAGAGGGAGGCAGGGCAGTGGTGGGGGGGGGGGATCGCAGTCCCAAAGGGGGTTCAAACAACCTCAAGAGCAGGGATAACTGAGTAGTCCTCCGCGGGGCGCTCCTCACATCTACAGTACAGCTGAACAGAACTTCAGACAGAAGGAACCACTCCTCACTCTCTCGAGAGGGGGCGCGAGCACACACGTATGCACGCGCACACACACGCGCATGCATGCACACACACCAAAAGGCAAACACATACACACACTTTCATAGTGCCTTCTTTCAATATTCCTCAGTCATCTGACGGCAGGTCATCTGATTTCCGCAAGTGACACAAAGCTTTTTGTTAATCTGGACAACACAAAAAAGTCTATTAAGACTCTACAGAACCTTGCATTGCTCAGAGCACCTGGGCTAAACACTGGACTATTTCACTGTTAGGTAAGGCTGAAACTAATTTATTGATCCAAACCCTTAAACAGTTGGCTCACAAAAAAGATATCACTCACAGATGACAAAATCAAATGGCCAGTAAGTTTGCTGCGTCATATAGAGAACACAATGTCGCAAAAAGCATATAGTTGAACATCTCAGTCACTTTCTACCATCTCCTGACTTACTGTAAAGCACAGTAAGGGCAATAAGAATACCGACATTTAACAAGTTATGAAACTAAACTAAACTAAGACAGGGGGAAAAAGCAACAGTGACATGCAGCCGGTGTATAAATATCGCTCTCTCAGGCTCTTTCATGGACAGAAGAGGGTCCTTATTGAGGAGATCCAGTGTTGGTGAAGCGTAGACCCTCTGTTTCTCCAGGACCTTCAGGGGCCGGGGCTCAGTGACAATGGCAGCCATTCTCTGTGCGTTGCTGCCCCAGATGACTGTGTCAGTGGCCCCCCAGGCTGGTGACAGAGTCCCGTGACCATCACAACACGCCAGCCCCATCCCATCCCTTAACCCAGTCTCTATCCCAGCCCTTAACCCAGTCTCTGTCCCAGCCCTTAACCCAGTCTCTGTCCCAGCCCTTAACCCAGTCTCTATCCCAGCCCTTAACCCAGTCTCTATCCCAGCCCTTAACCCAGTCTCTGTCCCAGCCCTTAACCCAGTCTCTGTCCCATCCCTTAACCCAGTCTCTGTCCCATCCCTTAACCCAGTCTCTGTCCCATCCCTTAACCCAGTCTCTGTCCCATCCCTTAACCCAGTCTCTGTCCCAGCCCTTAACCCAGTCTCTGTCCCATCCCTTAACCCAGTCTCTGTCCCATCCCTTAACCCAGTCTCTGTCCCATCCCTTAACCCAGTCTCTATCCCAGCCCTTAACCCAGTCTCTGTCCCATCCCTTAACCCAGTCTCTGTCCCATCCCTTAACCCAGTCTCTGTCCCAGCCCTAGCCCTTAACCCAGTCCCAGCCCGAGCCCTTAACCCAGTCCCAGCCCGAGCCCTTAACCCAGTCCAGACTCTAGCCCGGCCCTAGCACCTGGTTCTAACTCTCCAGCCTCACCTCCATCCTCAGCCCCAGCCGTGTCCCTGCTGCTAGTCCTAGCCTCAGCTCCAGTTCCAGTCCTGGTCCTAGTCCTAGCCTCAGCCCTATCCCCAGTCCTGGTCCTAGTCCTAGCCTCAGCCCTATCCCCAGTCCTGGTCCTAGTCCTAGCCTCAGCCCTATCCCCAGTCCTGGTCCTAGTCCTAGCCTCAGCCCTATCCCCAGTCCTGGTCCTAGTCCTAGCCCCAACCCCAGCTGTAGCCCTGGTCCTAGTCCTAGCCCCAGCTCTAGCCTGCCTGTCTTTCATGATGCCATACAAACCCCACAGTGAGCAGCTGAACGCAGAGCTGAACACAGAGCTCTGTCACAAACCAGCCACCGTTTAACACGGAGTGACAATCACCCTCACAGTTAAAAATAACTCATTATATGGATTGTGTCATGTTGGGTTGAGGAGTGTAACTAACATTTGCCACAGAGGGGAGGGAGAAAGGGGGGCCCGCGAGTTAAAGACTGTGTTTGTGCATGAAAAGCGTTTGATTTTGGCGCTGACACGGACGCATTACAATGGGAGCAGTCTGCCACGGCCGAAAATAGCTGGTAATCAATCAGCGCGCAGACACATATCTGTCCTCTTAAAATGTGGAAATGCGCAACGCCGAGTCCCTACCGATCGGTGACAGGATTCCAAAGCATCGATACGGACATGCTCTTTGGCATAACAACTGCTCGCAATCTGCCTATACTTATTTCCAGCCCCTTTGTCCAATGGGCCGTTCATCATTAGCCCAGATGGGGGGGAAAAAAAACATGTCCGCCTATAAACTAAACTGACTGGTAAGGCCTGTGAAGGACAAGGAAGGACAATTTCATTAAATAGAATTGCAATGTGAAAAATATTTTAATGTTTAAGTGGACAGGTCTACTGAAGATCTTTAGATGACTTGCAACTGTAGATATGGGCTTATAAGTGCTCCTTCAGCTCAAGATATCGTAACATGAATATCGAAGGCGTTTGGTGAGATCACTCAATCACAGTCTCTGGGTGCCATTGATCATGCTGTAAATTAAGGTAGGCAGCCCAGTGGTTAGAGCGTCCGACCAATGACCGAAAGCCAAAAGGTCGCTGGTTCGAGACCGGGCCAGGCCACCTGACAAGTGATTTCCTATCGATCATTGCCTACCTTTGTGCCCTTGAGCAAGGCACTTAACACTAGTTCATAATAAGTCGCTTTGGATGAAGGCTAAAAGACTAAAATCTAAAAGGCAAATGTAATTGTGCAACAGCCGAAGCGAAGTTGCTCCCAACCACAACCCCTGGTCTCTCTAGTCAGGCCCGCAGAAGCACTCGCACAAATACGCCCACAACTCGACAGGTTATCTTGTCACATCCTTTCCTCCAATCGGAGGAGCGGAAAGTTAGCCAGGCTGACATCTGTGGCGCGCTGACAAAGCGAAAGCGTTGCGAGAGGAGACCCCTCCGACGTCAGAGCCCGAGACCGAACGGCTGATATCCTGAATTGAAAACATGGAGATGTTGTGTGATTGTGTTTGAAGCGGCAGTCATAACACGGTGTGGCGTTAGCGCGCTCTCAGGCCGGGTGCCATGTAGGACATGGTATCTCCAGACGTTTCCCCTAAGAGTTCAGATGAAGTTTACGGCCAGGAGAGGAAGTGAGAGAGAGGGCTTGCTGTCTGGAAGATTCGCAGGCGTCCCGCAAACGCAAAGGCGCACGCGCACACACGCACACACACACACACACCAAGTCCACAAACTAAAAAAAGACGGTCTGCCGCACGGCCAGACACGCCGAACACAGTCAGTCGGCCCCCCACATAGAAACAGCGCAGTATCGGCCGCACCTTAAAACTTCCCGTGACTCTCCGGCCGTCGCCTGACTCCCTCTATCAGAGCTGCTCTCGGGCCGGCCGGGAAAGATCTGACCCGCCGTGTGTCAAACATACGACGTTCAGGGGCGTCCGATAATCGGCGCGCGCCGGAAAACACGCCGACCCCAGCGGCCGGTGTGCGGCGCCGCGTTCAGGACGTCCTCCTCGCCCTCGTTGACACGGAACCGCCCCCTATCTGCCCGGCCTTTGAAGAACCATGACAACATTCCGATTGGCTGATGATACGTGACTTGGCATCGAGCCTTCATCGAGACTTTCGGTGAGTTCTGCATTCATCTGCGGTACATCGGGACTACGACTAACTGTGTGTGTGTGTGTGTGTGAGACAGGAAGCAGGAGGGGCACTGTTAACAATTAGGCTAATTTGCATATCCAAACTTCCTTTTACAGGCAAGCGAGCTTTGTACACCCTGGACAACCACGCTATGGCTCCTATACAGCCCATCCACACAGTCTGAGGCCTGGGAGAGACTGCAGAGAGAGCAGGTTAAACTTGAAGGTTGTGTTTCCCCGCACGGGTCGACCTAACATGGCGGAGCACAATGATGTTGTAAAGAGAGACTCAATGACCAGGATTCGCGCACCTCTAGTCAGTCTAAAAAAAGAAAGAAGAAAAAAAACAACACACCAACGCCTGTCCCACTTTGGGAGTGAACGTCCTTACAAACGAGCGACTCCACAAACCTGATCTCGGCGGATTTGCCTGCGCGGTAACCTGAACGCTCGTACGACTAGCATAGTACACATACCTACCCCCAGACATTTCGCTATTTGCTTAGGCAACGCAGCTTTAGGATGTATCCTGAGGACGCAACAGCAGTATGCCACACCCTATGTCAACAGACAAACACACGCCATCGGCGGGCCTCGGCCATGGAACCGTCAAGGGCACACATTATACCCGTGGAAGATTTTCCAAGTCTTTTTTGCGCCCGGAAAAAGACAAGAACAGTGCAGGCGATCGAGCTAACCGACTGAGCACAATGGCGGTTGGTGCAAAGTCAACAACGCCAACCGCCTGTGATGCTTTCTGCTTGGAAACGCTCGGGTGACACCGGGGGACGGTGAGGTAGCTTTTTCTTTGTTCGGCGTTTGAAACCCATATCTTCAATTACACAACATGTAGGTCATGTGGTGGAACTCACTATTGTGCGCAGTCGATGAGCTGGTACTCGTTGGACCTCTCGAAGCACGCCTTCACCCCCTCGTCGTCCCAGAGCTTCTTCGCGTGGTCAAAGAACTCCTGGTCAGAGAGAGAGCGAGAGAGGGAGAGAGTGAGAGAGAGAGAGAGACAGAGAGAGAGAGAGAGAGAGAGAGAGAGAGAGAGAGAGAGAGAGAGACGGAGTAGGGTTAGCAAGCTAGCAATATTCAACTGTTAACAACACACATATGCAGACACATGCCTACGCACACAGAGAAATAAAAAAGTAAGACATTCATTCGAGCCTGATTTGCAAGACATCGAGCCACAGGTGGTCAACAATGGGGTGGTCCCAATGTCATGCTGGACATGCACCCACACTACATCACATTAGATAGATCGTCGCTGCCTTCTTTACCAAGTTTGGCATGATATGGTTCTCCCTTCACTCTGAAGAACAGGAAGAAACACCAGATAAACAGCACCATGTCATTCTATGTCCAGGTAATAGATGGAGCCTACTCTGCAACCCTACTACAGTCCCATAAGAGAAATGAATAAAGGACTGGAGCTCTTCAACCAACCCAAGTAAGCATTCTCTCAGCACCAAGTTTATCACAGAATCCAATGTTCTTTTCCACTAAAGCAAACTAGCTCTACAGTAAACCCTACATAAAGAGGAAAATCATATGAGATAAATATACACATTAACAGCCTTAAATCCTTCACTGAGGTCATGAAGGTGAAGTGTCTCTAAAGGCACTGTGTATTTCCTGGTTGATGGGGAAACTTAATTCAGGTCACTTGACTGCACAATCATAGTCTTGTCATTAACTAGCGAGTAACAGACCATTTTGTGGTCTCTTAAAAAGGCCTACTCCTAGTCCCTGACTGACAGGACTCAAATCTAATTTGACCACAAAAACACTTGACAAGACGTTTTCCTGTGTTAAATATTATCGCTAAATATCATAACTAAACTTAGCACATGCTCACTAGCATATTACATAATAATGACGTGACTGATTAGGCCACAATAATAACAGATTTTAGTTTTGTCATTACATAAGTTTAAATCGGGAGAATCCCTATTCCCCATTGTGTGATAAACTAAACCTCTCTTAGACCACAAAGTTTGCACGTTTGCAACATGCACAGCATCAGTTCCTACACAGCTGTGGGTCACATACATATGCTGGGCTGTCAGTAAACAATGGTCGAAACATTAATTAAATTATAATGTCCTTCTCCCCACATTCTCCACACTCAACAATCAAACTAAATCAGGTGGCTAACGGCTAACGGCTAATTCAGACAGCTAATAGCCAAATCAGACGGCTATTAACATTCCCTACACACAACCGCAAACATGAATTCGACTGCAGAGAAAGCATACAGCACACTAAACACATCACATATCACTGTACATAGTCTCATTCCTTCAGCTGACTTCCTGCCTCCTGAACAATGGGCCGCATTATGCAAAGAGCTCATCTTATCAATGACTTTATATTGGACATTTCCCAGGACTCGGCGGGCCCCAAACAAAGATTATTGCTCTTAAATTCCCTCTCGCCTCCTAGCCCGTGCACATGCCCTTCCTAAAAGCACCACATGACCCTCTCTGCGCTCAGCTCTCGCTCAGCGCTCACCCACTACAGTCTGGGTGGGAGAGAGACGGTGAGACCAGAGAGAAGACTGATAACGTGATCACATGCTGTCTGAGTCCCCCGCTCCGAGACACACATTCATTCTAGACGTCCGCGATGAGTCGTTTGAACGTTTTCAAACGGGCACATTCACCCAGTGTATTTCTTAAACAACGTGGCTTGTCGGATAAAGAGCTTGTCAGTGTTACGATGTAACAGGGGCTTTGGTGTACAGCCGGAAGAGATGGCAAAATAGTTCTGGCGTTCGTTACCTAGCTCAGTTACTGCTGACAAGTACGCTCAAGTTCATAAAACACATGTTAATTACTGACTTGGGCCTGATACTCTCAAGCAAAACTCTCAGTAGGCTCATGATCAGCGCGGAACTTCGGTCATGTTCATTTACTGACATGTACTTTACATCCACCCCTCTCTAAATAAAGTACCTCTCTCTCTATCTATCTATCTATCTATCTATCTGTCTATTTATCTAACTGTCTATCTACCTACCTACCCATCTATCCCTCTACCTATCTCTCTAATACACAGGTACAGTTTGTCCAATCACCAAGCCCCAACCCCATACCATAGGCCTCAATAGGCCATCTCCCATCTGTCTTGTAGCGCTTCTCTCACAAGGAAGGACCTGACAACGCGAGCAAATGTTGGACTTGATGAGGAGGGCGGGGGGGGGGGGGGGGCATGGTCCTCAGGGCTCTTTTCCACAGAGACGTGTGACACTAGGTCTTTGAATAAATGCAGTGTGTGCTGCAGTGCCCTACAGAGGAACTGATAACAGAGAGAAACTGGGGTGGGGGGGGGGGGGGTCCTCGTCGCTATACTTATCATCCATCACTAATCACGGGATTGCTGAACTCACTAGAGGAGCTGGGTTTGAATTATCCTTCCGCCGTTCGGGTCAACCTGAGAAGAAGTCATTGCAGTTTCAATGCAGGCGAATGTCTGGTTGAAATCCGACTGTGAAAGTTCGGGTGACCTGACCTCTAGTCTCCCCTTGGAGAAAATGTCCAGCTATGGCTGGCAGCCTTCCCTGTGCTCCCTGCCTGGCCAACAAGCTCAGCTGAAACACATGATAGCTATCATCGTCTCTTATGAGACTGGAAAAGATCTGCATAAGATAACAGGCACAGAGAGACCTGACATTCGTGTGTTACTTCGGTTAAAGAGTCCAGACAAATTTAGCTAAAAGTGTGTGTGTGCGTGTGTGTGTGTGTGTGGGAGAGAGAGGGAGGGAGAGAGAGAGAACTGTTCAAGATTCCTTCTTTCATAGCCTCCACCCAGAAACAGAATGCATCTTCCTGCCTCTCTCTGACCCACCAGAGTATAAAAACAATTAATTATAAAGTAACAAGTCTTCTGTCAGATCTAAAATATCACAAGAAAACTACTTTTAAAAAGTGTAAAACAGTTACTAGGGGATGTTTAGAGAGTGTTATCCTTGGAGGCTAAACACAGAACAAGGACAAAGCAGGCCAGTTTGTGTTACTTAAAATAAAGTCATAACTATGGGTCGATCTGCATACCGACATCAAAATTATTGAATATTTTAAGGGTCATAGACGCCTTAGGCGCAATTTGATCTGGAGTCCAGCAATCAAATGCATATGTTCCACAATGGCTGTGATTCAAAGGCAGTAAGTAAGCCACATTTCAGTTCTCATCTTCCAAAACGACACAGCAAACTAATCACTATTCATATGTTAAACAAATTAGATAAATTTTCCCCAGACTAACCTGAACCCAAGGCCTATTCTATGCATTCTGTAAGGTTACATTTCAGCCTATACTGTAGGTCACCGATCTGTCAGTATCACTCGTTAGTATTTGGTATCAAATAGGAGGCCTCCATGTTTGACTAAGCATGGCAGAGGAAGAGACAGATCAGTACATTGTCAGACAGGAGCAGGAGCTCATTTGAATTTGCTCCACTTGAGTTGAGGGATGTTGGGGGGAGGGCTAACTGCACGCTCAGGACACTATTTGTTTCCATTTTGCATAGACAACTGCTCATGCATTTTCCATACTGTATCAATGTCAAATAAAAGCATATTTGTTATTGAGCCGACGTGGGTATGTACCTCAATGTTCCGCCATGTCCAGGGGAAAGAACAAAGATTCTGAACGACTTCAACAGGTAAATGCCACTGGTGGCTGCTTGGCTGTGTTCCCCTTTCATATCAAAGCTGTAAAACAGGTCACTGCTTATGATCTACTTCCTTAAGGGTTGCCAGCGAGCTCTTGTGTTTGTTGAAAGAATAATCGATGCCAGTTTCATATACGTATATATATATAACAAAGTCGCCAAATCTATATCATTAAGCTTTCATCTCCAGACTATCAAAGGAGAACATGCAGCACAACAACTAGGCAGTAGAATTCCAAATTACCAGTGATCTCACTGTTGATTTCTCATTGTTTGCACAGGTTACACAAAGGCAAAGAACATTCTCTTTTCTTTAAGATCACTTGAGGCTGGGGTTATTCCCATATCTATTTCGAACAATTAGTAATTTTCCATTTGTTGATATTAAAACTGAAAAATAAATTATATAAATTAAAAGAAAACAACTAGTTAGAATCATCCCGTGAAGGCCAGAGAAAAGACAAAACGTCATCCAGTTTCAATTGTTTTGATTCAACAATTGAGCTTGAACATTCACCAAACCTGCTGGCTCGTGAGAGGGAGGCTAGTTTAGCTAAATGCTTCAGTAGTTATACTGTATTCAATATCAAGCCCAGTGGCGCTAAGTGACAATGTAATGGTGACACTGATGGCACAAGTGAAGGCCTAGTCTGATGACAACTGCAGACACACTACACAGAGACATGTTGTTCCCCCTGGCCCGGCCAGGCCTGGGAACCTGCAGACCCCCCCTCACAGCCCAGTGGGTCTCACAGAGTGGTCCTGTCCTGTCCCCTCACTCACAGAAGGCCTTGTCCTACTCCCCTGATCCTTTTAATGTACTTGGCTCTCATGTCTCATCACATAACCACACTCATAGATGAGGGACGTCATACTACAAAGTAAGGAGACATCACAAGCGGCTATGGTACCCACCGAGTAGCGGTGTGGATTAATGGGGGTTCATAGCAACACAGCTTTCTTACTAACCTACAGACACTGAGGCCAGACGACCTCAACCCATTTGACATGATTTAACACTGCCGGTGTGTCACAAATAATAATGTAAACAAAGGTCTTTCTAAATTTAATTTGCCACCTTAATTTGTGATTTACAATTCACAAAGATCCAACATTTCAATCTTAAAGGGACTAGGAAGATTCGACATGATGTAAAACATGATCTGTATGTGCATGTGCTGAAACCTTATCAGATAACTGATCACGGCTGAAAAGAATCTCATGTTGTTTCACTTCAGATCCAAATGTCTGCTCCAATCACAGAGAGGAGGCTGAAATGAGTGGCCGTCCAACTGTTGATCTTTTATTACTTTTCTATCAACTGATCTCACCCAAGGTACTCTCTCTCTGTCTCTCCCTCTCTCTCTCTCGCTATTAAAACTTGTTATTATTTACCATCTCAATTTAAAAGCATCATGACGTTTCGTCCCACACAAAGACCTTCAGCAGAGGCAACGCAGACCAACGGACAAACACATATTTGTTTGTGTTGTCCATTGTTCTTCATTCCCTCTGATCAAGGCCTTTGTGTTTTTAATGGTGAGAGAGAGTTGCGCCTTTTCTTCTGGGATGGATTATTGATTTTGGCTGCTTCTCTTCTCAGAGTTGGTTGATCACTACCCTCTATTCTTCAATCAAGTGATTAAAAAAAAAAAAAAAAAAAAAAATGTCCCAACAAAAATTGCATCCAGCTGAATTACCACTTAATAAACAGCAAGGATTTCTTAACCCGATCCAATGTATGTCTCGGGACACTGCATGCCCATGTCAAGCACTCTCTCTCTCTCTCTCTCTCTCTCTCTCTCTCTCTCTCTCTCTCTCTCTCTCTCTCTCTCACACACACACACAAACACAAACACGACACAACACAAACTTAAATGGACATCTTACCTGTGTGTAGTCAAAGTCCGAGAGAGGAGCTATGTTTTTGATGTAGTCGATTCTGAACTGGTCCTCTGGGTTGGCCAGTGGGACTGGGGGTATTAAAGTGCTCATTGCAGACACTATAGTCTAGAACGCACAAGCAGAACATACAACATTAGGCACAATAACGATACATCATATCATAAGCCTGTAGGCACAATAACGATACATCATATCATAAGCCTGTCTAATCAGCGAAATGGGATTTGTTGTGTTCAATTTAACACAGAGAACTTCATACAATTTTAATTTAAATGATTAGGCTAACAAGGTTGGTACCACTCACCACTATGGCATCCTTCACGTTTTTCCGAATGTCTTGGATTTTCTGTTTCTTTTCTCTGTGTAAAGAACAAGTGCATGAAATGAAATCACATGGACACCACATAAAACCACAACAGATAGACAACACAAAAGATGAATCATATCCAGACATGCATGGATACAGCAGTTACTAGTGCATATCTGCAGATAGATATTCAGACAACTGTAGACATAGGCTATGTAACATAGGCCTGTTCAAAAATAGGCCATTGTTAAGATCAATCCCATGGACTGATAAACGTATCTACTAAAGCTGTCGTGCAACTAAAAAGTAAACACTGTGGCAACAATGATCAGAATGAGATCCCCTGCCATATCGGCTACAGAATGTCTTGTCTTAGGCTATGGGGAATCTATCAGGGAGAGCTGGTTGTGATAGCCTTGTCGGACACTGGGCCCAACAGGCGCTGCAGTGCCTGAGGAAAATCCATTGAGCAGATATTCTCGCATCGACAGTCTCACTCATTGAACGAGAGACCAAACGGAGAAACAAAAATATGAAACATAGGCTACATATATGCCATCTATATACTATGAAACATGTAGGCTATTAGCACTCACTCTGCGTTGAAACCGTTGACGTGTAGAATCCTCATCTGCTTCACAATGGTGCTTTTTCCGGACTCTCCGGCACCTTCGAAATAAACGATACGGACAAAATGATTCGATTGTCACCAAGAACAGAATGAAGGACCCTTGGCAAGCAAAAAATGAAAATAAATATTTTCGAAATGAAGCTAATTGTAGTCTGTAGGCTTCGCTTCCATCAATATCCACCCCCATGACATATTGCGAGAGCTGTCACATAGGCTACGTGTTCGGGTAGGCTAAATGGAAGGATATTTAGATAGCCTTGTCCTCGACATAACCATTTATAAAACCTTACCCAATAGTAAAAGCCTGTGCGTAGCTTTATATGCTTGTCTTTCTTTTTGCAATTGTTTTTCTATCTTTTTATTCGCCTCTCGTTGTGCCTTTTCGTCGATGCGTTGATCTTCAGTCTTGCTGTTGCCCAAACAACCCATCTTCCGTTACCCTACCTAGTCAATCGAAAATATGAAATAATACCTAAGATGATATAATAAAAAGGCAATGGGGCTAAAGAAAATCTGTGCAACGATTCTCGGTCGGAGGGAGGAATATGTTCCCCGTTACAATTCCGTTTCAGCCGCAACCAACCGGACCTTCGGCATCCGAGTCATCGAAATGAATTCTTGATTTACAAACCAAAAAAGCGAATCGTTAAAATAATTGACGGGATCGCCTATAAAGAGAGAGAGAGAGAGGTCTTCAATTTCTGGAAACCAGTCAACTGTTCCTATCTCCCGTTCCTCCCTCCTCTCTCAGTATTTTTCTATCTAAATTTCTATCAGTATTTCTGTCCCTTTAACTCAGCACTGCCTCTTTCTGTGGCACCAGGAAGTAACCCTGAACCATGGAAAAACCTTCGCTACAACGTAACACCTACGGTCCGTTCAGATAGGTTATCGTTTTATGACTCGTGTGACAATGGCAGAAGGTTAATTAAGTGACATGTGTCTCCAAAAACTTAACAAAGCAGCAGATAATTAGTCTCAACGACGCGGAGAGGAAACTAGAGAGCTGGAGGGTTGGGTCTCTGCTGTCGATGGGAGTCAACTATAGGTGGCCCTGACCTCGGAGTAGGTTGACAAACCTTGCTTTCAAACCGAACACACGACACAGAATAGGCTATAGGCTACAATTATCAATCAGTCACATGCCTAGTCCAGACTATCACTATCATTTCACAAATCTGAAACAGAAAGCCAACCAAACGGGCCTAAATTAGAAATAAAACTATAGCATTCTACCCAGTCCAAAAGTTTTTCTCTCCAAAGTAACACTTCCATTTGCATCCACACGGCTCCCGCGGCCACAGTCCTGTCATCAGATCAACCCCGGATTCGGTTTTCGGAGCCCTCGTCCAGAAGTACGAGCGAGCACCCGTGGGAAAGCGGGTTCACGGCGCCACGGTAATTCTCCACACTGGCGCGCAACTGACAGTTTAGCCCCCGTAGTAAAGGCCAATGCACTGTAGGCTACTGCGCATATTCACGTGTTTACAGTAGCCTTTCAATGGTTTCATGTCGAGCAGCAGAGATTACACACACGTAGCACACGCACACACAGCTAAAAAGAGAACGAGCACCTGATGGAATCTCTGTGTGTGTGTGTGTGTGTGTGTGTGAGAGAGAGAGAGGGAGAGAGAGAGAGACCTGATGAATCAAAGAAGGCTTAATGTCCAATATAATGAGTAGCAGTACAGTTAGGGCTATCCTTTAACAAACTGGCAACTACAGCTACATATAGGGTAGGCTATATTACTGTTACTTTGCTCAAATACTATAATAATAGGCTTTATTAGGCATAGCATAGACTATTACCTACCCACCCGTTGCTTACATCAAGTCATCTTTCAGGAATCTTTTTCCATGTAGACTATGAACTACTCAGCATATTCATTTATTGAATACAATGCATCTTAATAAGTAACTTAATTGGTGTACGAAGAGAACTGTATTTTAAATTCTCATCAACTAGGTCCTTATGAGCTAAATATCATTCACAATGCATATATTATGTATATTATTACATGTGATGAAATGGATGGAATTTCCAGCATGATAATCAAGACTGGCACATCCAGTTGATTTAACTAGTGATGGTATTTTAACCCCTGTCTCCCCACCTGAGTGCAAGGTCAAAACAATGAGTGACTGGCCCACATCACCCCCTAGTGGCAACAAGAAGCATTGCTTGTGACTTCACTAGGTTCAACTGGATCTACATTGTATTGGAAGTTGAAACTATTTTTTACTATTCTAGAGAGATGGAATCAAAACAGAACAATGATGATGTATTCACTCATCAAACTAATGTTTGAATCTTCTATTATAGCTGAATATAATTATTGAATCAAGATATATAAACTCATACAATATAAAGCAGCACAGCACGTGTTAGTCACTGCATAGACAGGGTTACAATAACATCCAAGATATTTTTATTGATCCCTTTCAATTCCAGGGACATCTGGCTTAGGCCTTCACATGAAGTAAAACACCCCTGATAAAATATCATCACTAGGTCGAATCCTTTTATCTAAGCTCAACTTTAGCTATAGCTCTCACTATTTCCGTGGAATGGAAACAGTTATTATTCAAGCATCACAACACATGTAGGCATAGGATGTTGAATTCATATGCTGAAGTCAGGCTTATTTTAATGCAACTGCCACACAAGTCACAAGGAAACTCATAAATAGAATATCATAACAACATTAATGCCAATGTTGCCAACCCTATTCAATGGCTTCTGTTGATCAGCAACTGGGAACTCATAGCAGGTAACAAAGTTCAGCCATGGTCAATGATGAAACCCATTTAAAGAGAAGCAAAGTTCACCTGCCGCTCGATAAGACACTCCATTCCAATACAGAAGGAGGAACAGAGGAAGCTGTGGCAAGCTATTGTCAAAGCACTTTGAATTGCTTTTGTGTACGAAAGGTGCTATATAAATAAAAGTTGATTTGATTTGATTTCTGACGAGTAAAATACAATATGCTGGCATGAGCACTCTCAGGATATCAACCAGAACAATTTTTAGCTTGTCTTCTATCTTCTTTGACCCCTATAAAAACTGTCATTCCTTCTTATGAAAGAAGGTGATATGGGTTAGCTAAGTCTTCAATATGAACAGGCAGTTAAGGACATCTACAAGCTGCTAATACTAGATGCTACCACTGAGACTGATTTTCTCTGGAGTTTAATATCCATGAGGCCTAACAATGAAGCAGTTTCCTTTCCAGGAATCATTGGGAACTTGGCTTGTAACCAAAACAGAGTGTAGTCAGTAAAAAATATTCCAGTGGAAAGCGACTTTTAAGGTCAAAGTAAACAAAGCCAAAATGATATTTAAAATCCATCATCAATTATCCAATTAAAGTCTAGCCTCACAGTCATAACATCAGTTCTAAACTGTAAAAACATTCTGGATTAACTTGCTCTCCCAGAAAATGGCGACTTCTGAATAGGGGCGCTCACACTTCCTTATAGCTGTAGCATTATTCAAGAAAACACCTGCTGGGAATGCTAACAGATAAAGTGACCCAGATTAGCTACCATACCTTGGCCTGAAATGTAACACTATTTGGAAGGTGTCCACTTTCAGAGGAACACACACCACCGTCCTCTGGCATGCAATAAGAGTCCTGATGAAGAACAAGAGGGTATAAAGTCCCAGCCACTCCAGTAAACCCAAAGTGGCCCTTAGCTGTTGCTGCAGTCCTAGTGACAGATAACGGCACAATAAACATCTATGGCGACTGTCGAAAGCCTACACTATATGGTCGTAGATAAGATTATACAATATCCAAGTAACATGGGACAAACGGTAAACTTGGATCAGTGTGTCCCAGCAGGGTAATATAACTTTGAGAAATGAAGAAAACTTTTACACGTACCTAGTTTTTCCCTCTAGGCTATGTGATGCTGTAATTTGCCTTCTCTAACCATTCTACTCACACACTAGAATGAAGGTAGCATCCAAAATCACTCAATTCTTTGTAACAGCAATTAGGCCTATATATAGTAGGTCTACAGCATGTGCCTTTTCACACTATATGCAACTTTACACTGTGTTGCTGAATAGAAACCGAAATCTCTCACAGAATATTTCACCAAAAATGGATTTCCGCAGGTGGCGTTTAATATATCCATAGATCCACTGTCTCCCTGGGTGCAAAAGCAACCAATCATCTATACGTCTATGTTTATATACTTGAATAGAATATTATGTAACAGGTGTAGAGAGGCAGTGAGTTGGGGATATCATGATGAGAAAGATTGAGATCTCCTGACAACCAGCTGTGAAAAACCACGAAACTCCAGGTAAAATGAGAAGGCCTACTAGGAGCAGAAGATGTATCTACATGTCTTAGAATATTAATAACTAGCCCCTCTGAAGCAGGTTGGTGGCGATTCAGAATTTTTGAATTGTTCCAAATTCAGAATCTTAGAATTGGTTTCAGTTCAGAATCTTGGAATTGGTTTCAATTTAATTTCTGGAATTGGAATTGAATTGAACACACCTCCCGGGTGCAGAACTGGAAAATGGATAGCAGGATCTAGAATGTAACTCAGTGCAATTCTAAGAAATGCAACACAAGTATGAATCATGAAAGGTTTTTTTCTTATAGATTAATATGCCTATGCCTCCAAAGCAGAACATATTCTGCATCCTTGAAGTGTTAAGTTAAATTCCAATTCCATTTATTGAATTGAAATTTCACTGCAATTCCAACTCAACTCAATTCGGAATTGACCTCTGAAGCAAACCTCACATTTTAAAAACCCCAAATTAGAGTGGGGAAGACGAATAAGAACAGTGAATTATATGGGCACAATGAAATCATCTTTCCCCAACTATGGAATGGGATAGGTACCCATGTGTGTGTGTGTGGGGGGGGGGGGGGGGGGGGCGCTGAAAAATAAATCTTAATGTATGTGTGTGTGTGTGGTGGGGGGGCTCTGAAAAATAAATCTTAATGTATGTGTGTGTGTGTGTGTGTGTGTGTGTGTGTGTGTGTGTGTGTGTGTGTGTGTGTGTGTGTGTGTGTGTGTGTGATTACCAAATAATGCAATATATTTTGGCGTAAGTGCACTACACGTCCATCTTCATCATTCGTCATTGACCACAGGGGGTGAGTTCACATGAAGGAGATGGTACAGCCTATTCTGAACACATATTCAATAAATTATATTCTGCTAGTGACATCTCTGAATACACAGTAAGGCCACTCATGTTTAAAGGCCACACACTGAAAATTGCCTATAGGCTACCCATAGGCTATGTCTTTATAATAACCTACCGAGTAGTAGCAGTCGATGTGTCTGTTTATACTCCCGTTTGAGCTCCTTTAGTGCTCTGTCAATATTCTTACTGACTTTCTTCGCCTCCTTTTCGGCCTCCTTTTCCTCTACCAGCAGTTTGTCCCAGTTTTTCTGCTTCTGAGAGCTGGTTTTCTGCAGTAGTTGTAAGCGTCGACTACGGTCTTTCCCCGTCCCCTTGCCTCCTCCGCCACCTCCGTTCTGTATCAGTACTCCGTCAGTGAGCGCGTCTCCCCGGCGGAGCTCCCCGGCCGGGAGCTTGGCTGGGTCCCCGTGGCGTACTTGGCCGCCGCCGCCGCGCAGCGATGATGTCTCGCCGCATCCCCCCGTGTCCTCCTGACGAGGTCCCCCGCCACATCCCCCCGTGTCCTCCTGACGAGGTCCCCCGGCGCGGACAGCTGGTTCGGGAGGCTGATCCGAGTCCGAGGTAGCGTTGGAGATAGAGCCGCTCAGGTCCCCGAAGAGCCGGGGACGCAAACTGTAGCACAGCCCCATGTTGTAGACAATATTTGTCTGTAGCCTATCTGTTTTTTCATAAATTAAAAGATTAAAAATCCGCGTTTACGCACCAACCTTAGCGCGCCATCGTTACATCGGAGCTCCAATGATGCGATTTGAATTCAAATTTGATCCGAAAATGTGAATGAATTATGCTCCGACATTTGCTATATGTCATTTTGCATTTTCCACCAGTCAGCCTAGGCTCCGTATAGTTAACATCACCTGATCCTAGTGGACACTGCGGGTCCACCTTACCGTAACTAAACCAAAAGCTCAACCTTAGAGAAAACTCTGCCAAAGACTGTATAATGCATAAAATCCACCTGCACACATTTTAGAGGGAATGCGTAGCACGTCACATTACTAAAGTATGGCCATTTCGAGAATGCTGGTCATGATAATCATTCCACACTTTTCATGTCTGCATCATGTTTTAGATTCAGAAAGCGAATGGGGCCCTTGTGTAGTCAATTCATTCTAAACGTACACGCCTAGGTTAAAACGTGTGTCTAGATGTTAAACCGGCTTTGCGTAATGTACCTAGGTTAGGCCTACCTTTTAAAATGAAAATGAAGAAATTAAAATAGAAGAATGAAAGATTTCATAGTTGTGATAGACTGTCTGTTTTTTTTATATTTTATTTAACCTTTATTTATACAGGTAAAAAAAACACGTTGAGTTCAGAGGACTCATTTTCAAGTGTGACCTGTTCACAATCATTCAGCACTCGTTACACTAAGTTACAAACAACAGGACAGAATTACAATAAAACATACAAGACTATGTGTAACAATAACAACAATAAAAGTCGGAAGTCTAAAAGTGCAAAGTGCATGGGGGATGAGAACAGGGGAGAGTTATCTTAGAGTGCAAGAACATGACATTGGCACACTCACTAAATCAGACAATAGTCGATGTTTGTTTTATTTGTCATGAAATAGCTGGAGTAGACGACTGTATGGGTTCGTGGTTTTAATTGATAGGCTATAAATGTGCATGATTAGGGACAGTCATAAAAAATAGGCTTATTTGCTTTACCAAAGGTGATACTGTCAAGCATGTAGGCCTCGCCCACCTGTATCGCCCACTAAAGGCAGCCTACAAATTGTAGGATGAAAAATAATGGATGCCATGTTCAAATAATTAATGATTGTTGATAACAGTTCAGTTTATCACGCGTGACGGCTCATGCTGCGTGTCTCGTGCATCTCACAGAGAGAACGAGTAGGCTATCTATCAATACCAATTAAACCAAAGTGTCAGTGTACTGATGATTAGGCCTAGCTGTTAGACCCGCCTGCGCTGTAGCCTTTGACAATAGGTTACCAGACGACTTTAAGTGTCAATCCCTTATAAATCCATAACAAATGTGGAAGATCTTGCTTTTTGAAATAATGAATGAAATTTCAATTATTAATCAATTATTATTATTATTATTATTATTATTATTATTGCGTACAAACTAGGCCTTGTTTCGGTGTCCAAATTGAGAGACACGTTATCCCTCACCTAAAATGGGCCCTGTTCAGACATGAAGTAACGTTGAAATTCACCAGCAGATGGCGCTAATACACTACAGAAGGTCAAATGTAAAATAATGATTTGTGCTCAAGATAGAAAAATAGCTAATGTCGAATTACTGAACAAAGCTGTAAATGTCATACATATATAATCAGGTCACAGTAAATGGTCTTCAGCACCATGAGTGTTTTCGTATTGCTTCGTGACAAAGAATGGCTTCCCAGTTCCCAATTCATATGAACAACAAACCCCACAAAGCACTGCGGTATTTTCGAGTGTCCGTTGCCAAGGAGAAATGAAGACGCTGCTGTAGCACTACCTCGATAGCTAGCTATGTATTAATAAAACGTTGCTGAACTGCTGTACTGATTATCTGTCAACGGGGTATATGGAGACAAAATGTGTTCAATGGTAGGTTAACTTGAGAAAATGTTGTTGTTTTCTAGCTAGCTAGCTAAATTAAAAAATATTTATTATGTTAGCTGCCCAACTCTTGTCACCTGTGTGCTTATGCTTTAGTTCTAGCACAGCCCCCTGGAAACGTTAGACACAGCACTAGTTTTACCTGTCTAACTAACTGGCTAGCGTTACCTTAGCTAGCTCATGTCATCAACCAGCAAGTTAGCTAACATTCGCTAGGTGTGTTGCTGAACCTACACTGCATTGTTAGCTGCTGTCTACATACAAGTGACTAGATATCATTGTTGAGCTCCTCATTCATTATGCCCTAATATCCAAGCAGCAGCTATTTAGTTAGCTTAGCCACCTGAGCACATTGTAGGTAACGTCGGTAGGCTAATTATTTCTTGATCCTGACCTATGTCATTACAAAAAGGACACACTATCTAATCTTGTTTGGTGTGACGTGTGTGTGTGTGTGGTGGGTACATTATGCCATTGTGCATACATTGTGCCAGTCCCCTCCCCCCAAGAAAAAGGGTCAAACTAGGTCCATTGAAATGATCCCACCTTGGTGTTCGACCTGTGGGGTAAAAGGAGATGTTTCTGTCACATGCCCAGCCTGGTCCTGTTTGCACCCCAGAGATGAGCTTAATTCGTTAAAGCCTCTTCTGTCGGCTTCCCTTGTCAATCCACTTCTGGGGACGCTTTTCCTAGCGAACTCCCAACCTAATCCACTTCCCTTCACTAGGGAGCACTCAGCTAGTTTAGTCACAGTGCTTTCCTCTAGTGAGGTCGAAGGCAGGAGTGTCCCACTCTTGCTCACGCCAGTTAGACACCCCGACTCGGCCGCCACAAGAAAAGACACATCAGAAAACAGGTAAAAGCTAATCAGTGTTTGATGTCATGTGTTTTATGTGTGTTTCTAGAGGCGATGGCAGATTCAGCAGGGCTCTCTTTTAGAGGGGAGGTAATGTTGCTCTGTTGCTCATCATGACGACTGACTCTGTTGGACTGTGTGGTACTGTCCAAGGCTGCCCACGGAAGGACAAGAAGGGCTCGGCCGAGTCGGCCCCACTGTGGGAGATGAACCGATACACCACCCTGAGACAGCTGGGGGATGGGACCTACGGTAGTGTGCTCATGGGCAAGAGCAACGAGTCTGGGGAGCTGGTGGCCATCAAGAGGTGTGTGTGTGTGTTTCCTGTGTCCCCATGTCATTGTCGGGAGTCGAAGCCACTCCTCAAGGTGTTTTTAGGACACCTTAGTCCTCTTTCATATTAGTTGTCAGTTATACCACTGCTATAACTCTGCTGTTAATGTCTGAGCAACATTTTGAAGGTCAGATAAACTGGTTCTAGTTATTCTGTCATTGTTGAAAAGTACAATGAGCTACTTCAATTGGAGCACTGACAATGCAAACTAGTCAGCCAAGCATCTGTGTTCTACTTTCAAAACATTCACCCATGTGTCTACTTCTACTTTTCTCCAACCAAAACCATTTCTCCGGAATTATCACTGACTTGGGAGTCAGTCTGTCATGGGAGTGAGTGAATAATGAATGTGCCACACAGATGCTCTGCTAGCACTGTTTGTAAATGTAAGGTTATAGTGCAAGGTGATACCGATGACTATGGTGAAAGGAGTGAAAGTGCTCAGTGTTGTGTTGCAACTGGAGTGTGAATGCATCTATCAGGTCTTCCAGCACAGGCAAAGTCATATATTGCATTATATGCATACATAGATACACACAGAATGACACAACGATTTGAGAATAAGTTCATTCTCAGGTTTGTTTTAGTGAATGTTTTGGTGTTGAAAGTTTAGATTGCTATTCTTACACTTTGCTTTCACCACTAGATTATGCTCTTAGTCACTTGTTTTAGAAAGGAGATGCACTTGTGAGTTCTGGCAAGTAGTAGTACCTTGGCTTTTTCCATGTTAAATGCAATTATTGTAAGTCGCTTTGGATAAAAGCGTCTGCTAAATGACTAATGTAATGTAATGTTGAAAGTGATCACCACCAACATAGCTTTTAGCTGCTCTTATTATTGAATGTTAGTAATATGTGTCTTTTTTCTCTTAAGGATGAAACGGAAATTTTATTCTTGGGAAGAGTGTATGAATCTGAGGGAGGTGAAGGTAAGAATCACACAGGCAACTTAAAACCACCAACAATGAATGACTGGAACCACTTCAACTTGAGTTACAATAGCCAATAACTGATGAATTGTTGAACTCCTTAGCTAGTGACATCAGATACGTAGGCTTAGGCTTTAAGCATTGCATGTTTAGCCAGACGCGTCAGGCCTAATTGCATGCAATATGCCTAAATGCAAGCTCTTTATAGTTCTATAAATCAATACTTGTTTGTTCTGTGAACAGTCACTGAAGAAGCTGAGTCATGCTAATGTGGTGAAACTGAAGGAGGTCATCAGAGAGAACGACTACCTCTACTTTGTCTTTGAGTACATGAAAGAAAATCTCTATCAACTCATGAAAGACAGGTAAGACTATTGTATTTTCTGAATTTTTATAGAAATAATATTCATATAGGTTAAAGGGTTGAAACATTAAGGTGAACCATGACATGTTTATTGTATTTTTCTTTTTGTTAATGAGAGATAGGCTTCAGTAAAAAGTTACATTCTCTGCGGTTGATTTTGTGATCGTCCCCTGTCACTGTAAGGACCATTTTGGATCAAGTCATCATCTTTCGGTCTTCATTTTACAGAAACTGGTTGTTTCCTGAGTCAGTCGTCAGAAACATGACTTTTCAGATATTACAGGGACTGTCCTTTATTCATAAACACGGTAGGTTTCTTAGCTAAAGTCTCTAATTGAAGCTGCAAGAGAAAGCAAGTTCCACATTTTGCATGGGCTTTAATAAAATACAGTTATATTTCGTTTTCATCACTTTCATAAAGAATGATTATAACCACTGAAGTATGGTTAAAAAAAATCATCATACATGGACCGACTTGTTTGAGGTGTGAATACTGGTCACTTGACAAGATCAATGTAATGAAAGGGCATACCGTAGATGGTCCAAAGATGACTCGCTTTCTCTTGGGCCTCTCTGAGAGGAAGAGGTGTAAGTGATACCAAGTCTAAACGCACACATGGTTGACAGCGATTACGTCAGATCAGGAATTTCAAGCTAAGATTCAAAGCAGCAAAAATGATCAAATTACCTTTCAATTGAGTTCAGTGTTGGTGGTGAATGGTATCACTCACCCCCTGTGAGAGCAGCCATGTTTCCTCCATATTGATTTCTCTTATCTATCATTTCTTTCCCTTTGTCTTCCTCCACCTTTCTGCTGCCAGGGAAGATAAGATGTTTTCTGAAAATGAAATAAGGAACATTCTGTTCCAAGTACTGTCTGGGTTAGCGTTTGTGCATAAGCACGGTAAGATTCCTCTCCTCCTTCCCCTCCTTCCTCCCTGTCTCTTCAGTGTTTTGGCTTGAGTGTGTTTGGCCTCTTCTTGAAATAATTAAAAATAAACGTACCGAGATTCAAAATCCTCATAAACCGCTGCTCTGCTGTAGACAAACATAAATTCAAATCAATTCCTAGTTTGTAATTTGTTCCCCAGGGTATTTCCACCGCGATATGAAGCCAGAGAACTTGCTCTGCATGGGCCCAGAGCTGGTTAAGATCGCTGATTTCGGACTAGCCAGAGAGATCCGCTCACAGCCGCCCTACACCGACTATGTGTCCACTAGATGGTAAGAAGTGTTTAAATTGGACAGTACAGACTCCTGGTGGGGGGTGACACTGTTCTCAGAGGAGCTAGGGAACAGGAACTACATTGCTGTGCTGTAGTTGCGTATTAAACATTTGATTTCACAGCCCGCTTTGCAGATATGGTATTTAGAAGTAAGAGTGAATGTGGTGAAACAGCAATGCTAACATAGTCAGTATGACTTCATATAAGCAGTGTAGTGCATGTGTCAAGAGTTCAAACTGAGCTAGCACGTGAGCTAATGCCACTGATGGTACCATGTGACTTAAGGTGGATGCATAAGCTTCCACTCACTTAAATGAATACTGACACATACTGGAGCAGCCGGGTCAATCCCCCCCCGCAGGAGACAGGAAACCCCCCCTTGACGGGACTTTAAGTGATTCGAGGAAGCCTCTGTGTGTGGAGCGTCTCTGAGTCTCCCACGCCGTCACCCCCCACCAGGTACCGAGCCCCCGAGGTGCTGCTCAAGTCCAGCTCCTACAGCTCCCCCATCGACCTCTGGGCCGTGGGCTGCATCATGGCGGAGCTCTACACCCTCCGGCCCCTGTTCCCTGGCAACAGCGAGGTGGACGAAATCTTCAAGATCTGCCAGGTGCTGGGGACACTGAAGAAGGTGGGCAGCCGAGAGGAGGGGTCAGAAACCGGCCGTTGTCTTTTTAACCACCTCCGCCACGTAAACGCGTAGAAGTCTTGTTGTTGTTGTTGTTGTCCTCAGCTGGATGGTAGCTTCTGCTTAGTGCCCCTCTCAGTTCATTAAAAATAAATTAAACGCTGTGATTTACTCACACCTGTGTCAATGACCAATCCCTCTCTCTCCCGGTCAGTCGGACTGGCCCGAGGGGTACAACCTGGCCGCCTCGATGAACTTCCGTTTCCCCCAGTGTGTCCCGACCAGCCTGAGAGCGCTGATCCCCAACGCCAGCGACGACGCCCTGGCGGTGATGGGGGACATGCTGCAGTGGGACCCTCAGAGAAGGCCGACAGCCGCCCAGGTACGCATCACTTCCTCAGTTCACAGGTCTGGGCCGACCTAAAGGGTTTGTGAAAAGGTTCTCAACCCTCCGTACAGAGACACATAAATATATTGCTGAGATTAGGCTGTGACACATGAGTCACGAACAGATGAGTCACTCGTCTAGTCAGACTGAAGGTCATAGCCGTCATATAGATCTCATGATTTGCCAACATATTCTTTTAATCTAATTTAATTTTCCAGGTTCTGCGATACCCCTACTTCCAAGTAGGCCAAGCCCTGGGCCCTCCCCCTCAGTACCGGGAGCAGCAGAAGGGCCCGGCCAGGGCGGCCCAGACGGCCACACAGTCCAAGCCCCTCTCCCTCTGTAAGGCAGACTTAAAGTCCGCCTCCGAGCCCACGCAGACAGTCCTCCAGACCCATAAAGACAGCGCCAGAACCCTCCACCAGCCCCTGCAGCAGATCCCCCTGCCCCTGCAGCAGATCCCCCTGCCCCAGCCAAACACGGACCGCGGCAGCCCCGGACCGGACCAGCCGGCGCCGCTCAGCCTGGTTAAGAATGCACAGCAGGCGAGTGGCCGAGCAGAATCAAATCTCTCCTCTCGGTATGGCGGTTCCGGGGCGGAGAGTTCGACTGTCTCCGGTGCGCGGTAAGAGAGGGCGATTCTTCCGTTGATTCTTCCGTTATTCGACAGAGGGCGGCGCCCCCCGCGGGCTCGGAGAACGGCGCGGCGGGGATGAGGACCGGCCGGAGGCGCTGGGGACAGACGTCCATCAAAGCGGCGGACAGCTGGGACGACTTTGACGACTCGGACACGGGCGTCTCCTTCTCCAAAAAGCCCAGCATCGGGTCTTTGAGGGACATGCTGCAGGATGAGTCCAACTACCGGTAGGACCACCTGTCCACATCAGCACAGCCTTAAAAGCACGTTTTGAATGCCAGTAGAAATTAATTGAATGGTTTATCCTAGGTTGACAGACCAAAAGTCCCTCAGTAAACACAATACGGTCATGAAACTACCTGGCAACAGTGGACTGAACAGAGCAGACTCCAACGCTGCCTTGGTGAAACAGCATTACCTTCGCCAGTCCAGATATCTCCCTGGTAAGACTGTAGCCAAGACCCGGAGACAGACACTTGAATAAACTTCCTGATAGCGTGTTCAGTTGTCAAGAGTGCCTTGAATCCTATCCAGATGAAATAAGACAACTAGAGAATGACTGTTATTCCGTGCTACCTTTGCTCGACCATGTATATTTTGAGTTGTCTGTCTTTTACAGGAATGAACCCCAAAAACAACACTTTGACAGGAATTCTCACGCCAGGCAAAAATATGTGGGGAAACTCTCCCAGGCATGGAGCAGGGTTGCCTTTGACGAAAGGTAACCGAAATTGTATTTCAATTTGTACTGTTGGTAGAATTCCTGAATGCTACTATACCACCGATATGAGAAGCAGCAACAACCTTGCTTTAGCTTGTAGCTTACTGCACGCATACTGATGTTCCCTAATCACTCTCTTTTCACGGTAGTTGAGCACTTGAAAAGAGCCTATGCATCAGATTCTAGTCAAAGAGGAAACGTCTATTATTCATGAAGTTACCCATCACATAAAAAGCGCATATAGCTTCTCCAGGATCCCTTATTCATGAGATCAGGAGAGTACTAAGCCACCAGCCGTAGATCAAATATCCATCCAGGATTGAGCTTGGAGATCGCTCTCAAGATCAGTTTCTCTATCTGAAACAGATTCATTCACAACTCCGGACCTCAATTTGACCTACTAACCCTTGGCTCACCATCAAAACCGTTCTGTAAATGGTTTAATCTACCATATAAATCTCTGTATCGTACATAATTTGACATACAGTACAGTGTATCCCTTATTTTCATTGCTGTGTGCCTGTATCTGTCTTCCACTCTGCTTTTCCTACCGTACTTTTTCTTCTTTCCTGCTGTCCTTGTCATGGGGACAGGGGAGAGTGTTCCTAAATTAACAGATAAGCACCCGCTAAACCAAAAGACACTTGAGAAACTGGAGCAATCCAAAGGTATCTCTCAAATACACAGTATAATCTAGTAGGCTGTACCAAACTAGCGATACGTGTATATATAACAAGAAGTGTTCCTGCGTTGTTATTGATGTTACGGACAGCCAACTCAAAGCTGTCTTATTTTCAGACAACTACGTGAGTGCCACCTACAACACATCTGCCAGGTACATTCCATCACTTCAGAAGAAGGAGATGGGAGCAGCTGGACAGAGAATTACTCTGGCACCATTAGGAGGAAGCTCTGCGAGTGAGTGAAACATCAATTGATAATGTTTTAATAATTCTGTTTTTATATCAGTGTATTTGTGCAGACATTCTTGAAACCACTGCATTCTGAACTACAGAACATTGAAAGGCTTGACTGTATGAATCACAAGTACTCCAGCAAGCCTAATAAGTCACTCTCTTGTGGATTTACATAATTTCCTCAATTCCTATTCTTTTTTCTCCTGTCAGTTGACCTGTCATCTGCAGCTGATCTTAGAATTGACTCTAAACTCAAATCATCCAAGCTTAAGCCCTCTTCCAACAAATTGATTGATTCAAATGAAGGTAAAAGAAAAAGTAATCTAGACGGATAGAATTGAACTGTTGTTTCAATTGAGACTATCATTGTGTGCATGCATTGTCTGGTTGTAGACATCCATTTTGTCATGCCTAGTAGTCTGTGCCAGCCATTCTCACCCGTCACCTTTCACCCTATCATTCAGCACTTTGAGATTGTCCCACAATGAAAAGTGCTTTATAAATAAAATGTATTATTATCCTTCAGAGCATGAAGGATGGAAGAGCAAATCCATGAAACCTCAAATCCCAGGATCAAGCATCAACAACACTGGCGGGAAAACGACTCTGTCCAGAAGTCCTCAAATTCACCCAGTCCATGGACGAGTAGACTGGACAGCCAAGTACGGCGGCCATCGGTAGCTCCGCCCCACTGCCTCGCGGCCTGTCGACGGTCTCGGAGGGAAGAGTTCCTGCAGAGGACTTTGTGGAGATGCACTACGGCAAGGGAGAGGACCCATTTCATGCTGTGTGCATAAGCACAGCAACATGTCTTTAGCTTCTACCACAACATCTGCAATGTGTCAACTGTTAACTGTCTTATTGTATGTCTAGCGTTACACATATGTACAATTTCAACATTACTTTTATGTTATTTATTTTTATAGACAAGTGAATTCTGACTCAATTAACTCTAATAAAAAAAGTCAATGAGTAAGTTTAAACTGTAATTCTGAGATACTGAAGGTTAATTCAGTGTTGCATGCAACATAATATTTTATTAAGATAAAGATACAAAATAGAAACATTAGTTTGCATCACAAGATTTATTTTTTAGTTTCAGCCGTGCTGTATCAAAGGAACTTTATCACTGCATTACTTCACACACACACACACACACACACACACACACACACACATACAGTATCAATGGTTCTTACTTTCACAATGACTGACTTGATAAAGCATCCTGTTCAAATGTGTACATATAGGCTACCGTGTCAACTGTAGTGAGTCTGTAGACGCTCATGACTCATGTGGTCTCTTGAGCATCCCCATAGCAATCCTCCCCACCATCAGTACACTACACAGAGAAGAGCATGTATTAGGAGGTTGAACTTGGATGCATTTGCCACAACAGTATTAAAGGAAAATCACGAGCAAGGAAGGGCAACTGTTGCAGCTAGCCTTCCTCAATCTCTTTAATATTGCATGACAGTTATTACCTTGCCCCAGCCATTAGGCCAGCTGGCATGAACTTCCAGGAGTTTAAAAACCTCATCCCCATAACAGCTGCCAATGTTCCTGAAGTACCTGTTTCACATAAAGAAACACTGTAATATTGACCTTAGTGTGTTGCGAGTAAACTTTAAATAAAGCAACAAAGCAATAAATCAACTAAATATGCCCACCTAGTGAAACCCAAACATTCTTTGAATTCTGAGACATGAGGTAGGCACCAATGCCCGCCAAAGCTCCAAATACGAGCCCTGCAACCAGGGAGGTGGCGCTTCCTGATGTGGGGACACAAAAGTTTGATGTGGATTATTGAGTTATCACAAAACAGCATTCAAGGAATATGCTGTTGAATCTCACGCATACCTGCTTTAACATAACCCATTATCCCCCCTGAAGACACCACGGCTGCATAGCAGAACCCAATCCAATCGACAGCCATTCCTAGTGCTAATTCGGCAATAGCAGAAAGAGCTACACCAAATGTAAAGTTACAGGTAGAAAGCAGACAGGTAACTCTGTGACGCGGTGATACCCGATTGCCTGTAGTTTTCTTATTGAGTTTCCGGGTGTGGCTTTCAAAATAAAAGTCATTTAACTCGGAAAGTAGCTTGTTGACAAAGGCTGATTAAATACATCACCTCCTGGTGGCGATCATCAACACACGCGCAACACAAAATCAAGACAGGTTTAAAATAAAACACTTTTATTAGTCATTCTGTTTTTTGCCATCCTTTTTCTTCTTCTTGGGTTTAGTCTCCAGTCCCTCTAGGATGACTTCCTCAGCTGCAATCCTCACTCTCTTTGACGTTGAAGACACTACAACATCCTTGGTGACCTCTGAATGTAGCAGAAAACAAAGGCATATTCATATTGAAAGAATATTACGTAGAACCACAAATGTATGTGCATGCATGAAAAATTAACATTGACTGTGCATTGCATCTCTGGACAATACCTTGAGAGGTTGTTGCTTCTGATGGCTTCTCGCTGGCCTTCGGCAGTGAGGACGGTTTCCAGACAGCGAGGCAGGTCAGTCTGGCGGTGGTGTTCACCTGCCCGAGGAGAACTGGGGGCTCCATCTCCTGAGAGAGAGAGGAGACACCACCCCCACTATCATCATCATCATCACTATACCAGTATGAGCATGTGGGTTTGATGATGGCCACTGGTTTCCTGGTCTCGGAACCCAGACCTCATGTCTTGTGTCTTGAGTGCTGGCCACAAAACTAGCACTTTTGAGAAAGTCTGATAATTGCTCTACCACTGTTTTGGTCATACAATGGATGTGGGTGGGCACCGTGAAAAATCATTCAAAAAACATGTTAAACTCTCAATTTCAAAGACAAGAAACTCACCGAGGTGTTAGTTGGCGTTCTGACATATAATTTGCCATAAAGTAAGATTCTAGTTCATCTGGAAAGGCTTTTTTAAATATTTAGCATAGAACTATTTAGTCGCAGCATATACGTGTGTAAACGTGTGTAAACTTCCGCAAACTAGGTAGCCTAGCAACATAAACAAGAACAATAGCTACCGTAAGTAGTTCCGCTTCCTGAATCCCCTCTGCGGATCCCCTCTGATCTACACATCTACAATGGTCGCTTCAATACAAGTCAATGGATTTCATAAAATGATCAATAAAACCCTAGAGGATTCATACTTTGCGGCGAATTTTATGTCAGAACACCAACGGACACCAATTACCCCCTCGGTGAGCTTCTTGTCTTTGAAATCGAGAGTTTAACATGTTTTTGAAAGATTTTTCAAGGTGCTCACCCACATCCATTGTATGACCAAAACGGTGGTAGAGCAATTATCAGACTTTCTCAAAAGTGCTAGTTTTGTCAACATTTTGATCTGAACCATTGTATATGATCATAAGTAACCTTAAAACAGGGCTAAACATGCATTTTCCCTTTACTACTCCTTTAAAGCCTTTCCCTTTCCACTACTTCCGCTGTGCAACTTTCGTATTGGTTTGAAATTGCATTTGTCTACAGGTAATACTATTGACCTTCAAAACTGCTGGCCAAAATGAAGATAATTTCTTACAGTGACAGTGTTGATGTAGCAACACCGTCTAGACAAGCTATAAGTCAAGGTCTAGGTCAAGGTCAACTTTATTTATAGAGCACATTTAACAACCAAAGTTGCACCAAAGTGCTTTACAATATAAAAACAGACA
Organism: Borostomias antarcticus; assembly: GCF_949987555.1. NCBI lineage: Eukaryota > Metazoa > Chordata > Actinopteri > Stomiiformes > Stomiidae > Borostomias > Borostomias antarcticus. The sequence continues at coordinate 9,258,272 of NC_140257.1, read as the reverse complement.
AACACAAAATACAATATAAAGTGCAAGTCAAAATTCAATACAATAAACAAATCCAACACGACTAGGGATGTATGGCCTAACAAGCCTCAAAAGCCAATGAAAACAAGTGAGTCTTCAACTGTGACTTGAAAACCTCTAGGGTCTGGGCAGACCTAATTTGCAGTGGCAGACTGTTCCACAGCTTAACTGATCACGGCTTTAGGTCTGGGAATGTTTAGACAGGAGGAAGCTTACCTCTTTCAGTTGGAGCTTCCACATTTTGATGAATCCATCATTTGATGCCGTTACCAGAACACAGTAGTCTTCCATGGTGAAACTATCAACTGCTTTTACCCTGATAAAAGAGAAAAGCAAGTGAGCCTTCAGTGTTATAATAAAGAACCTGATATTTTCTTTGCTTCTGTTAACATGATCTAATATGAGTGTATAAGAGTACAGATGTTTCATCAAAAGAGACACTGTAGACAAACACACCTGTTTTCGTGAGCCTTGAACTCACAGACCAACTTGTTTGTGTCCACGTCACACAGCCTGACTGTCTCGTCATCTCCTGCAATGGCCAGGATGGAGTTCTGAAAAACAGGTACAATACCGTCAGATTTCAGTTCATAAATAACCTGACATCTGTACTACTGAGATGCAGAAATAGCTAAGCAGTCTGTTTCTTTTCTCTTATTCTGGCCTTATATCTCTTATTCTGACCATTTCGAGATTTGACCAAACCTGATATTACTATTGTTTACTGTCTAGTACAAACCACTGCAGGAGACGGGGACATTAAAAGTGTTTAAAAAGAATACAAGGAACTGACAAAGCTATGCTAACTAGTGGGTGATTGTAGATACATGTGCTTTGAGGGGAACAGAACCCACTGTTAGAAACTTGATGGATGAGATCCTCTTGGCGTTTGTGATGCTTCCAGTGAGAGTGGCCGTCTCCAGGTTGTAAACATCCAAGTTGTCATTGACCACCACCACGTATCTATCCCCAACAGGAGACCACTTGACGATGTGGGCATCTGAGGACGATTAAGGTTCAAAAAATAAAAATCACAAACACACTCACACAGGGAGTACACATAGAGAAAAACAAAACTTTCACCTAGTGACAACTTACTCTGTTTTATGTTTTTGATGAAGGCTGTTCTGCCGTCAATGAGATTCCATGTTCTAGAACAACAAAGATATGAGTCAGCTTAGGATAACAAGTCCCTTGAGATGTGTCTCACAACAGCACGCAAGCTTACCTCAGTGTCTTGTCTGTCCCAACTGAAAGCGCGAGTTTCCCAGAAGGGTGGACGGACAACGACGTCACATGACCTCTGAGGAAAGGTACATTAATTACATTAGTTTGTCAGATACCCCTTCGTGCTGCAGTAGTGTCATCATGTGTGTCGTCAACACCATATCATGCTAACGCCAAGTACAAAGGCTTTTTTGCAGTAATGTTTCAACCTACTTGTGAGCCTTGATTGACTTTAGACACTCCCACTTCTTAGTGCTCCACACACACAAGAGACCATCTTCTCCACCACTCAGCAAGTGGGATGTTCCATAGAATTCCAGACAGGAGATGGTGCCTACAAGGTACAAGGAAAGTGTAAAGCCTAGTTTATACTGTATAAGACAAGCTATGACACATGGCTCATAGGCTTAAGTTATACTGTGTTATGATATGTGTGTCTATGAGCCATAGTCTTATACAGAATTAACTAAGCTTAAGTTATGCTCAATTAACTGCAGATGTATGATGGATGTATGGACGACCGAGAGTATTGGAGACTTCGCTGTCAAGCTCATCTGAGGACGACCTAATGAGTCTGGTTAGTAACACTTTTGCGAGTGTGAGAGATCTCCTTACACCTAACTTTATGATGGTGACACTTCAGTCACTAAACTTATCGCAGCAGCTTTAAGAGTGTGAGGTTAAGCAGCTCTTTACCATCATGATGCAACAGAGCACCATGTTCGATTCTCTTCTTCATGTCGTAGAGCTGGATGGTTTCATCTTTGCTTCCAGTGGCAATGAATCTCTCACTGGTCGCCACAGCACAAATGGATGCCGTGTGAGCATGATGTGTGAAATCTTCCTTGGCTGTCCACTCCTGGAGAACATAGCACGTCATTAACATATGCTTACTTCAGTCTTTTTATTGCAGAAGACTGAGTCAAAAACAAATCAAATAAGATAAAATACTAGAATACGGATAATGTGTAGGCTATGAGAAAATTGCCACGACTGAAAACTATAAAGCAATAACAGTAGCTAGCTAGCTAGCTAGCTAGTTGAAGTACTTGGCCCTACTTCACCAGAGCTACAACCCTACTCATCAGGTAAGACGTGTATCAGCTTATACTATCTGTGACTGAAGCTAAAGGTCCAACATACCTCATCGCCAATGCACACTCGGAAACCAAAGGCAATCTGCTCATAACACCCGGCTATGAGCTCCACCACAGGGGCTGCCATGCTGCGTGGAAAGAATGAAGACGTTTTGCTAGTTATCTATACTTTCACGTGATGAGATTGTGATAAATGAACACAAGGGATACATACATGGTTATCCAAAAAAGAGTACGGACTATGTCTTATTTTAAATAGAAAACACAGGTCCCCAGTAAAACGGCATGGGTTGATACATAAAGCGTGGAAAAATCACTTCCGGTAGCTCCTGCACAATTTCAAAATAAAAGTCTGCATATGCATTTCAGGTGCGCTTCTTCACGTGACTTTGTTGACATTTACATCTTGATTTTGGATTTTTATACATTCGATTTTCACTTTTAAAAATTTACATCTTCATCTTCGTAGTTCATGAGCCTATAAACTCGTTTGAAATAACAGGACAACCCAAATTAAATTGAGTCATGAAATGCTTACTCAAGCATAAACATATTTTTTGCTGGTTCAAAGCTCTAAAAGTAGTTCAAAGTGTTGCTATGCTGGATTGAGGGGGGAGGGGTAGCCTACATCACTTCTTCTGCTCAGTCCATCTGCACTGGAAACATTCTGAACAGGAACCGCCTTCTTTCTTTAGGGCGTTAACCTTTTTAACCTAATGTCATTGGACACCTTAGATGCTGACTTTTTGACTGACATAACTGTCCTCACGCAGATGTTCATATTGGGAGGATGTGAGAAACCTCTAACGGAGTTACAATGGCACGGAGGTAAGAGCGTCTTGCATACAGAAGAATTATAAAGATCCATCACAGCAGAAATACTTTTTCAGCGCCCATTACTTTATAGTGTTTTCTCGGATTCTAAGTAAATCTAAACGGTTCACAATTCTACAATGTGAAGGATAATTGTCTGACTTCTTTAATTTATGCTGTCCCTTAGGCTACATTTGACATGCAGTATGTCACGGGTTGCGCTATTTGTCAATTCATCTCTAGGATAGGCTAGATTATGAAATTTATTTGCTATTGCTGCGGATCTGTTGTAGGCTAATCACAGATGGCCTTCGATGGCATCAGCAAATTTGTAAACAGTAGGGTAGGCTATCTCTCTTGTTGGATTAAATACGTCTTTGTCTTGTTTGTTTTCGATAAAGAGTAGACTACAGGACATATTCCTTATTAGATTTAGCATGTACGGTGTATAGTACAAAAAAGGAAGGAAACTTGAGAAGTTTGGCAAGGGTAGGTTTGGACTGGAATGCAATTCTGGTAGTAATTAGTATTCACTTATGCAATGAAACACGCACAGGAAATTTGTACAAAACCATTTATGCGACTTAATATTCAGTCCAAGAACACACATCGATGAATCATAGCCTGCATCTATTTTGGTAGATTGGTAGATAGTTCCTGTAATATGCTCTTCTGCTTATGGCACTTATGGCCTGGAGGTAGGCTACTCTTGTGTGTGCCTGCCATCTAGGACTGGACAAGTGTCTAGTTATGCAGTTTTACAATACCACTGGTTGAGAGTGATTCACAGTTGGACTGTGGCTTTTATTTTGGGTTGGTTCGTTCAAGCTGCATTAGAGTAATGATTGGGAGAATAAAAGAAAACATGGAGATCAGATTTTTTGTAAGAGAAACTGAAGTATCAGATGACTAGATTGTTAGTAAATAAAACAGAGGTAACCGGATGCTAGTGTGACCGGTTTTGGTCCTTAAGCCAGATAAGCACCAACAAGGACATCTCTTGCAGAAAAAAGCCTTCTTTGTTTTGTAGTATTACATTTAAAATCTAAGATGAATAACTTTATGTTGCCTGTAATTAGAGAAGAGAATAACTATCATGTTGATACAGTTTAGTGACAACTGTCTGTGCATCTCTATAGTCAAGGTGTGAACCAGGAGTTGTCGGAGGTGTTGAATCAACTGTGGAAATTGGACACCAATCGCCTCAAGCCTGGGATTGACTACACAATCTCCCTGCAGGTCAAGTTCAACATATTATATTACCTTAGATTTAAGATGCCCTTGTCCGGGTAGAGAGCTATGAATTCAAATCCACTCAACCGGTAATGAACCGAGCAAATTAGAAATAACATTTGCACAAAGGAATTTCTTCTGGATCCTAAAGGCACTAATGCAAAGGAGGATATGATAACGTAGATGTCATAATAAGTCATAATAAGATGCTTTGTTTACACAATGTGTGCACAATCTAGGAGCTAACAGAAGGACATTTGAATACTCGTACCTGCATGATGTAGTATGTGACAAATAAACCTGACTTTGACTTCTTTGATTGTGATTTGGGTGCTCAGGGCAAGGCTGGCTATGTGGCCCACGGCAGTAACTATGCCAGAGACAGGGCCAGGGCTCCTCTCTTCTCCTATGTCAACGAAGACAAACTGAAAACTATCAAGACCTATGCTCGTGAGTAGAAAGACAATAGTCTGCCGTTTCAGAGATTATGTCAAGATTTTAATATCCGTCTCTCTCTCTGCCCATGCAGACTTCATCACCCTGCTGGACAACTATGAGATGTCCACGGGTGTATCGGAGACAGTCACCTCAGAGGAGATGATGGAGACCCACCTCTTCCTCGATGCCTTACTGGAGACGGAGGTCATGAAGGTATCATGTCACTGTAACATTTCCAGGACAGACAACATTTCTGGAACACTCAGTTGTGTGTTATCTATCCAAAACACCTGGAAGAAGAGTATAGAGAGGCTTGCTGTTGTCCAGTGCTGATGCTCGTTATGTACTTTGTGACACAGTGTGCTCACAAGTACCTGGTCAGCCAGGGACAGTCCCCCTCGGACACGACACAGTTCAAGAGGCAGCTCCATGACATCTGGTTCCGCCTCTACCACCGGGACAGGAGCGGGGGGTGAGTGTTTCTGCTTCTTATATCAGATACACACTTGATTCACATAGTGGATTTGAGTACTCTTTCTGTTGTTGTGTGTACGATAATCAAAATGGTCGCTTGCAACCTGTTGCAATTGAATTTGACGTGGATGTTTTTCAGTGAGGATTCCTGTGGGTTCGAGCATGTGTTTGTCGGGGAGACCAAACACGGCAAGGAAATCATGGGCTTACACAACTGGGTCCAGTTCTACCTGCAGGAAAAGCACGATCATGTGGACTACAAAGGGTACAAGGCCAGGGACAACAAAGCTAGTGTAAGACGCCGCGTAAATCGCCCGTTCAGTTTATAGCGTTATTACTAGCTTCATATTCTGCATGTCACATGTGTAAACCTTAATGAACAGAGCGCTCTCTTTGGCTCGTCTTGCAGCCCGATGAAGATGACCACGTCCTGAACCTGCAGTTCAGCTGGAAGGGACTGGTGAAGCCAGTGGGGGGCTCCTTCATCGGCGTCAGCCCCGAGTTCGAGGTGGCGCTCTTCACCATAATCTTCCTCAAATCCACGGAGAAAATGACGGCCGCCGTGGTGAAGGTGGACGAGTACGTGCTGGAGGTGGTGGTGTACCGGCATGGCCGCTCTATCGGAACCTCCTATCCCAAACTGCTCAGCAGCAACAACAGGGATCTGTAGTGTGGAACACTATAGCCGAATCTGATGTATGAAAACATGTCTCACACATCGGATATCAAATTATTTTTTATATAATTTTTATGCAGATACAGTATGCTACTTTTACTTTGGTTGTCAATCAAATCCTGCACGAGTAATGATTTGCACTGCCCAGAGAAGGCTTTTTTTGGAAATATTATCAAAAAAATTTTTTTTTTTATTGATACTATGTTTGTAACGGGATAGCACAGTTCCCACTAAGTTGAATGCGCTTTGTAACCAATCAAATGCAATTTCCCCCACCATTATTGCAGCTTTGAAAATAAAACATTTAAAACAGCCTACCTTATCTTCTGTTTTGTTTTATGCAAGGTATAGTGTGCTTTTGTGTGGGTTGTGCACTAGCCTACAGCGCGTGTCGTACAAGAGTTGACACTTTGAAATAGTTTAGTAGTTTGTCTAACTCCTCTCTTTTGTATGCGCTAGGAAGCACGCCGGCGCACCGCGGGACGGCCCGGGCACTAATCCCCAACACAGCAGGAGGCAGGGCTACTGTACTGAGCTGCCAAATAGTTTTGACGCGAGCCTATTTGAGCTGCCACGAATATACTGAATAAAATACCACACTAGTGGGCTAAAACAAATAAAATAAGGTGAATGACTTGGTAAGTAGCTAGGCGTAAGCCAACGTTAGGTAGATTTGTGGTTAGTTTTACATCTAGTGCTATCTAATTTAGCTACCGTTAGTGCTAACGCCAGGCTACCATGATAACATGAGCTAGGTCGCTTACTAGCTAACGTTAGCTGGCTAGCACTAGATACATTGGCCAACTGTGTAGCCTAGTGCTAATAGTGACATGGCCCTAGCACTAACTAGCTACTGTGGATCTCTATAAATAACGTTAGATGACGTTAACGTTAGTTCAGGAGACTTGTCTTGCTATCCTGATCACTTCAACGCTAACTAGCTAGCTACCACCCCACTCAGGAGCTAGCTCTAGATAGCTTATGTTAGTTGTAAGGTTAGTTGACGTTTTGGGGTGGTGCTGATTGTGACACTTTTAATTAGAGTCTCTCACATGATGTACAGCTGCGCTGTGTGTGCGTGCGTGCGTGCGTGCGTGCGTGCGTGCGTGTGTGTGTGTGTGTGTGTGTGTCATATGACAGTCTCGTGTTCTATTGTGTCTTTCTATTGATCTAGACGAGTTTAAATTCGTCCTGCCTTGGCTTGAGAGTAAGGCAGTCAACACGACATGTTTGGCAAAAAGAAGCGGGTACCAGCCCCCAAGGGCCAGGGTGCTGCGGCGGCCAAACAGGTGAGAATGTTGTTGTTATTCACATATCACTCCTAACAGCAGCTCCATGGAGAGCAGACAGGCACACCCGCAGACCGGGGGACCAGTGACACATCGGTTACTAAGAAGAGAGCCTTGTGTTTACCTTGTTGCAGATGGGATTATTCCTAGACTTTAACCCGGAGGAGATGGCCGGTGTGAATCAAAACCTGGACGACCCTGATCTGGAGGCTGAATTAGCTGCCATAACAGGGATGAAAAGCTCTGGTGGTGAAAGGTCAAAAGAAAAGGCCAAGAGTGAGTGCGTGGGGGGGAGGTCTGGTGGCACTAATATCAAATCAATTTATTTGTACAGCGCATTTCATACAGAGAGGCAACACAATGCGCTTTACAGAGCAATGGGAGGGTGGACATAGGTCCCACCCCTACATGTTCCAGAGGGAAGCAAAAAAACTGTTTCACCCAGGGGCCAGAAAAGTGAGCTGTAAAAATTCTTCCCTGACCTCTCCCAACGAGACGATCGAGCAAGCTCCTGGAACATGTTCGTCTATTGGCTAAGAACATATACAGAGCAGTAAACATCGGATAAATACTTCATAAGAGAGACATGACTAACAGTAGAGTGCACAAATAGTTACAGAGAAGTTGCCTACATGGTCGGCCATCATGTGTTAGTTATCCCTGTAGTCTCTAATATGATATTTAAGTGAATCATATAACAAAGCACAGTAAGCATTTAGCAGAACAGGCTCATAGAGAATGCTGCAGAGGGAAACAGAAAGCAGAGAGCCAAAGGGTAAAAAAGGGTGGGGTTGGCTGGATAGGGACAGCTGACGACACAGAGTGGGAAGGAGCTAGTCACGAGGAGGCAGGGGGGCCTTTCGAGGAGCCATAAGGTGGACTTTGGCCAAGGACAGGGGGGTGGGGTGGGGGGGGGGGTTCCCCGGGATCTGCTACAGGGTGGCCTGCAGGAGACAGGTGGTGTCCACAGGACCTGTTTAGAGTATAAGAGGGAGAGACACTAGGGAGGAGGACAGTTAGTGGCTGTACTGGACATCCTCAGCAGACACGGGGGTATCTATCGGACTCAGGGTGGTCACGGACTCGTGATTCTCGAGGGGATTAAAATAGCAAGGTCAGACGGATATTTGATGTTTCTCATAGTTAGTTCCTTTTTCTTAGCTCCCTTGCCAATGGAGGACATAGCAAGAATGGCCGAAGAGTGTATGAGGGACTATGATGATGAGGAAGATGACAATCTGGAGGACGATGAAGATTTACTGGTAAGCGCTTTATCCTAATCCGCACGAAAACGATGCTCACTCGTTTCGGTTGAACAGGTCTTTGTGGGACTGTGATTTGGGAGTTGCGGGAGAAGGAGTTGTTGTTGCTGTGATTGTCTCATGCGCGTCCTACTAGGCCGAGCTGCAGGAAGTGGTCGGGGAGGGGGAAGCTGAAGACGCCGAGGCAGCTACATCCATCCGCCCTGCCTCTGACGAAACACCCCCAGCAGACGCACCGGAAACACCACCGCAGGTGTCGTTGCATCACACCTACCAAATTTCTGTTGCATCAAGCGATGAGTGAAAGCAGTAATAAAATAGCTGCCGACTGCATGTATGCAAATACTGAGTTATATTATCACGTTACATCTTCGCAGCAGGGCTTTGTTGTGAGAGAGCGTTTCCTGTAACCTTTGAGAGTGTTTAACCGTATGAGTGACTACGCTCGTCAGGAACCAGGGGTCCCGTCAGCCCCCGGGAGTCTCCAGCATACTCTGGAGGAGAGGGTGGCCATGTACAAGACCGCCATCAAGCACGCCAAGGCGTCGGGGGAGTCGTCTAAAGCCAGGAGATACGACAGAGGCCTGAAGGTGAGCGTCGTGTCGCGGTTACGCTTCGAGCATCCAGAATGGCGCTATGTAAATACAACGTACACGGCGAGATAAGGTACAACTTCACGGTCCGACCGAGGTGTGAAATTTGCCTTTGGCCTCGACGCCAATAGTGTTTCTGCAGAGTCTCTTGTGTGCTACATGTACGGTTTTGGCCGACTTTCATTTCAAACCTTTATTTATACTCGTAGAGCAATTGAGGTTTCCCTCATTTTCAATGCTGACGAGTTCACAAGCAAACACAAATAACTTTGACGTAGTGATGAAATCCTCATGGGAAGGGGGGTCCCTCAAAGCATGCGTGTGTTCCTGCAGACCCTGGAGTCCATGCTGAGCTCAGTGAAGAAGGGCAGGAAGGTGGATGAGGCTGATATCCCCCCACCTGTAGCCTGCGGGGCCCCCGGGATCCCTTCAAAACCCCCGGTCCCTCCGCGGCCCTCAGCCCCCGTCATATCAGCCCCCGAGCCTACGGCCCCAGACCAGCAGGGGGAGCCAGAGGCCGGCGGCGCGGAGACGCCGTCTTACTCACCAGAGGCTGAACCCAGCAGCGAGGAGGAGCCGACTTCCTGCGCCACCATGGCCACCGTGAGCAGCCAGCCAACCCCAGAGGAGGAAGAGCAGGCTGGCCACGCCCACTCAACAAGTCAGTCCAGCAGCTCATATGAGTGGATGCAAATGTATGAAATCAACCAATACTGTCAGTTTAGTTGTAGGTGAACTGGTGAAGTACTCCAGTTGCATTATGCAGGTCAGGTGCCTTTTTATTGCATTACACCATTGCATCTTGAGCCCAACCATTTTCAGTTTACAGCCTGGATATTTCAGTCAATGAACAGTCAGTGGCTGTTAGACCAGTGAATTCTTGGGACAGTTACAGACTTGACCGTTGCCTCTCTTAGTAATCAAGTGCACGACTCTGTGTCATGAATGCAGGCTTTCATTGTAATTGTGTGTGTGTGTGTGTGTGTGTGTGTGTGTGTGTGTGTGTGTGTGTGTGCGTGTGTGCGTGTGTGCGTGCGTGCGTGCGTGCGTGCGTGCGTGCGTGCGTCTGTGTGTGTGTGTGTGTGTGCGTGCGTGCGTGCGTGTGTGTGTTTGTGATGAACCCACAGTGGACGGGGACACCAAGGCAATGCTTTTGGAACGGCAGAAAGAATACAAGATGGCTGCATTAAAAGCCAAGAAGCAGGGGAACATGGAGCAAGCCAGGCTGTTCCTGAGGACTAGCAAGGTAAATACAAAAGATCGTTCCGCCATACTGAGAGTGGAGGGATGATGATTGCAGACCAATGGGTTGTTTAGTTCAGACCAACGGGTTGTTCTTGTTTCTTTAAGTATATATTTTAGGTTCCTCCTGAACACAGAATTTGTCACGTACGTCAAGGTTACCTGCTGTCTTCTTACAATAGTTTATCAGAGGTCATAAAGGACGTCATTATTTCACGGTTGATTGTTTTTCAGTAAATAAGGGTACACCTTTACTCGTGATATGTCTCTCACTAACTCCAAGCACGGAGAGTCTTCACCAATCCTAGTTTTAAGAATCAGACTGTGTTTTATTGCCATTGTAGTTTCTCAACACACTAGGAATTTGATTTGGGGCATGGATACAGCTTTGGACAGGGTGCAGGGACGAGACAGGACAGGGCAATGACAGGACAGGGCAATGACAGGACAGTGCAAAGACCGAGTACAAAATAGGATAAGATAAATAAAAAATATATATACAAAGTGTAGTGCGGTCTATACTGTATATGTGAGTGTGTAATGTGTATGTGAGTGTGTGTACAGTATGTGGTGTGTGTGGCGTGATATGTGAGTGCAGTGTGTCCTACAGTATGTACGGTACTGTCGGTGGTCATGTGCAAGGGTATCTCGACGGTGGCGGCGTCTGGGGCGGGGCGGGGTCCAGGGTTGGGGGTTGGGGGGCGGGGTCCAGGGTCGGGGGGGGCGGGGTCCAGGGTTGGGGGGAGGGGGAGCTGAAACCGAAAGATAGATCTCCGCCCCTTCGCCGCGCAGAGGGCGAGGGTCGCCCTGGACCGCCACGGTTGGCCGAGCAGTGCGAGGCGGAGCAGCTTCTCAGACATGGGCTTGTCAACCTGACGTCTGAGAGCCTCTGTCTCCAACCTCACACTCTTAACACACACTCTTAACACACACTCTTAACACACACACTTAACACACACTCTTAACACACGGCCCCGGCGCTCGTTAGGTTCCCCGAGCCATCCGAGGCATGCGGAACGCGTAGGGTGAGAAAACCAATGAGGAGCATCATGAGCACGTCGCTTCCCTTCTGGGCGCAGGGGTTTGACGGCATGATGGAGGCGTTGGAGAAGGGCCAGGCGGTGGACCTGAGCGGCCTGCCCCCCTCCCCGGCAGAGCGGACGAGCCCGGCGATGTCCGCCCCCTCCGGGGGCTCCAGCCCCCCTGCAGCAACAGACACAGGTGTCGATAGAATCCTTTCCAAAAACATGCAAAACAATGATCGTCCCCTGTCTGAACCGAGGGGGTCATATCCTGGTGTTTTGATATATACGTGTCATGCTCCCCCTCCCCGGCCGCTAGCGCCCGCAGCCCCGCCCGCCGGGAGCCCCGCCCCCGCCCAGCCCAGGGACGTCGTGGAGGCTCTGGAGCAGAGGAGGGCCAGGTACCAGGAGGCCTCTGCCCAGGCCAAAGCCAGCGGGGACGAGCGCAAGGCCCGCATGCACGACCGCATCGCCAAGGTGAGAGAGCCCGCACAGCGAAAGCGCAGCGTCTCCGCTCGCGCGTGTGACGGGACGATTACCGTAATCGGTGTGTGATTGTGTGAGCCCCCCCCTTCCCCCCCCCTCACAGCAATACCAGAGCGCCATACGAGCCCACAAAGCAGGAAGAGCCGTCAACTTCCAGGAGCTGCCCGTCCCACCAGGTCAGACCGGCCGTGTAGCGCGGTAGCGGGCGTGCGGCGAGCTCTGTGAAAGCCCAGGCGGAGCGATTACCCGCACGCCTAACTAGTAGACCCCCCCTCCCTCCCCCAACAGGCTTTCCTCCAATCCCGGGCCAGGTGGGGGCGGGAGCCGAGCAGGCATTCGCCGCCGCGCTGGATGCGGCCGATAAGCTGGCCGCCGCGGACGCCACGGAGGCGGAGGAGGGAGACAACGACAAAGGAGGCGGGAGAGAACCGGAGGAGGTGAGCGGCTTCTCCCATCCCCCCCGCCAGACGGGTCGAGCAGTACAGGACCCCGCGGACCCCTCCCCCCCCCCCCGACCCTATACCCCCTGTGCTGATACTGACCGTGTCACCTTTCCAGAGCAAGCCTCCCGTTCCGCAGAAGCCGAAGAAGCCCACGCTGGCCGTGCCGCCCTCGGCGCCGGCGCCCAAGAGGACCCCGCCCCCCTCGCCGTACAGGGCGTCCCAGAGGGAGGACCTCTCCCCCGCCGGTCAGGCTCCAAAACCACCTCAGAAACCCGTCGACAAACGGAGACTTGCGATGATTAAAAGTAGATACTCCCTCCCTCTCTCTGCCCCCCCCCCTCTCTCCTCAACCAGCGTCCCAGCAGCTGGACTTCCTGGAGGGCCGCAGGAAGCAGTACATGAAGGCCGCCCTGCAGGCCAAGCAGAAGAACGACATGGAGCAGGCCAGGCAGCTCCTCCGCACCGCCAAGGGCTTCGAGCCCATGATCGAGGCGGCCCGCGGCGGCAAGGCCGTGGACATCAGCAAGGTCAGGACCCCGGAGAGGCGCGGCAGGAACGCCGCTCGCCGTCGGGGGGGGGGGTTGTGCTCCATTTCAACAACGTAGACTTTTCAGCCATACTCATACATGTTGTTGATAGTAGGGGCTAGATGTAGATGAGGTTATCGTAAATATGGCCATGGAGCTGTCTGTAACCTCCCCTGTGTGCTGCAGGTGCCGTCGCCCCCTGGTGACGAGGACGAGGACTTCATCCTGGTGCACCACAGCGACGTCCAGATCTCCGAGAGGGCCGAGGAGGTCTACACGCAGCTGGCCAAGATCCTCAAGGAGCAGCACGAGGTGCTGGGCACTGGCTCACTATCTCTATCTCACCCACTCTATCTCTCTATCTCTATCTCACCCACTCTATCTCTCTATCTCTATCTCACCCACTCTATCTCTCTATCTCCATCTCACCCACTCTATCTCTCTATCTCAACCACTCTATCTCTCTATCTCAACCACTCTATCTCTATCTCCATCTCAACCACTCTATCTCTATCTCACCCACTCTATCTCTATCTCCATCTCAACCACTCTATCTCCATCTCACCCACTCTATCTCTCTATCTCCATCTCAACCACTCTATCTCTCTATCTCCATCTCAACCACTCTATCTCTCTATCTCCATCTCAACCACTCTATCTCTATCTCCATCTCAACCACTCTATCTCTCTATCTCCATCTCAACCACTCTATCTCTCCATCTCCATCTCAACCACTCTATCTCTCTATCTCCATCTCACCCACTCTATCTCTCTATCTCCATCTCAACCACTCTATCTCTCTATCTCCATCTCAACCACTCTATCTCTCTATCTCCATCTCAACCTCTCTATCTCCATCTCAACCACTCTCTCACCCACTCTATCTCTCTATCTCACCAACTCTATCTCTCTATCTCCATCTCTCTATCTCTATCTCACCCACTCTATCTCTCTCTATCTCTCTATCTCACCCACTCTATCTCTCTATCTCCATCTCAACCTCTATCTCTATCTCACCCACTATCTCTCTCTATCTCACCCACTCTATCTCTCTATCTCACCCTCTCTATCTCTCTATCTCACTCTCTGACTCACTCACTCTGGCCCTCGTTTATCAATCGAACGTAGTCACTCTCCATGAAAAGATCCCTGCGCTCCTGGAAAACCCTCTTCCACGTGTGAATTTCACCCCGTATATCGGACAGCGTGTGAGCTGGGCAACATCTGTGTTTAATTGCGTAGCCTATACTGCACATGAATAGCTGTCAATTTGAGGATTTATTGTGACAGTGTATTATGATGAAACCAAATCTCAAATTAGAGCTACAGTGTGAAATTCATCCTGTACATCCTGTTTCAACCAGCAGAGGTCTACAGAGCCTGGTCTGGCATTAGCCTCCTGAGATGAAATGACTGTCAAAGCTGAATAAGCATCTATCACATAGCTTACCCATTGCTTTTAATTTGTTAATTTTGATTGCTTGTAATGTTATGTCACCGGTAGCCATAGAAAGTAGGCTTTCTCAAAATGAAAGCAAAATTAATCTTACACCAAAAAACTGTTCACCCCGTTAATATCAAACAATACTTATTTATGTTAGGGATATATGAGAATACTATCGAGGCCTTTACAAGATAGAATATTTTGCCGTAGGCTACATATTTTGAAGTGATCAATATGTGGCTGCATATACTGTATGCTTAGATGCCCGTCAGAATCGGTCTCATGATTCTCAGATCAGAGACTTGACGTGAGATTTGATCATAGCCTCCGCTCACATCCAAATTGATACATTTCATTTCATTTCAAACCTTTATTTATACTCGTGAAGCACTGAGGTTTCCCTCGTTTACAGTAGAATGCCGAGCGTTGTGTGGAAATGACCGTGCGTCCGGTTTTCTCTCGTACTGTACGTTTGCTTCGTAAATGAGGGCCTCTATCTCTCTCTCTTTCTGACTCACTCACTCTTTCCTACTCTCACTCTGTCGCTCTCTGTCTCTCTCTCTGATTGCCTGAACACTATCCTGTTCCCTAATATAAATGAGTCAGAACTGGTTAAACTCATCAAACTCATCAAAATGCTAGCTTTTCGGTGGCGTCGCCAGCTACAGCGGCGTTCATGTGAGGCGGTCAGGTGCGTTGCCAAGCGGGGACCCTGAGATAGAACCCGGCGCAGGAGAGAGAGGGCGGAAGAGACGTGACGAGCGACGCCTCATATTCTCACGAGACCTGACACGCGCCGCGCCACCTCATTTATTTGCGCCACCTCATTTATTTGCGCCACCTCATTCATCCATGACGCCAGTCTGGAGCACTAACGTCATGCCTCTTACTGCTGTGTCCCTTTTTAGAAATGCATGACTTACTCCAAGCAGTTCACCCACCTGGGTAACATCACAGAGACTACCAAGTAAGCTTCTCACCTCACACTCAACCCCACGTGTTCATAGACCCAACACCGCTACAGCATGAACTAACACACACTCAAACGGTTCAGTCACGGAGCGGCGTGGCGTTTGGGTGTTGATGTTTCTCGTGTGCGCGCGTGTCAGGTTTGAGAAGATGGCGGACAGCTGTAAGAAGAGTCTGGAGATCCTGAAGCTGTCTCAGACCAGAGGGATGGACCCCCCCAAACACCACTTTGAGGAGAGGATCTACAACACCGTCAGGTCGGCATCCGGGCAGCGAAAGGAGTGACGGTTGAAAGCGATCTCCAGGGCCTCGCCGCCCCCGCCTTCGCAAACACACACGAACGCACTCGCCGAGCTCCTGGGACCCGGACTCGTCCTGACCGACTCTCTCTCTCCCCCTTCTCCTCCCAGGATCTTCCCGGACCTGAGCAGCACGGACATGGTGGTGGTCGTAGTGAGGGGGATGAACCTGCCCGCCCCTGCAGGTAAACGCGCTCACACACGCGCCTGCATCGCCACGCGCTCGAAACGCCAACCGCGAGCTTCCGCGTCGACTCCACAGATCTACACTAATCCCTCCCTGCTCTGTCCTGCTCAGGTGTTCAGACCAACGACCTGGACGCCTATGTCAAGTTTGACTTCCCCTACCCCAGCTCGGTGAGCAGGCCTCTCTTCTCTCTCGTCCGGGCCTCCGGTGGACATCCGCTCGCCTCCACGTTAACGATTGTTTGTCTTCTCTTGCGTTCATCCCAGGAGCAACCGCAGAAACACAAAACGGCCGTCATCAAGAACACGAACTCACCAGGTAAAACGCTGCATGGATCTTTTGGATTGGCTAAGTCTGGCTGTGGAACATCAGGATGTGCGTGTGTGCGTGTGTGCGTGTGTGTGTGTGTGTGCGTGCGTGCGTGTGTGCATGTGTGTCTGTGTGCGTGTCTGTGTGCGTGTCAGTGTATATATGTATCTGTCTGTGTGTGTGTGTCTGTGTGCGTGTCAGTGTATGTGTGTGTGTGTGTGTGTCCTCTCCTCTTGTATTCACGGGTCGTCTGTCCGAGGCAGAGTACAACCAGAGCTTCACGCTGAACATCAACCGCAACCACAGAGGCTTCAGGAGAGTGCTGCAGTCCAAAGGGCTCAAACTGGAGGTGCTGCACAAAGGGTGAGTCAGCCTCACCCCCCCCCCAGCCAGAGAACAGAGGGTCCATCCATACAGTATTGAGACATGCCCTCCCGTCATGGAGGTTGATGTTGCTGTCCCGTGTCATGTGACAGGGGCTTCCTGCGCAGCGACAAGCCCGTCGGGACGGCCCACCTGAAGCTGGAGAAGCTGGAGACCCAGAGTGAAGTCAGGGAGATCCTGGAGGTGAGAGGTCAGGGTTAGGAGACCCAGAGTGAAGTCAGGGAGATCCTAGAGGTGAGAGGTCAGGGTTAGGAGACGCAGAGTGAAGTCAGGGAGATCCTAGAGGTGAGAGGTCAGGGTTAGGAGACGCAGTGTGAAGTCAGGGAGATCCTAGAGGTGAGAGGTCAGGGTTAGGAGACCCAGAATGAAGTCAGGGAGATCCTAGAGGTGAGAGCTCAACTGTTGGGGGCACACAGAACCCCGGTAGAAAGTGCCAGAGTTTTGGATGTCAGAGACAGATTAAGAGAGAGATGTTTGTTTTGAGTGCGAAAGTGTGAAATATGTAAATCATGCATTCACGCCATCAAGAGAGCAAAACAACATCTGAGCGTCTGCGTAGTCACAGTCCAGCGTTGGTGCGTGCGTGCGTGTTCATGTCCGCCGTCCCTCCCAGGTGATGGACGGTCGTAAGGCCACGGGGGGCCGAGTGGAGGTCAGGGTCCGTCTGAGGGAGCCTCTGAGCGGGCAGGACCTGCAGACCACCACGGAGCGCTGGCTGGTCCTGGACCGGTCCCAGGTAGGAAACCACTCGGAGGGTACTGGTCCTGGCCGTAGTGTCCGGAACATGGTGTCCAACGCCGTCGTGATCCAACTGTTTTCTCCACTCCCAGGTTCTCCTCTAAACGACGCTGCTGCTACCGGGACTGATTGGATCGCTTAACCCGGGTACGCTCGAGTCATCCTCCTCAACATTGTGTAGACGAAGACTTCAGAAATTAAATTCTTGACTGAATATCCCCTCGTTTTACAAATGAAAAGCACTCCCTAGATTGATCATCCAGAATCTGGAAGGAGGATGAGGAGGAGAGGAGGGGAGGAAGGGATGCGGATGATGGTCCGGTGCGGCGGCCGGCCGGCCTGTTGAGTCTTCCCGGTTTCCCGGATGAGGAAAACGTACGAAGGCGGAAGGATCCAGAAACGTCACACGGGGCGCGTTGCCGGCGCTGGTGTGGAGAGCGCCACTTCACCGGGACTCTGACTGCACTTACGTTCCGTGTGTCTGACTCCTCCTTCTTTAGACGTTTTGTGGTCCTGGCAGGCCGACGCTGGCCCACGCACGGGTCTCTACTAAAAAAAAAAAAAAAAACTTTTGCACACTTAGACGCCGAGCCTCCTCACAGACTCGGGAGGCGGCCTGGGGGGGGGATGTTCGGCCTCCTCTGTGACGCGCCGTCAGAGGTCGCGCTAGCGAGGCCTTCCCTGACGCGCCGGGAGACTTGGCGTGAGCTAACCTGATCCTGCTGCCCTAGATGACATATAGTGTCTATATAATTGCACCTATGCACTAATACCAAAGTAATCACTGTTGCTGTAAGATCCTGCATATTTGAATTGCCTTTCGCTGCCATACTGTTGTTGATGATAATAATTTGTGAGATTTTCTGTTTCCCCCCCCCCAAGACTGTTTGAGTGTTTGATTTTGATCTAGGGGCACATCCAAGGTACTATTTTAATAATCATAAAGGCTCCATAAGGCGCCACGCCTCTCTTCTGTGGCTCGTGTCACTTCAGATTAATAGATGTTTGTCCCTCACTTCTCCACACGCTGTCACTCACCACATATGTGGTTGCCAAACTGCACCTTTTAGGAAGAAGCCACTCTTGTGGTTATGGGGGATTTTTAAGTTATTTCTCTTGTTGAACAAACACAGATGTATGCACTATAGCTGTGCACACTAAGAATCATATGAGTTAGTTTCTGATAACTGAATATTAGCTTTTTTCATGTTAGATTTGGGATTACAGGTATGTGCAACTCCAAAGAGAGTTGAAGAGGCTTGCAACGAGGCGTACTGAATGAGGAAGAAGTCTGAGCCAACTCCATTGTTAATTGACCTCTACTCCAGAAAGTTGCCAACTGACGTGTTGCTGTACTGTCATTGTAGTCCAATCATTTTCATGTATCTCTTTGCTTATTTAGTTATTTGTTACTAAAGTTTGCTTATTTAGTCCTGAGACACACCCCATGAACCATTTGGTAGATGACACAATAAAAACGTAAAATGGCCCAATTCTGTTTCTTTTTCGTCTCTGAAGTGTTCAATCCTCTTGAAGCTGCCAAGTTTCCTAAATCAGTCCTGTTCACATAGGTCCATGGTTATTTAATGAGTACACTTTGGATGCTGGAATAACCGGTTTGACTGCTAACTGGCACTGCTCATTAGACAAAATGAATGGGCTCTTAATTTTTTGCTTCCAGTTAAATTATCCCATTTTATTTCTTAAACGAATAGGTTTGCTGGCTGCTACTTGTTTTACCCAGAAGAGGCTTTGTACCCTATACGGTCGATCATTTTATGTTCCATCAAGCAACACCTATTAATCTCGTATGTTGGCAAAAATTCGAGCACGCATCTCACTTTTCTAGAAGTTTTATTATACATATACTACAGTTTCTTTTGATAAAGACTGCTTTTATTGACATTTGTAGTGTACAATAAAGAAAAAGAGATGTACAGAGTTTTTGGCTTTTCATACATTTCATTTCTTTTTCATTGATGTCAATGTAAAATAAAAATACTGGATCTTCTTGAAACTCAAACTTTCAGGATAGCTGGGTGGATATTGAATTGAATAGATCTACGGAACACAAAATACTGTCCAAATGCCAAGATGATTTGCTCTTCACCATTGCAAGCCCATTAGTTGCTGTACGCATGCAGAGTTCAGAGTTCGGGTAACAAGTCCATTATCATTTTATAAAATAAAAAAATGCTACCATCAAGAAAACAATTGCACCTTTTGGATATAGGGTATATTGCACACCTGAAATGCCAAAATAAATCATGTAAAACCGTAAAATAAACTTCTGTAAAATGAATCCTGTTTTATAGCCAAGTGGTCATCAGACCGTAGGTCAGTCATGAAAGCATGTCTGGAGAGCTGCCTTTTCATACAGGACAGGAGATCGACACGCTGATGAACAAGACGGACTCAAACGGACAGAACGGAACCAGAGCTGTTGTCTTTGAACTCAGGTCTTCAATACTGCCAGCCACAATGTTTCAATTGTGTGATAAATAACGTTCCTTGATAGCTACACTAGAACAACCTACACTCAAAGGATGTTAATCAATGCATTGGCTCTTATGCAGATATTAATGTGTGATTGTCTTACTGTCTTAATGCACCCAGTTATGAATATGGACTGGTTGTCTGTTGCAATGACAGAACATAGCTTTGCTCAAAATGCATCACAAAACCAGAATAACCATAATGTTTGTACATTATACACCGATTTGTGTTTCTGGGTTATGCAACTTCTGATTTCACAGTCCAATGATTAATTGATTTGTAAATTGAGATATTTAACATTTCACTAATGGCAAATGTGTACAATACATACATTTTTGATACATGGTTTCTGCAAATTTGCCAATTTAGCGATAAGAATGGACAAAATCAGTCAAAAATGGAAAAGAATAACACAGGTACAGTTTTTCAACAACAGCGACAGGAGATACATTCTTGTTTTTTCAGGTCCATGTTCCTGAAGGAGGGGGTTGTCCAGAGAGGCAGATTCAGAAAGGAACGGTTCTGCTTCTTTAAACCAGCAGCTATTTTTCTATCCTATTAGCTGGGCTCAGACACAGTGTTGTGACACACAAGTTAAAATAAGGGTCTCTGAACAACTCTGAGCTTCAGTCGTCTGTTCTAACCCCTCTGCCCCCCCAGTCTCCGTACCAGGTGGTTTATCTTCTGTAAATGGCTTAGAATCCAGTGCACTGCTTCTGCATTTTATACAGTTTTTTTTTTTTTTTTCTGTTTTGTCAGTTTAATATATTTCTTTGTATAATGAGGACGTGTCAGTTCGGTGGTTTTTAAACCGTCATCATACAAAAACAGGAAGCTGATGCTGTCCGGTCAGTGAGAGATGAGAGATGCATGTTGATGTGAGGAGTTCCTTTGGGTTCAGGGGAGAGTCCATACTTCATCTTTTTTCCGCCATTATTTTCAGAAATCGGTTTAAGTGGGGACTTCCTACGAGTCCAGTCTTCCTGTTCAAATTAATCGGAGTAAAGCATTGAAACCTTTTTTTTTAACGGAATAACTGTCTAAGACAAAAGGGTGCTTGACCTTGGGAATTTCAACAGCTTTCGTTTCAGCTTTCCAAGAACCTCGGTCTGAGGGGGTTGACCTATTCAGAGTCCATGACAGTAACGTCAGTAATACCATCGTTTTTCTAACCGCACCAAGTCCAGCTGCTTTGCCGTCCTAGTGATTCAACACGAGTCCTTTACGATGGAACTCTGGGGGCTATAATCGAGCAATACTGTATCTAGAAAATTATATACATACAAAACAAAAACTCTTGTCCATATCATGAAATAAAGCAACTGGTGGATTATTGGATAAAGCTAAGAGGCAAGACTAAAGCCAAGAGGAGGTCTCTCTGCTTCCCCTGTGAAGACTGCTGCAGGCACTGTAGCATTACCAGGTGGAGGCTACTCTCCCTCTCTCTCTCTCTCTCTCTCTCTCTCCCTCCATGTCGATCACATCCTCTTCCTCTCTCACATGTTTTGTTCCTATGAGAGGAGATCCATGAGTCTCATGAGGCCAACGCTGGTGGTTGACGGGGCACCCCCGTGCTACAAGGACGCCCTAGGAGACATTACCCAGGGTGCAGTGCTTCTGCTTTTACCCACAGCACCTTGGGCTAGCACAGTGGAGCTGGAACAACGGACCGGGCGGCCTAAGGGGCGTGTGGGGGGGAGGGGGGACGACTCGCCCCAACCGCGTTGGGAAGATGAGGAGGAGGAGGAGGAGGAAGAGCAGGAGGAGGAGGCCGGTCCCGCTCAGAGCTCCTCCGGGTGTCCCGGGTTCAGATGGTGCATAGGTGGATGGGATGACTGCTACACCGCGCACAGCACCTTCCAGACTCTCTAACAAACAGCTGGAGGGGGTGGATGAAGGGGGGGAGGACATGGGCTGAGGGATGGTAGGAGGAGAGGAGAGAGAGAGAGAAGAGAAAGAGACAGAGAGAGACAGAGAAAGAAAGAGAGAGACAAACAGAGAGAGAGACAGAGAGAGAGAGACAGAGTGAGAGAGAGAGAGAGAGACAGACAAAGAGAGAGAGAGTGAGTGAGACAGACAGAGAGAGAGAGAGAGAGAGAGAGAGACAGACAGAGAGAGAGAGAGAGCAGCCGAAGGCGTGCGACCCCTAATGAACGCCCGGCCGCCCGCCCCTACGAGACGATCTCCAGGATGTAGAAGATGAGCTCCATGACGACGGGGCCTTCGCTGAGCAGGCAGGCGCCTCCGTGGATGACGGGGATCAGGGTGCTGTCCAGATCGCTCAGGTACTGCGGCAGCAGGGGCTGACCGTTGCTGCCCGCCAGGTAGCCCACCTGGAACACGAGGGCAGAGGGGAGCTACTGACCGGTCCGGCACTCCCACCCGACTGACCGTCACACCCACCCGACTGACCGCCACACCCACCCGACTGACCGCCACACCCACCCGACTGACCGCCACACCCACCCGACTGACCGTCACACCCACCCGACTGACCGGCACACCCACCCGACTGACCGGCACACCCACCCGACTGAACGTCACACCCACCCGACTGACCGGCACTCCCACCCGACTGACCGCCACACCCACCCGACTGACCGTCACACCCACCCGACTGACCGTCACACCCACCCGACTGACCGTCGACCGCCACACCCACCCGACTGACCGCCACACCCACCCGACTGACCGGCACACCCACCCGACTGACCGTCACACCCACCCGACTGACCCACATTCTGACATCACGCATCGGATTTACAACATGCTTCTCTCTCTATGCTCTTAGTCACTCGTTTTAGAAAGAAGATGCACTTTTGAGTTTTGGTGAGTTTCCCATTTCCTGTTAAATCAATTATTATTAAGTCGCTTTGGATAAAAGCGTCAGCTAAATGACTAATGTAATGTAATGACCCAGTATATTTATACGTAGCGGTCACTACATTACCCGTGAGCTGAGCCTGTCGACCATCCCGAGCGGCCCGGCGCTGTGACCCTCACCTGGTCCGAGTCTAGCGTGACCCGCAGGCCCAGCTTGGCCATGCCGTCCTCCTTCAGCAGCTTGAGGTGCGGACACAGCGCCACGCAGAATGCCCGAGCCACGCCCTCCGTCAGGCGGCTGTGGTCAGCCGGGTCGCCCAGGCCGCCAGGCTGGTCGTCGCTCTGCAGGAAGAACACCTGGGAGGGGGGGAGAGAACCGGACAGACGAGACGGTCAACGACCGGGAGCGCTGACCACCGGTCTTCAGGGGGGGTGGGGGGGACGCCACGCACCTCGGTCCAGCGGATGACCTTGCCGTTGGCCTTGAACTCCGAGCCGTGGAAGATCTTGACGCTGGTGACGGACTCCATGGACCTCCCGTCGATGGGGCTGATGACTCTTAATGGAGGAAGAGGCGGAGTTTAACGCGCGAGGAATTTTGGCTCGCCGAACTTGAACGCCGCTACTCGTGAAAAAGCCAGAAAAAGGGGGGCTCACAATAACACAGAATCTTCTCTAATTAACACTTGTCCCCCGTTCCTCCCCCCACCTCACCCCTTGTTGAAGTTGTGGTCGTCCTCCGTCCACTGGATGTGGACGTGCTCCTGACCCTCTTCCTGGTCGGCCTTGCCGCAGACGATGGTGAAGTCCTTCATGTCCCTCAGGGCTTGCCGTAGCGAGTCCATGGTCTCGGCTGTGATCTGAACCATCACGCCGTCTGCCGAGGACAGAAGCTTCTCCGTCATCACATGCTGTCAACACACACTTCTTTTTTGCTCCCATCACAAAGGTCCTCTGACGTGCTTTTAAATGGATGGAGACAGGAAGTGAAGTTTGACATCACTTCCTGACAGTACTGTTTAAATACAGCTACATACAGACAGAAGAGCCATGGTGGTCCTCGGACAGCGGGGCTGTTCTTACCCTCTACGATGCTGGTCTTGGCGAGGTACCCAGACGAGGCTTTCAATGCGCCACTGAACACAAAGAAGCAGGCACCGGTGACTGGAAGAATAACAAGAGGAAGAGGAGATTCAAGCCCTGTGTGTGTGCGTGTGTGTGTGTGTGTGTGTGTGTGTGTGTATTAGGGCTGTACCCGACCGAATTTTGTGAGTCGAATCAGATTTGCCTGTTCAAACCAGAGATTCGACAATTCGTTAATTCAATCGTTCCTCCTTTTCCCCCCCATAGGCTGTCTAGGCTGGGGAGAGACCGCGGGAGTCAGGACAGCTATCAAACTTTAAACTCCCTCCCCCCCAGTATGAATACCATCCCACCCCAAAACATTAGATTAAAAAAGAGAACAACAACCATATATATTTTCAACTTATAAGACTTTTTATTCATCTGGGCTTCTTTCTGTCGGCTATGAAAATATAAGAAAAAATGGCGCGAGTGCCTTCTGCAATAAAATGACTGCCAAAACAAAGTCAAGAAAATGATGTTTGACCTGATATAATCTCTTAATAGAGGCCATATCATTAGGAAACAAGGCGACTTTGTAAGCGGGAGAGAGAGGCTGCATGCGCGCCTGTGTGGGACTCGGTCAGAACAGAGCGCTTGACAATTAAGGTACCTTTAGGGAACCCAGATGTGGTTCCAGGATTTTTAAACTGGGTCTCGGTGCTTTACTGTGCGTAAAAGAGTGTTGAAACTATAGTAAGCCTCGGCTATATTCTAAAAATGCTGAGAAATAGGCCTACCCTCATATAGGAACATACAATCCTGTTGCCTTCAGGAACATTAAATCAATCATAAATCATGCGAAGTTGAAGGTCACGTCTTCAGTTAGTGTCAGCATGACACAGAACTGGATTAGATGCTCCATGGTGTCCACATTGTTATGAGACACTTATGAAACATTGTTATGTAATGCAGTGGAGGGCTGATGCATCGTCGTTCGTTGGGTTGGCAGCAGAACCTCACCGACTTCTAGAGGGCGCCGTTTCAGGCTGGACATTTGCCACGTCTAAGACGCCCCGTTACCGTGCCGATCAAGGGCGCCTGTTGAGGACGGTGCGCCTGTATGACGGAGCGGACTTCAACCTGCAGGACTCCCTCCATGGACCTGCTGATTCCTTCAACCTGCAGGACTACCTCCATGGACCTGCTGATTCCTTCAACCTGCAGGACTACCTCCATGGACCTGCTGATTCCCTCAACCTGCAGGACTACCTCCATGGACCTGCTGATTCCCTCAACCTGCAGGACTACCTCCATGGACCTGCTTATTCCTTCAACCTGCAGGACTACCTCCATGGACCTGCTGATTCCCTCAACCTGCAGGACTACCTCCATGGACCTGCTGATTCCTTCAACCTGCAGGACTACCTCCATGGACCTGCTGATTCCTTCAACGTGCAGCGTTGTGTAGCCCAACTCATGCTGAATCATTACATTGACTGTAATAGGCCTTGACTGTAATAGGCCTAACACAATGTGCCTTCGTATAACGCAATGTTCCACTTCAATATTTGAAGGAATAGAGAATGCCTATTGTAAGCTATATTTTGATAACATATCACTAAAGTTATGAGAGTGAACGCAGCAGTTTCCCTTGGTGGTTATTTCTGCATTACAATTCACACCCACAACTATTGCACCGTTTCTGTCTGTCCAACATTTTCACAGTTTGCTGCTGAGTCATAATAAAGTTGGTGCTCACAAAATGATAGTCACACTTCTTTCCTTTAGGCCTATTTCCCTGTCCCTGTCGTAAAACATTTTAATTCTACTTTACAACAGACGCTTTACAACGGAGTCACTCCATGCCGCGAGAGCGAACTCTCTCTCCTCTGTCCTGATACTCCTAGACCTGCCACCAGCATTTGATACGGTAGACCACCAGATCCTCCTCTCCACCCTCGAGGAGAAAGGCGTCGCTGGCTCTGCACACTCCCTGTTTGCTCCTACCTGACGGGCCGCTCCTACCAGGTGACATGGAGAGGGTCGATGTCGGAACCGTGTTGTCTGACCACGGGGGTTCCACAAGGGTCTGTCCTGGGTCCTCTCCTGTTTTCCCTCTACATTACATCTCTGGGCTCTGTCATTCGCTCGCATGGCTTTTCCTATCACTGCTATGCCGATGACACCCAACTGGTCCTGTCATTTCCCCCTTCTGATACACAAGTGGAGACACGCATAGCTGGGTGCTTGGCTGACATCTCAGAGTGGATGACGACACATCCCCTCAAGCTCAATCTGGACAAGACTGAGCTGCTGTTCCTCCCGGGGAAGGGCTGCCCGCACCGGGACCTGGCCATCACCATTGAAGACACAGTGGTGACCCCGACTCGGACTGCGAGGAATCTGGGTGTGACCCTGGATGACCAACTGTCATTTTCCGCACATGTTTCCGCACATCCGTCACACGCTCCTGCAGATTCATGCTCTACAACATCAGGAGGATTCGCCCTTTCCTCACTGATGAAACGGCGTAGATGCTCATCCAGGCTCTTGTCATCTTCCGCCTGGACTACTGCAACTCCCTCCTTGCAGGGGCCCCGGCATCAGCCATTAAACCCCTGGAACTTGTCCAGAAAGCTGCTGCTCGCCTGGTGTTCAACCACCCCAAGTTCTCCCACACAACTTCCCTTCTCTGTTCCCTACACTGGCTCCCTGTAGCGGCTCACATCCAGTTCAAACCCTACACCCCCTCCCGACCGCTACACTCTGCTACCTCAGGTCGACTGGTTGCCCCGTCACTCCGAGGCCCCTGCGGTCGATCGACACGGTCACGGCTCTTCTCTGTCCTGGCACCGCAGTGGTGGAACGAACTGCCCACTGATGTCAGGACAGCAGAGTTGCTGCCCATCTTTCGTCGCAGGCTCAAAACTAATCTTTTCAAGTACTACTACAACAATCCTCCCTCCTAAGCACTTATTGTATTTTAGATTGCTATTCTTACACTTTGCCTTCAGCACTAGATTATGCTCTTAGTCACTTGTTTTAGAAAGAAGATGCACTTGGTAGTTCTGGCAAGTAGTAGTACATTGACTTTTCCTACGTTAATTATTGTTAGTCGCTTTGGATAAAAGCAACTGTAAAGTAAATGTAATGTAACGCTGGAAATGGCTTTCTTTTGCCAGAGGCAAAACATGTGTGCTTATCAATTGTTTATTCGTTTAAACATAATATTGTTAGATATATTATAAGATATATTAGAAGAAATATGAAATATTCGAGATCTGTGAAAGCCCTTGATTTTGTTTGATATGGTTGACTGCCATTCCGAGTATATATGCTGATATTTGCCGACACTACAAAAGCTGGAAATAGCCTCTCTAATGCGTGGACACAGACATCTGTTTTACATTACAGGGAAAAATGGAATTAGGAAATCATTTGATGCTGTGGCCTCTGTGACACATGTGCAGGATATTTAGTTCTAATACGGAGTTTCAGTCCTTTAATAACTGGCCTTTTCGTTTTGTAAATGGTTTGCTTCATTGATGATTGAGTTCTGTAAAATCAGTCATATCATTTTGACCCTAAACTACGTTGGGTAGCAGTCAACAAGGACATGGGATATTCGGTTGTCACTAAAGCATTTTCTGTCACTAAAACATTTTTGCGGACATTAGAGCTCAATCTGTCTATTGGAAAAAAAAATCCATTGGATACCTTAGTTAATATAAGAAGATTGATCTAGGAAAGCAGTTTTGTGTTGTGATATTTTGTTTGGGAAATGCATGTGATTGCTGGCGCACAGTATTCTAGGCACACAGCGGAGGGGAGAGGGGTCCTCTGTCTTCTTTCCTATATCAATCTAAAGCCTCCTTTTACTGCACAATAAATAGCTACAGTAATAGCCCATGTCTAACGCGAATGATTGGCCTGTCCTATATAAATCACAAGGCAAGTGAGTGGTCTGGTCTTAAGCCCACTAGCGCATCTTGATAGTGGAGCAAAAAAACGACTGCTTGACTTACAGTAAAGAATCTCAGTGGACTTAAGGGTCTCCGACTGATTCGACTAGTCAACTTTCAGGGGGAAGCCCTGGTGTGTGTGTTTTAGGGCTGGGTATTGGCAAGGACCTCGCGATGCAATAATTATCACGATGATACACATCATGATACATTGAGATACAATACGATACATACTGCGATACTCAACATGATTTACAGAAAATGTTTAAATACAGCTGAAAATACACCTCCATCCCCCGCTCCCTAGAGGTGAGACAGAGAGAATCTAAGGTCATTTTAAATCCAATTAAAACATGAATAATTTATCTATGACCTTCATTTTCTATATCTATATCTATTCCCTGTCATATTCTGTATGTATGTATGTGTGTGTGTGTGTGTGTGTGTGTGTGTGTCCTAGGCTCACCTTTGCGGGGCTGGTGATGGATGCTGATGGCCTGGGTGTGGTAGTGTGTATGTGTGTGTGTGTGTGTGTGTGTGTGTACCTTTGCGGGGCTGGTGATGGATGCTGATGGCCTGGGTGTGGTAGTTGCCGTCGTCGTTCTGCACGCAGACCAGATGGGAGTCGGCGCGGTCGTTGAAGCACGCCCCCATGGCCAGCACGTGCTCGTTCGACTTGTTCATGGCCTTCATCAGCTGCAGGGGGACGTTCAGAACACAGCAGGCATGCCGTTAATACGCCTAACAGGGACGCCATGGTTGGGGGGAGGGGTTAGTAGGCTACCGATCTACTGGCAGTAGGAGTGAGCATATGGCTTAAGCCTGAAGAATGGTAACAATATTATATTATAATAAAATATTCTGCTGACCTTTTTATACATCACAGAGAAGAGGATTACAGAAGACTATTCTATCACCGGCTGAGAAATGCTGAACAGCTCACTTTTCCTCAAAGCTGTCTTTTATATGGCTGCAATAAACAGAAAATCTGGAGCTTTTTAACCACACGCCGTCTTAAGAGCTCTCATACCGGCTGCTGTCAAGCGATCCACATTATATTTCACTGACTTCCCATCTGTCAGTGCGTCAGCGGCCAAGCAGTGCGGGGCAACCAACAAGCCTCTCTAGCAGAAATCACGCTTCGCATCTTTAGTGCATCTTTACAGGACCACATCCAAATGGCTTTGACTCAAATTCATTACAACACAACGAGAGCCTGGCACACAACACAACCAGAGCCTGGCACACAACACAACCAGAGCCTGGCACACAACACAATGAGAGCCTGGCACACAACACAATGACAGCCTGGCACACAACACGGACAGATCTCAAACTGTATCTCTACTGCCATCAGCCACCACAGGCTGAGGCTGAGAGCTGTGGTCTGGGTGTGGTCCGGGTGTGGTCCGGATGTGGTCCGGTTGTGGTCCGGGTGTGGTCCGGGTGTGGTCCGGGTGTGGTCCGGGTGTGGTCCGGGTGTGGTCTGGGTGTGGTCTGGGTGTGGTCTGGGTGTGGTCTGGATGTGGTCTGGTTGTGGTCTGGTTGTGGTCTGGTTGTGGTCTGGGACCCTCACCTCATTGTAGCGGTTGCTGGGGATCTTTATGAAGGTCTTCCTGACCTCCATGTCCACCACCAGGCCCTTCACCACGGGCAGCGTGTACTGGTAGTTACGGAAGTCCTGGAGACAGAGACAACGGTGTGATGAAGATGATGATGATAATAATAATAGATAACTGGGGCTCAAAAAGGAACCAATATATCAAATTAAACGTCAAAAATCGATCTGGTGTATTAATCAAACATGGTGAGATTTAAAAACCCAGCTCTTACTGCTAAAAGGTTCATGATGGTGTGGCCAGTCTCTCCAAACAGGGGCTTCCTGAATCGCACGCTGAACAGGGGGCAGGGATAGACTGCAAAAAACAACAGACAGGCCTTAAAATGTATTTCACATCCCACAGTCACCTCAGCCCAGCAGGCCGACTCCCCTGAGGGTTCAAACAGCAGCGCTACGGTTGAGGAGCAGTCTAGCGGCGCGGTCTTTTCACCAGGAGACGCCTCAAACCCTCCTTCGTACCGGCCGCCATCAGACTGTTCCATCTCTTCCCTCTGTCTGTCTGGATAAACTGACCCGAGTCAGCTTGATGGGTGCTAATGGGAGTCAGCTTGGTGGGTGCTAATGGGAGTCAGCTTGGTGGGTGCTAATGGGAGTCAGCTTGGTGGGTGCTAATGTGAGTCAGCTTGGTGGGTGCTAATGTGAGTCAGCTTGGTGGGTGCTAATGGGAGTCAGCTGGGTGGGTGCTAATGGGAGTCAGCTTGGTGGGTAGGGTTGGGCCGATGGACGATACCATCGCCAATGGTTGATAGAAAAATACGATGGTTGAGAACCATCGTCACATCGGCGCTTTTTAAACACTTGAGCTGTGAAAATGGAACAGTTGGGTATTATATATGTGTAGGCCTACGTTAATGGAACAGTTGGTTATTATATATGTGTAGGCCTACATTAATGAAGACCATTTAATACGTTTCCCACAGTTATTGTGAGAATTTGGACAGCAAACTGAGCGAGAGGCATATGGTGCGAGTCGACGCCTATACCGGAGTTATTTCTGCTTCTTTAAACATTGTAAATAATTAGATTAACTAATTTGAGTCGTAATCTACTAATTCTAGGCCTATGTGTCATAAAATGTAACATTAGAATGTATCTATAGCTTAACAAACATCTCAATTTGATGTAGTTCAACAGCCCGTGCGCTCATGGAACATTTTACGCACGGACACGGAGTGAACGTTTGTTTAGCTGTATAAATTCTAATCTGTTAAATTATGACACATAAACAATGTAGTGGAAGGGCATAGGCAAACATTTGCAACTTCTTCCCTCAGTCATTTATGATACAAGACTAGGCCTATAACTAGGCCTATGACTAGGCCTATAATAGTAGGGTCTTCGGACTCGACTTGATAAACGATTTCATCAAACTTAGCCTGCCATGATCAGCCACATGCAACATAAATATTACCTGTTACAACAATAATATAGCATTAGCCTATTTTTTTGCAATTTAATTCTTACCTTTTCGCCACATTGAGGCATACAACGCTTTTCATTAATGAGTCCAGTTCAAGGTTCTAAGCGAACCAACTATCAATAAATGACACACTAGGCCTACTGTAGAACAGAAAATATTTTGTTTCGTTGCTATTATAACACGTACATGCAGGCAAGCTAAATGCTCATTTCTGGGCAGAATAACAACCTAGAAAGAGCCAATCAGAACCTAGACTCGCCAACGGGACCTGAAATGTAGATACCAAAGTTAATATGCATGTAGAAATGTAGATACCCGGTTAAATAATAATTTCGTTTCGTACTTAATTGCCTACTTTAACCAAAAGACCACAATAAAATACAATGTAAATTCGGCTTTATTTAAATGTGTGGCTTCTGGGCCATTATGCATAAAATAAACAACTCACAAAATTTGATAGGGCCCGTGTTTATCAACCGCATATTTCGTTGAATAATAAAGAAATAATAATAAAGAAATTGTAAATAATTGTTATTTACATATTTTTTTTAAAAATACCACAAATGGCATAAAAAAATGGCAAACAAAAACTCCACAATCTGACTCTATACTCTTACCCCAGGGTTTAGGCCTACTCTTTCTATTCTAGATTCCTGGCTAAGAAAACCAGCATGTTCACTTTATCAGGCTTTAGTAGGGAGTGGAGAGGAGTGACAACACTACCTGCGGTGCTGAACACGCGCTCTGATGGTGTGCTGGTTGCGCATATGGAGAGGTATTTACGCGCAATACTAGCCATAAAAGTAAACCTTGTTTGGTTATCTTTCCATCATCTGAGTGGATCGTCATCTCCGTCAATTGTCTCTTCCAGCAAGTAGGCTGTGATCTCTACCTCTGCGATTTCAGCAGCAGTGCGCGTAGCTGGTTAGTTTTTTTCCCCTAGAAGACTGCCCAGCGAGCTTCTGCTCTTCTTAGGAGCAGCAGCGCTGGACTGATCTTCCTGCGTGGTGGGACTGACTGTTGGGCGCTCTGCACGGGTCGTTGTTGCTACCATCTCTGCAACCAGCTCGGTCTTGACGTGGTTCAGCTCGGGTGGCTGCATGTGTTCCCCTCGGTATCTTGGATCAAGCAGTGCTGATTTGTGCAAGATAGCCATGGTGGCGTCAATATCATATTTGTTCGAAAAAAAAGTAAAACATGTTTTATAGGCGTATTACGTATCCCGGGTAGGCTATTGTAGACTTGCATTTTCTCTCTAAATTAAATATAAGTTATTTCATATAAAGTGACTGCGTCATGTAGCCAGTTAATGTGAAGCCTTTAGTTTCTTCGCCCAGTTTTTTCGTTTTTTTATTATTATTATTATTATTATTATTTCCATAAAATGACGATATCATCGTCCATCGCGATGTTTGGATGGCCACATCGTGATGTCATATTTCAGCACACATCGCCCAACCCTATTGGTGGGTGCTAATGGGAGTCAGCTTGGTGGGTGCTAATGTGAGTCAGCTTGGTGGGTGCTAATGTGAGTCAGCTTGGTGGGTGCTAATGTGAGTCAGCTTGTTGGGTGCTAATGTGACAGACTCTCATTTCACACTGCTTTCACTCTACTTGGACTCTCATTTCACTCTGCGTTGTGTTTTTCTGTGTCACTATCATTGTTCCTTTGACCCATGTTAAGGGACTTTGACCCACGTTAAGGGACTTTGACCCTTGTTAAAGGACTGGAACGGTCACTTTCCACTAAGAACATTTCTGATTTTATCCTTTTCAGCCAATTAGATCTGACCTCTTGTCCAATCGTCCCCTGTCGCTGCTGTGGGGGGTCCGTCACACAACCCCGCAGTCGGCGATCCAGAAGAGAGAGCAGCTCCCTGACTCTCTCAAGCCCCGTGACCGTGACTCCCACACCAGACAGGGGTGCTGTGGAGCGGCGGACCCCCACGCCGAAATTAAACTAACCCCCCCTCGGGAGCGGCCGGCGGCCCAATATGCCCCTCCCCCTGTGGGATCCGGATATATTCGGATCTGGAGCGAACCCCGGAACCCGATGCTTAGACCCCCCCCACCCCCCCCGGACACTTATTATTTCTGTTGCATGATCGCACACCACATCTAACAGTACAGTTTCCCCCCGGAAGATGAATAAAGCCCACCAACCTAGCAAAGCTACTTAGAGACCGCTATTTTTATCAGTATCTCTGAAAACAGCTGCATGTTTTTCAAGGGGAACGATGACTCAACTAGCCTCAGCGCCTCCCCCGTTTGATCCCCTCGCTCGAAAGCCGATCGGATGAGCCTCATCGAGACGCCGCCGCGCGATCGTAGGACGGAACGCCCTACGCTCG
Organism: Borostomias antarcticus; assembly: GCF_949987555.1. Lineage (NCBI taxonomy): Eukaryota > Metazoa > Chordata > Actinopteri > Stomiiformes > Stomiidae > Borostomias > Borostomias antarcticus. The sequence continues at coordinate 9,225,364 of NC_140257.1, read as the reverse complement.
CTGTCCGCCGCCCGCTTATAATAACCACACGCCGCGGCAGAGGGGGAGGCGCGGCCGAGCACGACTTCCCGCGGGCGTTTTCTGTGGATTTGTTTTGCGACGGCGTTTGGCGCAAGTGACCGTTCCAGGACTGTTCTATCCTGACCCGTGCGCGAGGCTTAACGGAGCCCTTCTCCAGTCTGAGAGGAAGTGATTTACACAACAACCGCCCGCCCGCCCCCCCCCCCCCCCCCCCACCCCCTCACATGACAAGTTCTGACAGCAGGAACGTCGGGGGGGGGGGGGGGGGAAAGGGCGAGCGTGCGCCGGTTAAAAACGCACGGCGTTCGCTAGTGAACCAGCACGCCATCTCCGAGCTCTGTTTCCCAACTGCCCTTCGCGGAACTCTACCCCCCCTGAACGCGGCGCTTCAAAACACGGGGGGGCGAACGCGGCGCCCCCCCCCCCCCCCCCCCCCCGGCCCGTACTCACATCGGTACTCGGCCCCCAGCCGGAGCAGCAGGCGCAGCGGGAACACCTTGGCCCACGGGGTCTCCCACTTCTGCACCAGGACGCCGAAGAGGTAGGGCGGGTTGGGCAGCAGCAGGTCCTGCAGGGACTGGAAGGAGGGGCTGACGTACAGGAAGCCGCCGTGCTCCCGGCTGCCCAGGAAGCTCTGCGTGAAGAACGAGTGGCTCAGGTGACCCAGCACGCTGCCTGGGGGGGGGGGGGGGGAGAGAGAGAGAGATGAGGGGATGCAGGGAGGAGTGGGTTTAAGAAGACAGGCGAGGAGAGAGAGAGAGAGAGAGACAGAGAGAGAGAGGGAGGGAGAGAGAGAGAGAGAGAGAGAGAGAGGGAGAGACAGAGGGAGGACTGCTAATCCCCAAAGGGCCAGATTTGACAGGCTGAGGCGGTGTGTTCTCTGGTTAATTCCATATTTGAGGAAAGATTGTTGAGAGAGATGTTGAGGGGATGTAGGGAGAGGGAGGAGTGGGTTTAAGAAGACAGGCGAGGAGAGAGAGAGAGAGAGAGAGAGAGAGAGAGGGAAAGAGAGAGAGATTGAGAGAGAGAGGGAGAGGGAGAGAGAGAGAGGGGGGGAGAGAGAGACAGAGAGACAGAGAGAGGGAGAGGGAGAGAGAGAGAGAGGGGGGGAGAGAGAGACAGAGAGACAGACAGAGGGAGAGAGGGAGAGACAGAGGGAGGACTGCTAATCCCCCGAAGGGCCAGATTTGACAGGCTGAGGCGGTGTGTTCTCTGGTTAACTCCATATCTGAGGAAAGATTAGCGAACTACACCGAGAACGGCCCGGTGACGGCACTGTAGAATTCTGACGCCGAAGTCGTTCGCCGGCGTTCAGACTGAAGGACATCCAAGCTCGGCCCAACGATCTACGCACCCGCTTCTCACATTAACAACGCTCCACACAGAGAAGCCTGAACATCTCCACGACTAGCCTAACACGCAACGCCACAGCGAGCACCTCTACAACACCGGCCTGACCCGGGAGGGAAGAGGACACAGACAGTAGGCCCGCCTCCCTCAGCGAGTGGGTGTGCCACCGTGTGCTATGAACATGTTAACTAGCGGAGCCTGAGGAAGTGACCCATCAAGGTCAGCTGGTACGGCGAGGCGAATGGCGGCGAGACAGAGAGAAAGCGCCGCCGGGGACGCCGGGTCTGGAGGGAGGAGACCCCCCGACAGCACGGCGCTAACGCTCCGACTATCGCCCTCCGAGGAGGTCGAGCCGCGACGCCGCGGTTTTGCGAACGGCGGCGTGGTTCTAACGCGGGTAGGCCGTCCGGGAAGAGGCGCCGTCTGTCTGTTAACACTCCGTCCCGGGAAACCTTCCTGGGCTCCGCCTCCGTCGGCACGGAGACGGATGGGACGGGCTCGGCAGCGGAGCTCCGCGCCGGACTGCTAATTTCCCCCACGGGGGGCCTCCAGACGGAGCCATCTGTTCTGGCCTCGGCGGGCCTCCTGGGCGAGCTGCGCGCCTGGGCCCGTCTGCGAGGGGGGGAACCCCGTCCAAGTACCGGTGAGGGCCTCCTGGGCGAGCTGCGCGCCTGGGCCCGTCTGCGAGGGGGGAACCCCGTCCACGTACCGGTGAGGGCCTCCTGGTAGAGGTGCACGAAGTGGCTGAAGATGTCCTTGGGGATGCTCTTCTCGTCAGGCAGACACTGGAGCAGAACCACCACCTCCGCCTGCCCCACCGCATGCATTCCCTTGGTCGTCACATACCAGCACTTCCTGTTTACATCTGGAGGGACAGGAAGCAGGAGAGGGAGAGAGGGAGAGATAGAGAGAGGGAGAGAGCGAGAGAGAGAGAAAGCGAGACAGAGAGAGAGAGAGAGCGAGAGAGAGAGAGAGCGAGACAGAGAGAGAGAGAGAAAGAGCAAGACAGAGAGAGAGAGAGAGAGAGACAGTCAGGAGTATGATCCAAACAACAGAAGCAGTATCCACTAACGTATCCACTTGACAGTTCCGCCAACAGTCATAAGATGTAGTCAAAGTATGATTGTGCAAGAGAAATAGTGCAATTTCCCCTCAGAGATTAATAAAGTAGCTACCTACCTAATATAATACCAGAGATATAGATAACATGACGAATATATAGCTACGCTAGCAGGGAACTCACAGTTAGGTAGGGTTAGGGTCAGGGAACTCACAGTTGACCAGCTTGACCATGGCCAGCAGGTTAGCGTTGAGCACGAACACCAGAGGGTCGGGACCTCCCTCCTCCAGCTGCTGCATGAGGACGATCTCAGAGGGACGCTCCTCCACCGCGTAGTCTGGACAGACGGACGAGCAGTCACACACTGGGAAGACTCGCCACACACACACACACACACACACACACACACACACACACACACCGCAGGCCCACACACACCACACACACATACCGCACACAGACCGCACACACCACACACACACATAGCAAACACACAAACACACCACACACACCACACACACACACACCACAGGCCCACACACACACCACATACACACCTCACACAGACCGCACACACAAACACTGGGAAGACTCGCCATACACATACACACCACACACACACACACCACACACACCGCAGGCACACACACACACCACACACACCGCAGGCACACACACACACACCACACATACACACCACACACACCACACACACCACCAGTCCAACAACCCCCCGACACAGAACCCCCCGCCACAGCACCTCGGCATGAGTGGTGGAACAACGAAGCTGAGAGCAGAGCAGACAGACACACACACACACACACACACACGCAAACCGACAAACAGATCTACACACACACACAGACAGACCTACACACACAGAGACAGACAGAGACATACATACACAGACAGACATACAGTCAGACAGACAGACAGACAGACAGACAGGGAGACAGGGAGACTGCCAGACAGACAGACATACAGTCAGACAGACAGACAGACAGGCGGTGCAGTGCGCAGGCAGGCAGCAGCTGTGTGATGGTGAGGATGGGGGACAAGCACCTGTGACGTGGTGGCCTCCCGTACCTCCTTTGACTCCTGTGGAGATGAGGATGGGAGGGAGCCCGTCCTCCGGGATCAGGCTGAGGGAGCTGCCCACGGGGCTTCCCACCGGGGGCGCAGGGGCCAGGGCTGCCTGCTGGCCGACAGGAGAGGGGGGAGGGGAGGGGGGAGGGGTTACGGTACTGAAGGACAGTTGAGCTCTTTGAGGAAGGATGTTCCGGGCGCCGCCTCGCGGCCTCTGACGCTTGACGGGAGAAAATTGGGAGCGACCGGTCGTTGGGGACGTAACTTCTAAACAAAGAAGTAGTCATTACGGAAAGGCAAAGTCACCGGAAAGGATTTTCACCGAACCGACTCAGACGTGAGTCACCCTGACGGCTGTTGCTCCGAGTTCAGCTCAAAGCGCTCCGTGTGAACGGCTGGACGACACGTTCTGTTGGGTCATTTAGTGTTCAGCTCGTGTTCGTGCGCTGCTGCTTATGGGACACGAAGTGTTCACAGTGTTCACACTCCTGAGGGTCTAAGCCCAGGGCTAAGTTCAAACTGCTCTTAGCGCTAAATAACAACCCAATATAAGAAGCACTTTGTTTCTCAGTGTGCAGAAGAGTGCATCGTGGCGTTCTAATTAAATTTGTTCTAATTCAACTCCTAGCGCTATGTGCTCATACTGTACATATAGTATTTCAGACATGAAACCCTTAAAATCTTGTCTAAAGCATTGTTTCGTGACTCGGGGTTTTATGAAGTACAGGTTACAACCTTCATATAACCTTGGTTACAACACTGGCTATCTGTCTCCCTTTTGCCAAATCGCGCAGAGAGAATCGTGGATATGCATAAATGCATTTCCCAAGCCTGAAAACCTCATTTATGTAATGTACTGTGGGCAGCTATTTTTATAAATGATGATGCTTGGTAATTGTAGGTTCCCGACGCCAGCCGTACCTCAGAGAGCTCTGAACCAGACGATTTGTTGGACAGCTGGGAGACGGTCAGGGGCTGCGAGGAGGCGGGGCCGGCGGTCGCCGGAGGCTTGGGAGATTCTGCCGTCTCCCCATTGGGTAGGATCCCGTCGGCAAACCACACCCTCCTCTGATCCCGCGGGAGAGACCCTGCGACACACCGACACACACACACCAACACACACACACACAAAATGTGTCTATAAAACCGAAATAAGAATCTAATCCAGGTTATCAGCAGTCACAGCAAGACTACAAGTCTAAACGTCTTTAGAGGCGGACAGATGTGGACAGACAGGGGTGACTACAGTACGATGGAGAGGATCCTAGAGATGAATCAGGCATGTCTAAAGGGAGGGAGAGCGAGGTGGAGGGGGATGGGTGATTATGGAGGGGGAGGGTTGGTGGTGGTGATGGGGGTGGGAGGGGAAGGGCGTTACCCTCGGGGCCGGGCTGCTTGAGGACGCCCACGGGCACCATGACAGTGGGCGGAGGGGAGGAGAGGACCCCCGAGGCCCGGGCCTGCTGGAGGGGGGGCACGGTGGAGCAGTACTCCGCCGGGTTGTTGGGGTTGGGACTCTGGTTGCTGCCGCCGCCGCCGCCCGCCACGTTCCCCCGCGAGTGAGCTGAGAGGGGGGGTTGGGGGTGGAGGTGTGTGTGTGTGGGGGGGGGGGGCAGAGGGAGATCCGTTTTACTCTTCAGGGATCTTTAGTGACGGGCCGACGGCTAGACGCCTGGGTGGAAAATACGCCGTCCGAAATCCAATCGGTTGCTCCGGCGTTTCGCTTTATCCCGCCTGGAGCGCCAGGTGGGTTGGGATTGCGTTTTGGGGGTTCTGTTCTGTTTGGGGGTTCTGTTCTGTTTGGGGGTTCTATTGCGCCAGGCAACAGCCCAAATCAAGTCACTGAAATCAAAATCATTCCGAACTTATATTTCGACCCAGGTCTGCCAACGGCACAGATCATGACTTTAGTCCCAAGTAATCTAAATGTATATAGGTAATATACAGTAGTATATACTAGAAAGGGGGTGTGTAGATCAGGGAGCGGACTAGCTCTCAGGCAGCGCTACGGTCGGGTCGTCCCCTCCGACCACAAGGTTAGGGTTAGTACAACGGAGTGGAGCTGATCCTACAGGTGACACAGGGCCTGCGGCTACTCACCACTCGTCAGGGCTGAGTGACAGGTGACGCACACGCGCGCCTCCTTCCTGTCCATGTATGTCAGCCTGCACTTCAGACTGCAGCACGGCGCACAGAACACCTGGGCACGGAGACACACACACACACACACACACACACACACACACACAATATATACTAAATATACTACGGACCTGTTCCAGTACCACATGTATGCCTCCTTTTTGTTGAGCATTTGTGAGGTCAGGTGAGGAGATGCGTGTTAACGATAGGTGAACAGGTGTGTGTTAACGGTAGGTGAGCAGGTGTGTGTTAACGGTAGGTGAGCAGGTGTGTGTGAACGGTAGGTGAGCAGGTGTGTGTAAACGGTAGGTGAGCAGGTGTGTGTAAACGGTAGGTGAGCAGGTGTGTGTGAACGGTAGGTGAGCAGGTGTGTGTGAACGGTAGGTGAGCAGGTGTGTGTGAACGGTAGGTGAGCAGGTGTGTTAACGGTAGGTGAGCAGGTGTGTGTTAACGGTAGGTGAGCAGGTGTGTGTGAACGGTAGGTGAGCAGGTGTGTGTGAACGGTAGGTGAGCAGGTGTGTGTGAACGGTAGGTGAGCAGGTGTGTGTTGACGGTAGGTGAGCAGGTGTGTGTTAACGGTAGGTGAGCAGGTGTGTGTGAACGGTAGGTGAGCAGGTGTGTGTGAACGGTAGGTGAGCAGGTGTGTGTGAACGGTAGGTGAGCAGGTGTGTGTGAACGGTAGGTGAGCAGGTGTGTGTGAACGGTAGGTGAGCAGGTGTGTGTGAACGGTAGGTGAGCAGGTGTGTGTGAACGGTAGGTGAGCAGGTGTGTGTTAGATAACCTAGCCTTGTGTAGAGGCTCTCTTCCTCTGTCTCTCTTCTTCTCTCTACTCTTTGGCCACTGCTGGAGTGGCGTCAGCTATTATTGCTGTGCCAGCCAGCTCCTCAGCTCTGGTGGCTGTGTGTGTGTGTGTGTGTGTGTGTGTGTGTGCGTCTTGTTTACCACCTAGGGAAATTAAGCAGTGTTCACGCAGCAGTCCAGCTATTTCCCAGTGCAGAGTCAGCGACCCCATCACTGCTCTCACTCTGTGGAACGGCCCTGCAGTGGCCAGCTCTTAGAGATGCCTGCATCATCCACACAGAGGCGTCATCCACACAGCGGCGTCATCCACAGAGACGTCATCCACACAGAGACGTCATCCACACAGAGACATCATACACACAGAGACATCATCCACACAGAGACGTCATCCACAGAGACGTCATCCACACAGAGACGTCATCCACACAGCGGCATCATCCACACAGAGACATCATCCACACAGAGACATCATCCACAGAGACGTCATCCACACAGCGGCGTCATCCACAGAGATGTCATCCACACAGAGGCGTCATCCACAGAGACATCATCCACAGAGACATCATCCACACAGAGACGTCATCCACAGAGACGTCATCCACACAGAGGCGTCATCCACACAGAGGCGTCATCCACACAGAGACGTCATCCACACAGAGACGTCATCCACAGAGGCGTCATCCACACAGAGACATCATCCACAGAGACGTCATCCACACAGACATCATCCACACAGCGGCGTCATCCACAGAGATGTCATCCACACAGAGGCGTCATCCACACAGAGACATCATCCACAGAGACGTCATCTGCACAGAGACATCATCCACAGAGGCGTCATCCACACAGAGATCAGCCACACAGAGACGTCATCCACAGAGGCGTCATCCACACAGAGGCGTCATCCACACAGAGACATCATCCACACAGAGGCGTCATCCACACAGAGGCGTCATCCACACAGAGGCATCATCCACAGAGATGTCATCCACACAGAGACATCATCCACACAGCGGCCGTCTTCACAGAGGCCCGAGGTGTTTCATTATGCAAACAGCATCGGTATATGTACTCACACACACACGCACGCACACACACGCACGCAAGCACGCACACACGCGCACACACGCACTCACACACACACACACACACACACACACACACACACAGAGAGAGAGGAACACTGACCTTGCCGCAGGCCCTGCAGTGGTGCCTCCTCTTAGTGAAGGTGAACTTGACCTCGCACTTCATACAGAGGGGAGCCTGGGAGTCAGGCACCCACACGGGCGCCACCTCCCCCAGCGAGCTGAGGGCCTTCTTGGACAGCGCCCCCTGCTGGCCGGCCTGGAGGTCGTTGTCGGGGCTCCCCGGGGGCGCGAGCGGGTTCGACGGGGACTCGTCCGTCTCCCCGTTCGTCCCCGCGACGTCCGGGTCATCGGCGGTGGTGGCGGCGCCCTCCGCGGCCGTACAGGCCTGACTCTGGCCCGACTGGTTCTTGTTCCGGCAGGCGGGGGCGGGGCAGAGCTGGTTCTGCACCTGGCCCGATAGGGGGCGGGGCATCTGGAGCTTCAGACTGACGGGCTGCTTGGGCCGCGCCCCTCCGTAGGGGACGCTCACGGGCCGGAGGCGACTGTTGTTGAGCTTTCCTCCTCCCACTCCTCCTCCTCCTCCCTCGCCGCTCTCCTGCTTGCTCTCCTCCATCTCCTTCTCCTCCGTCACAGAGTCCTCCTTGGAGGGGAGAGGGGGGAGTGAGGGTCCCTCCTCCTTCTCCTCCTCCTCCTCTCCTCCCGCGTCCAGCCCGTTGGCGAGGGCCGTCCTGGGGCCCCGGGACACCGCTCCTCCCCCTTCCTCCTCCTCCTCCTCCTCGTTCCCTTCACCGCCACCGCCGGCCCCTGGACCCTCCCCCTCCGCTCTCAACCTCTTCTCCCGAGGGGGCGGGGGGCGCTCCTTGCCTCCTCCTCCGTTCTGAGCGCTTCCTGTGCGGCGGTTGGCGGCGGCGGCGTCCTGTGACGCGGCCGTCCCGGCCCCCTCTCTGGCGCTCCTCGGGGCCGGCGACGTGTGGGCGGGGCCCTCTGGCTCCGAGGGCGGCCTCCCCGCCTCCGGTCCCACCTCCTCCTCCTCGAAGGTGAAGCGTGTGTGACCGAGGCGTTGCCGGGCGGCTACTCCTCCTCCTCCAGAGGTGGCGGCGGGCTCCTCGCTAAGACCGCTGAGGTCGGCGGCGGCGGGGCCGTTCTCCGGGGTGGGGGGGGGCGGGGAGAGGTCGTCGGTGCCCACCAGCTTGCCGATGTTGGGCTGGGGCAGCGGGGGGCTGTGGACGTCCGACGCCCTCTCCTCCTCCCCCCCCCCGCACCCCCGGGGCGGAGCCTCGCCGAGGCCTGGACGGAGCTTGGGCTCGGCCCCCGCGGGGCCGCCGGGGGAGGAGGAGGCGGAGGAGTAGGAGAGGGCGTTGGGGAGGGTCTTGAGGGGCGGGGTGAGGAGGAGAGGGGGCGGGCTCTCCTGGGGGCTCAGGTCGGCGTGGGCCAGGGCGGGGTTCAGGGAGAGGAGGTGGGCGGGCGGGGCCAGGATCTGGGTCCACTTGGTGTCGGAGAGCGCGGGGGAGTCCGTCTCATCTGCGGGGAGGGGACGGGGACGAGAGAAGGGATGAGACGAGGACGACGGGCCCGGGAGACCAGAGAGACCGCGCGGCGGGACATCGGAGAACCGTAGTCAGCGCCAGAAGGAAATACCAGAGCAGAGGAAACACAGAACATGGCATCACAGACCGCAGCATGGGAAGAGTTAAAATAAAAAGGGGGGGAGGAGTAGAGGGGCGGTTAAATTGAGAAACGAGGTTGGGATGGATTGGGAAATTAGCGTCGGCTTGGACCGGGTTATTTGCTGAAAGTGGGCCAATACTTGTCTCCGCCCCCCCCTGGGGACACATCAGTCAGCCTGACACATGAATACTCTGGAATGTGGGAAGGCATTCCTTAGCGTCGACTGCCATGACACACACACACACACACACACACACAGAAGACTGTGACACACACAAGACTCAGACAAGCACAACCAGACACAAACAGAATTAAGTCTCAGTGTAATACCCCGTCCACAAAAACAAGTCCGCTCAGAGTTGCGCGCTCACACCCTTCCCCTCCTTCCACTGGAATTCACACTAAGCTGTTTAAGCGCGTGCTCTACCTTGTTTTTTTTGGCAAAGGACACACAGATAATCACTCACAGCCAGATCACAGCAGGCCGATGTAGTATGCATGAGTGTGTGTGTGTGCATGCGTGTGTGTGTGTGTCGATGTGTGATAATCAGCAGGGGCTGAGCTTATTCCTGGGTCACCTTTGAGAAAAAGAATAGATAGAAAAAAAAGCCCACAGTCTTTCTCTCACACACAAACACACACAATAACACACACAAACACACACACGCGCGCGAGCTTCACTCACGGTATGGCCAACCGCGGTCTCTGGGAACAGCGTGTTCTCAAACTGCGCGCCCAACGTACTCGTCGACCACGCGCTGCCTATTTCACAAACAAACCCCTCGGTCTAAGAGAGACGTTCAGAAATGCGTTCCTAACACGATTTCTCACTCCCATTCGCCCGTTTGCTCTTTGTAAAAAAAAAAACGACATTTCACGCTCCTCGGCACCGATTACACCGTTTTGCATGACCCCCGTGGGGAGAAGGCTGATCTAATTCATCTGATTCCCGCTCTGCCCACCCTCGTTAACCACCTGCAAACCCCGCCCACATTCCCCGGGGTTCCTGCCTACCCGGCGCCTGCCGGCGTCTCCCTGCCACCCTCCTCCCTCCTCTCACCCTCCTCCCTCTCACCCTCCCTCCTCTCACCCTCCTCCCTCCCTCCTCTCACCCTCCTCCCTCCTACCCTCCTCCTCTCTCACCCTCCTCCCTCCCTCCCTCTCACCCTCCCTCCCTCCCTCCTCTCTCCTCCCTCTCACCCTCCTCCCTCCCTCCCTCCCTCCTCCTGCTCCCCGACTACAGGTGTAGTGGTGAGTAAAAGAGTGGGTGTACTCTGACTAAAGAAGCGGCCGTACTGTGGCAGAAATGTAACGGTTTTTACATTAGCTGTGTTTAAGGAAGTGGGTCTACTGTGGGTCCATGGGTAAAGAAGCGGGTGTATTCCATCTACCTCCGTAGACCCTCCTACACCACTGGGTCACACTCAACCAGCCTGCATACTGCACAGCGTTACCTGCCCACTCAATCACTCTCACTGGGCAGGTAACGCGATGAAGGTTTAACGGTCTGTCTGGGCTCGTCCGTGGACATCATCTCTCTCTCTCTTTCTCACCTTCGTTCAGCTCAAACTCGTCCAGCACCTTGTCCAGGTTGAAGGCCTCGGCCTGGAAGTAATTCTCCATGAGTCAGGAAGCTCCACCCTGCCCACTGCTGTGTGAACCTGGAGGGAGGCGGGACATAGGGGTCATGATCACGGGTATAGAGAGAAGATTATAGAGAGAAGCCTATAGAGAGAAGATTATAGAGAGAAGATTATAGAGAGAAGCCTATAGAGAGAAGATTATAGAGAGAAGCCTATAGAGAGAAGATTATAGAGAGAAGCCTATAGAGAGAAGCCTATAGAGAGAAGATTATAGAGAGAAGCCTATAGAGAGAAGCCTAAAGAGAGAAGATTATAGAGAGAAGCCTATAGAGAGAAGCCTATAGAGAGAAGCCTATAGAGAGAAGATTATAGAGAAGCCTATAGATAGTAGCCTATAGAGAGTAGCCTATAGAGAGAAGCCTATAGAGAGAAGCTTATAGAGAGAAGCCTATAGAGAGAAGCCTATAGATAGTAGCCTATAGAGAGAAGCCTATAGAGAGAAGCCTATAGAGAGAAGCTTATAGAGAGAAGCCTATAGAGAGAAGCCTATAGATAGTAGCCTATAGAGAGAAGCCTATAGAGAGAAGCCTATAGATAGTAGCCTATAGAGAGAAGCCTATAGATAGTAGCCTATAGAGAGAAGCCTATAGAGAGAAGCCTATAGAGAGAAGCCTATAGATAGTAGCCTATAGAGAGAAGCCTATAGATAGTAGCCTATAGAGAGAAGCCTATAGATAGTAGCCTATAGAGAGAAGCCTATAGAGAGAAGCCTATAGAGAGAAGCCCATCACTAGGCTACTATATTACTGCTACTATTGCAAAAGCTGTCAAAACTCAAAACACTTGGGGTTCGCTTGGTTTATCCCACCCAGCGCGATGCAACAAACAGACCGGTGGAAAAAGTGCAGACTGTGAGGCAAACCAAGCGCACCTCACCTGTTAACTGACCCGGGTCTGGACAGTGCGGTACCGAGGTTAACCGCGCCTGTCCCTTCAGTCTCGGGTGGGTTCTCTCACCTGCTCAGAGGTCCTCCTCAGCAGGCTTGGCTCGCGGACCTCACTTCATCCGGTCTGGCACGCGCCCAGCGCCCACACCTGGGGGGCCGGCCAATCAGAATCAGTACAGACCCCGTCGCCGCACATGCTGCATAGCCTTGTAGTCTAGTGAACGCTCATAACTCGAGTTGTATCAGCTGTTATATAGACACAACCACTGCACTGCCTACAGCATGGACATAGTCATCCATGCTCGGAGGGGATAAGTAGATGAGGATGATACTGATTGACTGCTAGGCGACGGATAGTGTCGTAAATTGCCAGTTTGAGAACCTTTAAATCAAGCGGAGTACTCAGGACTGGTACTAAGGAACTCATTAGCGCTGATAAGATACTGTAAGGACAAGCCATTACAAGAATTCCAATGTACCTCGACCCATAGTTGTTACACATGGAAAATAAACTATTCTCCTATTCTAGCTTTCTGTTCTATAATGGTATTTATTCGTTTTGGAAATGAGAGGATTTATGAGATGAAGTGTTGAGTGGGCGCAGTATGCGTGTTCAGATGGGACCCTCCAGAGATGCTGCGCGGCGAAACCTGCCGTGCCGAACTTGAGGGTCAGGCGCATAAGGACCACCGGGGACCAGATACTCCACCCAGCCAAGGCTTGAGAAGCGGCCAGTCAGCACATTTTCCGCTTAGTTTAAGATGCGAGCTTGGGCCACGCTGTCAGCACAAAGCCGTGAGGAGCCTCCGTTTATAGGCGACATGCAGAGAGGACCAAGCCCCTCTATCCACAACCTGAGTGAGCCCGAAGGTGGGAGAGCCCCTTTATGCGAAACAAAGACGCCTAAACTGTGGAACCGTCCCACTATCTCCGACCGTATCAGCCAGTCATATGAATAATAAAGCGGTAGTGCAAAAAGCCGAGTCAGAATGATGCACTTGCAGTAAACGGCGCCTTGGGGCATCGTGGTCCGGATCGGGGGCCGGCTACGAACCGGACGAGGAGCACTGCGGGTAAAACACCGACATCCATCCGAACGGTGACATCACAACCTCTAACCTCGCAGATAAACAGACAGGCCGTCGTCACGCTCACCAATCAGCCGATTGTCGCGGCTTGGATGAGGTGGATATTACGGTAGAGGTTGATGTTTAAAAGGTGAATTTCAGACAGGCGGGTCTGTCTGGGAGGCTGGTAGGCATCAGCTAAGAGCGAACCCTGACTGCGAATGACAGGGCATATTTACCAAAACACAAACAGTAAACATTCGCTTCAAATTACCCGGTAACAAAACAAGATGGTGAGGTGAATAACTTCCTTTTATTTCTCTTCCCATCAGGCCTATATCTGACTGAGAGACAGGCCCAACGCTCTCACACCAGTCCCAGTCCCACAGCCTGGGACCTCAGGGGCAGAACGCACGCAAACACACACTTCTCCACGAGGACCGGAGCCTTTCCCTGATTAAGATTGAATTACTCTCTGCAAAGGCCCTAAATAATGCATCTTTAGTCAAAGTAAGTGAAGGAGTTGTATTTTTAGACCTTTAAACCTGGTTTGACTATCTAAAGGCATACACATTTGCGTGCACAAGCATTTGCATGAGAGAGAGACTAGACTAGTGACTAGCCTTTATAGCTCCTACAGGCGGCAATGCCTTAGGTCAGGCTGTTGTACAACCCACGCCAATATCTTTCTTCTACCAACTACCCGACTGTTCACCTATTGAGTTAATGAGTTTGGCAGCAAGTAGGCCTACGCTCTGTCTGTCATAAAAGATAGCAGAGGAGCCTGACATTTAGATGTAAGGTGGTACAACGTAAAGAGCGGAATTTCAGGATCTCTCTGCGCATCAACACACACCATCGAATCTGTCACTGCTTTGAGAAGAAAACTGCAATACAGAGAGAAGAAAGCAACTGAACCACAACCACACCTCTTTCTTTACCAGCTTGAACCCTGTTAATTGGGAATACATTAGCATGAAATAGCCTACATGGGAATATCCATACCACAACAATAGGTCCATTACTGAGACATACACTACTACTATAATTAGGCTACTATGCCTGACTGGAGAGGCTGGGATGACAATAATGAAATTGGAGCTTGGAGAAGCTGGAATGCTAAAACAGTTGAGTTTATTAAGTGTTCTCTGTCAGTACAGGGCTCATTTCCTGTTGTTTCTCCAGTCTCCATTTACTAAGCTGAGCCAGTGTGGGGTGGTCACAGGAAACCTCAAGTGATTACTTCCTCTCTTTAAGAATGGTCTGATATTACTTTCTAACTTCTGCATAACATCCCTAAATTACCCATCGTCACTTCGGCCCACATGCTACTTGGCGAGGCTCCACCAGCAGTAGTCATAGTAATATTATTTTGCTTTCATTTTGACAAGAAATTCGGGGAATCCCCCAAGAAAGTGGAGGCTATACTAGCTTGTACTTCCATTCAAAGTGATGATTGCTGTGACAAGACCAGGGAGAAAAAAACAAAACCCACTGAGATTGAACACTTGGGAAAGGTAAAGAACGCAGCCATCAGGCTGTCAAATAAAGTGTCTCTGAGGCACTCGGCTTCATAGCAAATGTCAACCCCTATTAAGAGCTTCCTTTTTCCCCACATGCTTTGATCTAAATACCAAGAGACCAGCTGCTGTGGCTTCTTTCACAACCCATACATGTAATACTTAGTAGAAGCGTACAGTAACCTACATCTTAGAAGTCTGCCCACTGAGTGAACACTTTGATAGCTCTATTAATCTTCTATTGCTATGGGGAAGAAGTCCTGGCATGTCAAGCAAAGCAAATATCTCCCGTGAACTTGTTGGGGAGCTAGGATCAGTTCCTGCCCCAGCAGAGAGCAGCTTGGGAGAGCTGTCAAACTGGACCAGGCCGGGACTGAGACCTCACTGGTTGAATTACATCAGCTGTTAACTACATTCACATTATTAAGATCACTGTCCAAGTCTGTGAATTGTGTCACAGCCTCCACTGCCAAATTTGACCTGTCTTTATTTCTATGTATCCTCCTACTTTGAGTATGGAACTGTGACCACATTAGACAAATCAATCATTATAATCAAATCAAATAAAAACTATAATCTTACTGAGTAGCCTACCCTTTATGGCAAGTAAATTGTTGGTAGCTTGAGTGAACGTCAGCTGCTATGTACTGTTATACTGGGTTGGACCAGGCCATAAAAAAGAGATCATATTCACATAGCTAGCTACTAGTAAACAATAATACGCTTTGGGTGTCGCAGATAACGCATTTGCACACTGAATTACGAGTTATCTAGTCATTTACCCGATTTCTTTGAGTTCACTTGAACCACGAACTCTCATTCTTCGCTACGGTATTATGTTAGCTAGCTAAAGCCAATCCATGCTCTCCGGAGGCCGCGGTGCGAGTTCCATACAGGCTTAGAACCGGGATTCACCCTTTCAAACCTGGAACAATGTCAGTGTTGCCAATGCACTTCCACAGAGAGGGAACATTTCTACACGTTGCATACTTTGTAGTCGATGCATTATTGCTACTAGCACCACCGCGCCGAGTAGCAGCTACTTGCTGCACTGGCTATCGCAATCATGGGTAGTATCGCCATAGACCCGTCGGGCTTATAACGGCTATTGGCCAGCTATTATTTTCACACATAGCTTAAAGTACTACTGTCCACTAACGTTTAGGCGTGTTCTCCACAGACATAATAGTCCTAGCGTCAACTAAAAAATAATGTGAGCGGCATCTCTCACATTCGACCAAGCCTGAGTCCACGGTGATGCTAACAGTAACGTTATCATCTACGGAATATGTTATACTATTTAGCTACATTTCATATCCCCGTCCGTATTACAGGGTACTGTGCGATAATCCAGTGATCGTACCACATTTCTAACAGCAGACCTGTCTTAAGAAATGCCATGGAAAAACCATTTCACAGCGTTTAACGTACTTATACTCACTGGAGGAATCCTCATGTTTACGCACAGTCCCAGGGAACCCTTGTGTTCGTATCCATGCCTAATCTCACTGCGGCCGAGCCTACAATCGCCTTTCGATTCTATTTCTGAGTGTCCACAACCGCCAGACTCAAAACAGTTGAAGTGGGAAACTATTGCCTTGCTTCTGTCTGTACTCTCTAGTTGTGCGACTGCACTCAAGGATCCCTCCCCCAAGGTGGGAAAGGTTAGTTGTAGTTGCAGTAGAGAGACATCTTGGCTCAAACCGACCAAATGGTAAAGCCCGCTGAGCTCTAAAGCTCTAATGTTACAGCACTGTTGAGCCAAGATGGCATTCGTTTCATAACCTTATAGGATCGCTTTTCTATAGTAGGGGATGTATAGCGTTCCTTGATCCGGAGGATATGCAGTAGCACAGGGGAACCTTGCTCACAACGGATGCCAATCAATTTTAACCGGTTTGAATGTTTTTTTGTAACTGTTCAGGTTTATATCACACACCAGCCCAACACATTAAGCGAGGGGGGTAGCTGAACAGGGATTGGAGTTCATGACTGTTTTTAATGTATTATGTTTTTTGTGTTGATTAATGTCTTAGATAATATTATGGGTTACTTTACATGTTGTCCCTTGGATTTTAATGTCTACCATATCCAGTCAATCAATCAACCAACCAACCAATCAGCCTCTTATAATGATTTCATTAGTCCTTTGTCTTTATTTGAATTAAGCCGAGCATGATGAGCATCAATTACACACTGTGTGAAGAACCCCGAAACCTAGCTTTGCAGTTATAATCCTTCGGTACTAAAAACATTAAAATAAACAACAATACCAGTGTTTAAACATGATCAAGTCAAAAGAAATATTCAGTAACCATTTTTATTTTCTTTAATAAACCATTCATTTTAAATACTTTTAATTTGAAGGTGACTTCACACTTCTGAAAAGGTTTATTTGAGGGCCAATTAATCCCTCAAGTTAAATTCAAAGACAGTTCTACTGATTGCGAGTTACTTTTATTCCAGGGGTCCAAATCTTACAGCCAGTCAAAATACAAGCACATCCGATATTGTACAGTAGGTTGCTGTCTTGGTATATTGTGGTTGTTTCTCTGACACTACAATACTAGATGGTATCACTATTACAAATGAGCAAAAATGCCCCTATGAGTCCACATGAGGAGAGGTGGGTGGTGGAGAGGTTGACTCCTTAGTTAGCTTCGTCCTTTGAGGCCTCATCAAAGTTTTCTACAAGATCTGTAAAACAGAGATTAAAATTACATTAGAACAGTCTGATATGTTGCAATGGCTCACACAAGAGTATGTTCAATTGATATTCGGTGATAAACATCTAATCTCAAATGATTGTGTTATAATTAACACATTATAGTGTTTAACAACAGACCAAAATAACCCCAAAAGAACACCATACCAACATCACTGCGGTAAGTTAGTCATGGTGGTCATGAGACTAAAATCATTTACAGAAAAACAACCGTTACAAATGTCCACAGAAAGAATACCTGGAACATCGTCGTCTTCCTCTTCAATATCATCTGGTTTAATTGCTTTCGTGTCAAGTGCTACAACAGTGAAGGGGAAAAAAAGAGTCAGTTTCATGTTGTTTTGTTTTTTTAAACAGCTTGTCGTTTCACCATTGTGCACCCAGCAAGATAGCAGTTCTAGTAACTACTTCTAACCTACTGCGTGTGTGTGTGTGTGTGTGTGTATGTGTGAGAGAGAGAGAGAGAGAGAGAATGAGAGATAGAATAGAATATAAAGTTTATTTGCCATGTAAGTATGTATGTATGTATGTATGTAAACATGCCATGTGTAAACAGTACAGGTACAGCAAGGGCAGGTGAGTGGGATTAAGAGCAGAGAAAGAGATAGAGAGAGACAGAGAGAGAGAAAGAGACAGAGATAAACAGAGAGAGAGAGAGAGACAGAGATAAACAGAGAGAGAGAGAGAGACAGAGATAAACAGAGAGAGAGAAAGAGACAGAGACAGAGATAAACAGAGAGAGAGAGAGAGACAGAGATAAACAGAGAGAGAGACAGAGATAAACAGAGAGAGAGACAGAGAGAGAGAGAGAGAGAGAGAGAGACAGAGAGAGAGAGACAGAGAGAAAGAGACAGAGAGAGAGACAGAGAGAGAGAGAATAGAAAGGAAGGAGTCCTCTCACCTTGCCGGGGGAACTGCTCAGCCAGTTTGCGCAGGCTGGTGAGGCTGTCGGCGCCCAGCTGGCTGAGGATGCCAGGCAGCATCTCTGTGAGCTGCTTGGTCTCCGCATGGCCAGTGATGGCAAATGTGTTTGCTGACAGCGAGGCCTGAACCTTGGGGTTGTTAAAGTGGATCACCATCCCATCGTCCTTAATCATGTTTACCTGGGAGAAAACAAGGATGGAGTTGGAGACCTTCCTCACTGGGCAAATTCTGTTTCTCTTATCAGGGAAGGCAAATGTCAAAATCGAGAAAACTGTATGAAGGTTTTTCCAAGTATAATATGTTGTCAGTAGGACAAACAATATAGGCCATTTGGGGAGAGATTTGGGACACCACAAGGGCGCTTGTTCCAAACAAAAGGGCACTCAAATTAAGCTTCTAGAAAGCTCTTATTCTTAAGTTCCCCAGTCTATTGAAATATCAAACATTATAAAACCAAATCAACACAAATATTTAAACGGTATCATTCAGTAACAGCACTTCTGGGCAGACTTGTGTATTTGTTTGTGTATTGAGTTTAAACTGATGTTTCCCATTCCTTTTTTAGGGTTGCCTAACCACTTCAAAGAAGTGTTTTGGGGACTCTCCTACTCTGCTGGGGAGACTTTTTAAGACTGGGGAAGACAGGGGACTTTTTTCTGTTTCACTTTGAATGCTGGGACAACCTACCTCCTCAATACCAGCAATGTTGTTCACTGACAGTTTCTTCAAAGAACTCTGGAGTTTCTTGTCATCAGCTGTTGCTGTCCTGTGAACCACCTTTTTCTTCCTACGGGCTGTTCCCTGTGAACAGAACAGGTGGTGGTATCCATTGAATGTAACATAGAACACTATGAAACGTAACAGGTGTCACTCGTCAGTATAGCTTCCACCCTCACTTTGTCCACACTGGGTTCGAACTCACGTCCTCTGACTTAAGAACACGTGTGACCATCTCTCATAAACACCACTTTAGCTGGCTACGCCACCGAAAAGCTAGTAATTCGATGGTGAGGTGGGGGTAGGCAGTATTTGTACTGGGGACTTTGGAGTGAGTTTAACTAATTTAACTCAGTTACACAAGCACAAGAGTGAACATGGATACAGCTTCTTGTTCCCTTTAAGCAAAAGCACATTGGTTGAGAGAATAAAAACTTAAAAGCAGTATGAATAGCGCCATCTAGTTGATGAATAGAGAGGATCCTCCTACATTAGGAAGTTACAAAGCCATAGGCCGCAACAGTTACACAGTCAAAGCATCTGTCTATAATAGGACTGCTGAGGTCAGGCGGAAAAGGCTGACATCTGCTTTGTGACATCAAACTGCTCCAACCAAGTAGTAAACTCACTGGTTCAACACAGGAACTGGCACTGAAATGCACAAGTTTACATCTCAATAATGCAGGAAGTTAAATTCTCAATTTATGTGTATAAATCCATATGAGATTATAACCATAAGTAAGGATAGCAATGTGGTGAGATATCTCACAATCGGTTTAACCATCATCCAATATCACTAAACAAGAGGAAAGTTGAAGAGATGATGTAGAATACCTTTCCACCTATCCGGACTTGAGCCTGAAGTTTGGCAAGCTTTTCTTGATTCATAACTACCTGGAAAAGAGTTCAGAGGATGAATGATTAGCAAATTGCGTTATGAATAAGTTGACACACTAATAATGAAACTGACCCCTTAGCTAGCTGACACTAAACAAAACGAGAATCATCCTGGTGATGCACAGACCACCACACTCATCATAACGTTTTGAATACTAGCAGCATCTTCAATTCTCATTTCAGTGAACTAACCTAGCCAATCAGATGTAGCTAACAGGTTGGTATCTGACTAGCTAGCTAGCAAAGTAGCTAGAGAACTCGTACTTTCACTGATGACATTTAACAGTTAACGTTTGACGACCTGACCTTCGAGACGTGTAACGTTTGATCACCTGAAACGCATTTCATATAATTACAAATCCGTGAATCTGAAGAGCGATAGTTCGCTAGTAAACAACGAGACGCAGTTACTTGGAGGCTAGGCTAGTAATAATTGCTAGCTAGCTAGCTAACATTAGCTAGGTGTGTATCGTTAGCTTAGCTAGCTAGCTAAGATTGTTATCTTAGGCTATGTTGCTTCAAATGTTGAATTACTCAATGAGAAACATTTACCTGGGGGTAAGACAGTCGTTAGCGGCTGGCTGGTATGATAGTTCGTACGGATCTGAATAGTATGGTTCTAGCTCGTCCCCCCACTCAAGTGTCAGTGCTGAGCTAGATTAGAAACTGCACAGCAGGAACACGCGGTTGTAATGATGGACACAGACAGGGAAGCAGTCGCTCATGATCACTAGGTGGGGGTATCGCTTTAGAGTGAAGACAAAAAGAGAGAAATCATGGTTATTTCATCCAATATATATATCAGCATTACCCGATCCCCACCGCCTAATATGTATAGTTCAGAAACGTCATATATGAAAGACAGAAGAAGAAAAAGAGAGAAGTTTGTAAAATAACGCCGACTTTTATTTTGAAATAGTAATATCCGTGGCTAACCGTCACCATCCGGTCACATGGTGCGTCATTACCGGTGTGTTTCCGTTGTTTTAACTAGTTTGTGGAAACTAAGGCCACTGACAGTCCGCTAAGATGCAGTCTCCTCTAATCAATATCGCTTTGCTGTCCTCTTTCCAAGTTCTGTTTTCATTGTCCTGTCTCCGTAAGGTTGTAGCTGATGGAAATAGCAGAGGTAAGTCATATCAATACGAGCAATAGGCTACAATAGCCAGCTTGCTGAATTATAGTCAGGTTTTGCTGGACCCAACGAGCCAAGTAGATGGCTTGCAGGCATTGTCACTGTTACTAGGGGGGTAGGACTATTTCCTGGAGGGTCGCATAGCGTTCCCTGAAACGTTGTACTAGCTCGCCGTAATGAAGTAGAATCTCGTTGTAGTGCCAGATGTGAATTTAGGTTAGACGAGCTTCAAAATGTTTAACACGGACCGCGTTTAATGGAAGGTATAGATAATTCAAGCAAATATACCGAGCCCACACAATAAGATTAGATGTTTTATCAGTCTTAACTTGGATGGCTCTAGAGTCCCACACTGAGAACAGTGGGACTTTTTCTCACATTGGGAAATCCAACCAATCGTTACTATTTCTATTATTATTGAACTTTCATTGGGGGCGATCACATTTGAAATCTGGTCTGGTTGGTAACTGGTCATACATGGTAAATCCCCCTAGATAACGTATGTAATTGTCCAGATCAAACCCAGTTATATCGTGGCATATAGAGTTACCATTCACAATGTTTCCCCAGCTTTCCTACAAATGATAGTGTATTGTCCTTGTACCACGTACACACCCATTTTCATAGTTACCGTAACCAAAGCCACACTATTGATTAGAATCTTTCTTTTACAGGATTTGGAGAAAACATCCACTGGAGAAGCCTGGAGGATGGGAAGAAAGAGGCAGAGGCCAGGTGATCAAGTTACCCTTTCAAATGAGACATTGTCTTGCAGTCTACGTAGCACTGAGCAGAAATGTCCAATGTCAGCTTAAACTGTTAATTAAAAAAAGAAATACAGAAAAAGTATGTTTTGTAATGTCCAGTCGTTTTAACCACATGCTCCCTCGGCAGTGGGCTGCCGCTGATGGTCATTATCCACAAGACCTGGTGTGGAGCCTGCAAAGGTAACTGTCCCATCTTTTATCTCACTGTCTCAGCAAGCTGGGCTCTATTGGCTCTAAACCTTAACCAAACCCTTCCATAACCTCCTGGGATGTTATCGAGGCCCAGCCGTTTAGATGTGTCTCACTCAGCCAGGTCGACCACTGTGTTCAACTGTTTCTCTTCCAGCCCTGAAGCCCAAGTTTGCTGAGTCGAAGGAGATCTCTGAACTGGCTCACAACTTTGTCATGGTCAACCTGGAGGTAAGGATGGGCTCCTTTCCCCCCTCTGACAAATGATTGTATCAGGTTCCCTCAGAGCGGTCCGGTGTCACACTTTCTGTCTCGTCTTCCACCAAGATGGAGGACGTTGTGTGCGGTTGCCTGGTAGTTGGTTACCTGACCTAAGGGCTTGTTTGAGAGGATCGTCGCTGCAGTCTAGTATCGTAGGGGGGGGGGGGGGGGGGGGGGCTTCTGTCTGACCAGCTTAAAACAGCTGGAATGCGTGCAGTCCCACAGATGTTCCTCTCTGACCGTGACGAGCAGCCTTCGACTAAGGCTAGGAAACAGACAGTAGGACTTTTTTTTTTTTCTTAAAGGAGATTGTTTGTTTGTCGTGTTTGGAGCTAGGGCGTCACATCCCTCCCACTGGAGACAGGTCAGGTGCATTCCCCCCGTCTCAGATCTAGCCTGCGTTCGCCTTTATGACAGGCAGCTGCCATTTTCTCTACCAGTCATTTATCCCCCTGTGTCAACAGGACGAGGAGGAGCCTAAGGACGAGGCCTTCAGCCCTGACGGCGGGTACATTCCTAGAATACTTTTCCTTGGTAAGAGAACATTCTTGCCCCTTTGGATATGTAGTTACCTCCCTGTGGGAAATGCTCAGCATTTTTATACTGATTTCATTCCCTTCTTCTACCCGTATTCTCTTAGATCCAAGTGGCAAAGTCCATCCTGAAATAACCAATACAAATGGGAACCCCAACTACAAGTATTTCTACAGCAACGCTGACCAAGGTATTAATCCCTTTCCATAGTATCTATACACAGAAGGGATTAACACAGTGTTAGTGCCCGTCTCTAACAGGGTTTTTTTTGCGCCCCCTTCCTTCTCTTGCAGTCGCGTCTGGTATGAAGGAGGCGCAGGAGAAGCTGACGGGCGATGCCTTCAGGAAGCCCCATGTTGGAGATGAACTGTGAGGGGGGAGGGGGGGTGGGGGGGGGGATGTGGAGGGCTTCCTCTCCAATAGCGTGAGGGCTACCCCGCTGCTGCACCTCCCTCAGAGGTTGGGGGACGTTGCCCCTAGTCCACGAATCCACTGTTTTTGAAGCCAGTCCTTAAGGTTTTGTGAATCCAGTCCTTAAAGTTGAGTTTGTAATGTCATAATGCTCTCTCACCATGTTAACTGTGAGGATGAATGGGTGATCGTCATGGTAACCAAAGCTACTGTTGGCGTTGGCATGTTGTCTCTCATATCCCAGAATGTTCCATCATTTCAGCGTCATCGTCATGGTAACCAAAGCTACTGTTGGCGTTGGCATGTTGTCTCTCATATCCCAGAATGTTCCATTATTTCAGCGTCATCCTCTTTTTTAGATCACAAATACTGTGTATAGTTGAATTGTACTCTACTTGAATAAATGCCATACTGCATAAATACTATGTAGAGGTCGAAAAACTACTCGAATTAGCCCCATAACTGCAGCATTCAAAACAAAACAGTACTTGTAGTACAATATTTCCCCTGGATAGAGGATATCTTTACACTTACAGTAATGTGCTTCCAGTCCTCTACTGTACTACTTGTATTTTAAATATTTGCTCCATTGTATTCAAGGGGCTTTGTATTACTGCTTTTTATTTGACATTCTCTGCTTTTGGGGGAATGACTACTTATAATAAAATTAGTATGTAAATCGTTGAATCCTGCCACTTTCTGGACATTAGAGTGAATACTGTAGAGTTATGATTTGACACAAAAACTGTTTTTTTGATGCTTGTGGAAAAATTATCGTTTCTACCTGGCATTGACAAACTACTGTCTTTGAAGAAGACAGGCGAGCTAAGTGATGTCTTTTGTCATGAAGTATTTTTTACATGTATGTACACACAGCCAAGTGTGAAAATAAATCATTTGTTGTACTGAAGGATTTGTTCTTTTTTTAATCACTTTAGTCAGAACTGTGACAGTTGTAGTGGTTCTGCATACGTGTCATTCATTCCTCTTTGGCACCAGATGATGTAGATTCCTCACTGCTACACATCAAACACCTGCCTTCTCCATCCATCAACCACCCTGCCTTCTCCATCCATCAAACACCTGCCTTCTCCATCCATCAACCACCTGCCTTCTCCATCCATCAAACACCTGCCATCTCCATCCATCAAACACCTGCCTTCTCCATCCATCACCTGCCTTCTCCATCCATCACCTGCCTTCTCCATCAAACACCTGCCTTCTCCATCCATCAAACACCTGCCTTCTCCACCCATCAAACACCCTGCCTTCTCCATCCATCAAACACCCTGCCTTCTCCACCCATCAAACACCTGCCTTCTCCACCCATCAAACACCTGCCTTCTCCACCCATCAAACACCTGCCTTCTCCACCCATCAAACACCTGCCTTCTCCATCCATCAAACACCCTGCCTTCTCCATCCATCAAACACCCTGCCTTCTCCATCCATCAAACACCTGCCTTCTCCATCCATCAAACACCTGCCTTCTCCATCCATCACCTGCCTTCTCCATCCATCAAACACCTGCCTTCTCCATCCATCAAACACCCTGCCTTCTCCATCCATCAAACACCCTGCCTTCTCCATCCATCAAACACCCTGCCTTCTCCATCCATCAAACACCTGCCTTCTCCACCCATCAAACACCTGCCTTCTCCATCCATCAAACACCTGCCTTCTCCACCCATCAAACACCTGCCTTCTCCATCCATCAAACACCTGCCTTCTCCATCCATCAAACACCTGCCTTCTCCACCCATCAAACACCTGCCTTCTCCATCCATCAAACACCTGCCTTCTCCATCCATCACCTGCCTTCTCCACCCATCAAACACCTGCCTTCTCCATCCATCAAACACCTGCCTTCTCCATCCATCAAACACCTGCCTTCTCCATCCATCAAACACCTGCCTTCTCCATCCATCAAACACCTGCCTTCTCCATCCATCAAACACCCTGCCTTCTCCATCCATTTTACACATCTAAATCAGTACATACTGTAGTGTTGCTTGTTGAAGACAATGAAAAATGAAACGATGGTTTAAGGAAGTGTGATTATTTTTTATTTTCATCTAATAATCAGTTACCATCCCTTATGATTTTTTAAAATAAAAAAAACAAACAATGCAACTATATAGTGTTCAGTAAACAACCCTCTGAAACAGTTGTCATCAGTGGACTACATGCTGAAAAGCAATAACATTCAATTGCTATAAAGTTGATTTTGATGGTGATTTCAACTGAAAATTGTTTTGACATTGGAACTGTTATTGATCACATTCCAGGATGGCACCAACAGGCTTCAGGGTGGTGGGATTCCAAGAGAGAACTCAGTTTTATAGTGATCCGGGTCTTAAGACTAAAAATATTTCCATCTTACAACTTTTAATGAACAAATAAATTAAAAACATAATTCATCTCTTATATCTCAATTGCACACTAACAGCCTGTACAAAATGCTACTAAAAGACAAGGAATGTTAGTTGAAAGTGTGCCTTAACCTGCCTTAACCTCTCCTTAGCTAAAACTAAAATCACACCCAGGTGGTGAAGTAAGCGGTGCTTCATGAGCAATATCTACCGCCCTCTGCTGGTGTGCAACGATATGTCACATAGCGGCTTGGTTCCACTGCGTCCTGTCAGCGTCAACCAGGAACCATCAGACGCTAAGGAAATGAATCCATTGTAATTAACGGCAGCGGCTCCACTGCAGCTGTTGCGTCGTGTTCGATGCCTGCTTCCAACGTCAGAGAATCACGAGGGTCGTTTCTTGACTTTTGACTGACGCTGACGGTTGACGCTGGTGGACGCTGATTAAGGCTTGCTATATACTGAGCAGATTAAGGCTTGCTATATACTGAGCAGATTAAGGCTTGCTATTTACTGAGCAGAGAACTATCAGCTGCTCCAGAGGTCAAGCACAGTACAGAAGACAGAGGAAGAACGCTAATCACCTGCCGATGCACACAGACACCAGTCCCCCAGGATTAGGCCACATCATGGAGTGTCTATTTGGTCAAATTAAAAGGTATCAACTAAACGAGAAACATGTTGTGAATGTGGTGTTGATTACTTCATCCCACGTGGTCTTAAAGGAGGAATCAAATGAAATTCAAAGATTCAGAATGAATGAACTGCCTTGGACGACCTGTCATTCTACACCATCATATCACACATGATGAGGTCAAGTGGTAAGGAAGAACTCCTGGAGCACATAAGCCAAAGAGAAAGACGTGAGGTCTCATTGATAGAAATATTGCTATTATCACTGGAATTACACTTAATTACATAAGCTGCTCCTTAAAAGACACAGCAACATTTTGACATGAAAAATAAAAACGATTAAAATGCTGTGATACATGTGATCAATAAATGTATATTTACCGGTTATAAACACGTTTGACTAAAACTAAGAGACTAATTGAGACATTGGAGATTTGCAACCAAAGTATAAGCACACTAACAACTAGATTGTGTGGGTCATGTCTCGAACATAAATAGAAGCAAATCAAGCAGGTGCGTGTAGATGGTCTACATAACGCTTAAACCATTGCGCATTTATAGTCAGGACCAATTCCATGAGAGAACATTCCAGAACTGTCTTGTTGAAAGCTGAGCATTTCTAAGGCAGAGGTGATGACAGACACAGGTACAGTAGACCCCTCGATCATTAAGAGTCATTAATAAGACATCAGATCCCGGTGAAACACTACCCCTAAAAAACATGAGTGGCATTAACGGATGAAAAATACACCCTTTTTTGCACTGTTTGACATGTTGTCCACTTGGCTTAATAATAATGATGATGATGATGTTGGGGGAAGTTCAACATTAAAAACGTCCCTGCTTGGCGTCTCCGATGGCCCCCCAGACGTCGAAAACAAACTCGTCTGGAAAAGCAAAGTCTCCAAGGGCCTCGTCCAGTGCCATGGCAAACTCGTCTGGGTTCTTCTTGTCCTTGCCCACTTCCACCATAGTGGCAGCTGTGGAAGGAGTAGTTAGATGACTCAGTCACAATGAACTATGAAACACAACCGCTTACCACTGTGATACGATAATGCACTTATATCAATCTATTACACATTTACCATGGCTAAAGGTAAAAATATAAAACCTTAAGTGCGCCAGTATAGTTAGGGGTGTGGAGGTGATTTGAACTTCCTGTCTTCTGACAAACCCTAACTCATCACATAAAAAATAGTTCTTTGTTTTTGAATAACATGTCACATTTACTATAGGGAGGTCATGCGAATGTCTACACACCCAGCTCGGTGTCTCTGATGCCCATGTAGCTCTCCAGGAGGTCATCAACCTTCTTCACCGCTTTCTCTTCGAACTCTGTTGGCTGGAGAACCAACGCAGGTTCAGACGTGACATCGCGCACACAGAAGCAGGCTTTAGTTACGTACACAGGACTGTCTTGAGCGACAGACATCCCTAAGACACTCACCACCTCCTCTACGGTAGCTGGGCCCTTGGAGCGCAGTCTCAGGGTCCCCCGCCCCGAGGCTATCTTGTTCTCACTGGCTGGCTTGGTGCCCTTTGACCTTGGCTCAAGCATCTCTGTTGATCCGGGGGGGGGAAATCAGAAAACACCTTTACAGAGACCTCATGTCACCATGACATGACAACAAAGACTGAGGAATATCGAGAGGAGGCAGGGGTAAACCTTTTAAACCTGGTTATCTGAAACCAATCTGAAACCACCGGCTGCCCCCCCCCTCACCGAAGGCCTTCATGGGCTCCACCAGTTTGAGGGTGAAGGGCTGGTCTTTGGGGAGCTCCTTCAGCAGGCGCGCCACCTCGTAGTGCCGCGTGCCCACGATGTTCCGCCCGTTAATGCACTCTATGTGGTCGCCCACGGAGATCACCTTCACCCCGTCCACCAGGCTGCCATCTTTGATGCGCTGGTGTGGAGAGACGGAGGGAGACGGATGGATGGATGGAAATATATATATATATATATATATATACACACACACACACTCCCCGCCCACTTCATTAGGTCCACCTACAGTAGCAAAACGAATGCATAATACAACAGTCCGTCAGTTGCAGGTGTTCCGATTATTTTGGCCACCCTTTTGAAACAGGGGGAGAGATGTATTACAGGATTGTTGTATTAGACTGTATTCGTTTTGCTAGGTGTACCTAATGAAGTGGCCAGGGAGTGTGTGTGTGTGTGTGTGTGTGTGTGTGTGTGTGTGTATATATATATATTTGCCTACATGCTCATCACTCAAGCACCTAATCTGTTTGAGTAAATGAGTTGTCTATTCATACAGGTTCGCTCACTGAGATTAAAATAACTTGTCTCAGATGGAGTTCAGAAATAGCTCAGACTTTCCATGTAGGCCAAGAGAAGACCTAATGAAACCTCCCATGCTTTTACGAGAGGACAGACATCACCAGTGCATCTTTTCATTTAAGAGCTACCATGGGTTTTGGTGGCTTTGAATATTAATTATCCAATAAAGCCTGTGTTTTGCGGAGGGGTACAAAATGAAAGCGAGGCTCCTGTACATAGTTCTCATGATGTAATGACGCTTTATCAACACAAGATGGCACACATGAGCAACTTGTTTTGGCACACTCCTTACTGCTTGAAGGAACATTTCCATCTTTTGGAGCAAAGAAGTTTTAAAGTCAATGTCATTACATAATTCACACCTTAACAATACATTTATTGCATTCGAACTGACATCTTTGCAGTCAAGGGGCAACTGAATCTAAAGTGAAGTAGCTCATAGGCCATGACAGTAACTCACAGGCCGGTTTGAATGATTAATACATATTGTATCAGATGCCGACATCGCATTCCAACCTTAATGAAGGCATAGCCGGCTCCGTTGTCTGTGATGGTGAGGCCCAGCGCCTCCTCCGCCTTGAACACCTCCACCTCCTTCCTGAGGCCCTTGATGTGGGCGAAGATGAAGTCCTCCAGGCCAATCTGCCCCCCCAGGAGTTTCTCCATGTCAATCTTGTGGGTGTTCAGGGTGCAGAACAGGATCTACACACACACACACACACACACACACACACACACACACAGTTGGAAACTATACAGAAGAACACAATGCCTAGTTTAGCTGTATCTAGGCCACTAATTTGAAATGGGCTCATCCTAAGCAGCCTAACCCCCCCCCCCCCTCTCTCTCTCCCCAGTGTGATTAGTGTGCGCGGTGCCACCCTAGCAGGGCACATCCTGTGATAAAACGGACAGGGACGGTGACCTTTAATACAGCGCCGGTGACGACGAAATCTGGCTTCACACCTTTTAGCCTCCTGGCAGGACAGACAGGAGGAAATGTGATCGCCAGGAACGCGATACACTTGTTGCCTGATTTAAAGGCCCTCTAAACCGGGGCCGAGGAGTGAAAGCGCGAGGGAGGGGCCTGCCGGTGGTGAATCATTTATTCCGACCTGCCCCACACAGATGGTGAGCGCAGGGCTAATAATACTACCCTCTATTCTCCTACACACGAGACGCCCCGCACACCTAATGACCACCTTCTTGTGTTTCGCACTTTCTTTGGCACTAACTTTCTCGTCGGCTAGCAAACATTCTGTGGCCCGGCAACTATCAGGTCAGGATGAACGACTTCCGGTTTGCGTGGAGAGAAAAAAAAAGACAGCGAGTGATCTGTATTCTGTCATCGGCGAGACCTTTGTGCGCAATGAGTCCATAGCAAAAAAAACAAACAAAACACAAGCCTTTTTAGGCCCCTTTTGTGTACCAACAGGCACTGTGCACACACATCAGCTGACACACACAAGCGGTTGCTCTTGGTTACTCAGGAGTATAAAAGAATGGGATTAGGAAGGGGGAGGGGCTTGGCTGAGGTGGAAGGCAGAGAGGGAGCTCAAGTGGACGCTCTGCTTGGCTAATCTCCCCGCTTTTGCCAAAGAACCCCCCCCCACACACACACACACACACACGTCAGGGAAAACAGTCCAGGGCATTACCCATGAGGCAATGGGAGGAGCAGCAGTGGACGCCTACACTGCGTTACCAAGGCTGCCGCCTACACCAAGCCGCCTCTCGCAGACACTCAGGATGTTCTCAGCAGTCTTTCTCTGTGGCGCGGTATCACTCAGTGTATCACTCTACACAGCTAGGATAGTCAGCCAGCGTCACACACACACACCTCTTTCACAAACTGAGAGACTGACTCAGAGACGCACCGCCCACTGGCCCCATCACTCCAGTATGCAACCAGGACAAGGCAGGTGGAAAGACAGATCTGTATACTATACAACATTCATCCAATATCAAAAACTACACTCAAACTCACCAGCGCCATATTTGTTTATCTACTTCAATCTAACAACATACTTACAAGACGGATTACCTAAATGTCAAGAATGCAGTACAAGTCCCGACAAGAAGCGTCTGATAAAAGGTGTTTATAATGAATATCGCCTTTAATTACCTGTGTGGATGGCAACTGAAACAGGTTGGGAATATGATTTATTTATGCTGTTGTAGTTTCATATGAAGCTTCTCTTATGAAGTTTTGTAATATCTAATCTAGAAGGATGAGCTGAAATGCTGACTTCACAGGCACAGTACCATGTTGGCATAGTCAGCGATGGAGGAAGTTATAGCATAGATGACTTACTCATTAAAAGACACAACTACTAAATAACCATCTCAATGATCATGAAAGCTCATCAGCATTTCCATCAAGTCAATAATTGACATATTGTAGCTGCAGATGCAGGATTTTAAAGATTTAAGAATTGCAATGAGAACATGACAAGACAAAAAATCCACTAGAGGGATTTTGACAAGAATCAATGCAATCGTTAATAAATGATATATTCACATATTTACAAATGCTTGTGATGATTTATAGATCTAATACATGTGTGTGAATGATACTATAGTGTTAGATGGTAAGCTAGGTTGCACAAGAGCCCAAGGTCACAACTGCTCCTACACATCAACACATGCAGACAAAAACACACCCGTGTAGTAGACAGGTGTCGGCAGCTGACAATCAACACTGTTGTTTTTCCTGCTTCCGTCCTATGACATCACACAGCCTGATAGATACCATGGGGGAGTTGACCTGAGAGGCAAACGACTGTAGCCGGATGTCATGACAACCTGTACACCTGCGCCGTGAGAAAACAACCTTTAAATGCTGACTGAACCCTTTTTAGTGTAATCACGACGGAACGCACACCTGTGGCCTGTCCTGAGCTGAACACATTCCATCTTGCTGTTCCAACTAGTCGTAGTGGGGCAAGTA
Organism: Borostomias antarcticus; assembly: GCF_949987555.1. Lineage (NCBI taxonomy): Eukaryota > Metazoa > Chordata > Actinopteri > Stomiiformes > Stomiidae > Borostomias > Borostomias antarcticus. The sequence goes on along the minus strand of NC_140257.1, from coordinate 9,194,211 downwards.
CACACTTGAACACTGGCTCTATTACCCCTAGGACTAGATCTTTTACCCCTTCTCTGTTACAGTTCAGGTGACAAGAACACAGGAAAAGAACAAGCTCAACTTTTATAGGAACAACATGAGCTCACCTATTCTTTTCAAGGAGGTAATTAAGACCGGCAACCTAATCAGAGTAAGCTCCAGAAATCTCGGACTTGACCTAATATGTTAATATAATAATAATAATATAATAATGAAAAAAAATACTGCAGAAGTTTGAAATATATGCAGATATATTATATCAAACCGATGATTTTGTGATGTCTGTGTATGTATGAGATTGTCAACAGTGTGTTGATTGTCCGGATATCAAGGTGTCTCCACGTCAACATGAAAATCACAGAGACGCACAAACAGTGGAGCTCTTTGGATTCTGACATCAGATGGGAGTTACATTTAATCAATTAACAGTAATCTCTCTGAATGTTTGTCTATATCTTAGTAGACTATACCATCAATAAAGCAAAGAGGCGACGTGATTAGGCCCAAGGAAGACCACGTCAACATTCAAACCTTAAACAAATGAGTAGGCCAACGCAGGCAAACAGTGGGACCAGGTGAGCATGTCACAAGTCACACACTGCCACACCTGTCGTTAAACGCTACAGCCGTAGGGCCAATAAACAGATATGCAGACTTTGACCTGGACTGCATGATCACTGGAAAACACTCCCTTTCCTCCTCCTGATACGAAAGTAAGATTCATTGAGAATTTCCTTGAAAACTAGCAAAGGAACCGCTTTTATAATCACAGCCATCGTGTCTGTGTGGACTCCCTGTAGATTTGGCACTTGTGATATTCTTCTAGTACCGGCCTACTGTTTCACTGTGATACTGCCGGGTTCACAGGGAGAGCACGCGCTTACGTTCGAGGTGGACTAGAAGAGCAAGGGAAAACCTTTTGGTGTAATGAAAAGAAAACACAATGGAAATGTTGTGGCCGATATCATGTGGCACTCCCTCGATGTCAAAACAAGTCCTCCTGTCGTGCCAAATGTGCCGGAGCAGCGGATAGAGCGACGGGACAAGGCAGTGTGTGCACTGCGCAGGTCTGGTAAGCTGTCCGTGTTTGTCTAGGGAGGGGGTGGACACTGGGTAGTCTACCCCAACCCCTCCCCGCCTCCCTCCAGGGGTCGAGCTGGCTCTCGGCCTTTATCTTATTAGATTTAGGCAGAGCCCTCTGCGCAGGACGTCGGGGACTTCCTCTGGGTCGACAGCCCTCTCAGTCCACCCCTGCAGGGGCTGTCCGCGGTCCGCCCTACCGCTCGGGGAGACGTCTGAACGGGACCACGCTATCACACACGGAGGGAGTCTCCGACGGCTTACACTGTGCATTCATTCTCAGCAGTGTCAGCCAAGGGAGGCTACTGGTATACGCTCAAACAAGTTAGCACACTCATTATAAAAATCATCATGCGTTATGGCCTGGTTCGAGTCTGAGCCAGGCCGTCGATGGTTGCCTGCCGTTGTGCCCTTGAGCAAGCACACCCCACCACCAGCTCTTTATAGTAAGGCGCTTTGGATAAAAGCATATATGACTCAGTTGTAATTTGCATGCCATTGACAAAATGGGTGCATGGGTTGATGATGGGAGAAACTGAGAACCTTTAGGCTATATGAGCATGCGACTCCCAAACTGTCTATCAGACTGTGGCTGCGTTCCGAATCGCATACTACCCTACTATATAGTATGCCAAAACAGGATGTAGTATGTCCCAATACATAGTATGCCACATGCAGTATGCCAAAAGTACCAGGATGTCCTACTACATCTGGTCGTATTTTGCAGTATGCAAGCCAGCAAGCTTTTCTGGCTATTCTGACCCACAATCCTGTGCGCAGCGGAAATGCGCGTCACATGTGCGAGTCGTGACAGCTGTAGACAAATGTCGCGTTATGGACAGCGACGGATGTGGGCAAATTTCAAGACGCAATGTTATGACAAGGTAGTATGTCCCAATTGGATGCCTACTGCTTGCAAAGTACGTACTTTCTAAGGGCAGCTGTAGTAGGTACTGGTAGTAAGTAGTAGAAGTATGCGATTCGGAACGCAGCCTGTGTCTTGACTGGTTTCCGAGAAGCACCCACTCCTTATTTTGTCAGCAAGGGATCTACACTGTATACTACACTAGAATAAGAGGTGAGAGGGATCTACACTGTATACTACACTAGAATAAGAGGTGAAAGGGATCTATACTGTATACTACACTAGAATAAGAGGTGAGAGGGATCTACACTGAATACCACACTAGAATAAGAGGTGAAAGGGATCTACACTGGATACTACACTAGAATAAGAGGTGAGAGGGATCTACACTGTATAATACACTAGAATAAGAGGTGAGAGGGATCTACACTGGATACTACACTAGAATAAGAGGTGAGAGGGATCTACACTGGATACTACACTAGAATAAGAGGTGAGGGGTGAGAGCGCATGACTCCGGCCCTAACGTGTCCCTGGCTGATAGCAGGCAGCCGGGCCGGCCTATCTACTCCAGCTCAGGGAGACAAAAGGCAGACATCATGTCACAGATTCCTGTAAAAATAAACTACACAGAGTCTGGCCTCGTGCTTGTTTACGGGGCCTTCATATTCCCACTCTGGAAATGCAGCGTTTGCAGTTATCTGTGAGGATGGAATTTAACCCTGTACACTAAGTCCAAGTCAGGAAGAGTCCTCCCTTCAGTGATTCCCAACCCACGACAATTCCTTCAACTTGATTTCCATAATTTGACAGCATATGAATAACTCAAAAGCATGTAGCCTAGTAATAAACCCAACATGATATTAGGAATCAGAACTGATATAAAAAATTGCCATTCAATGCACAGTTGCTGATTTAAATAAGTTTCACATGTTCACTTGACCCCCTTTACACCTTGCATTAAAATGTGTCTCGTAGCCAGATTGTATCTAGATATGATTTAAAGTTACATTTACACCTGGTATTAATATATGTCTCCAGTGAGATCCGATTGAGATCAGATCACTCTGTCCAGCTCAAACAACCGAACCTCACATCAGTTTAACATTGCTGAATGTGTGGATTGAAAATACATGCATTTACACGTGTTCAAAGTGGTCACAATGTCCCTGACCTCCGGAGGTGGTTTGGCTGATCAGATCACAATCCGTCCTCAAGACGTTTTGGGTGTATTTACACCTGTACTTTCGCGTGGTTTAGCACTATCTGATTGCAATCGGATAAACTAAAACGCATTTTAATGCCAGGTATAAATGGGAAACGCTTTCAATTGTAAGGATAAATTGCATAATATGACCAATGCTTCTTTCAATGGAAGGTGGACGTCAGGTGTTTAGCCGTTGCGCCCTGCATTGGGTTACCCAAACAGTTTTCTCGGGCAACATGTTATCCAATTTCTTGATACGCTTTGATTTGACTATGAACAATAGGCTACTAAACTTTTAGTTGTTAAATCCTAAAGTCCATCGCAAAATACTGTTACGGTAGTCTATGCAACCGTGCGTAAACTACATGAAATAGAAACTAGGCTATATTACCTCTGGAGGAGTCAAATTGAAGGCCCCTGCTATTTTTTCGTACAGTTCTTTAACATTTGAAAACCCTTCAATCCTGCCCGTCGGGCTCCCGTGGGCTAGTTGCGTATGAAACACTAGTTTCGGTCGCAGATTAGCAGGTGGAGGAGGCAGTCCGGCGCCGTTCACTGCAGACTTCGCGTTGCTTCCACTCGCATTCCCACCGACCACCTCGTTTTCGACCAAATTCGAACTCTCCTTCGACTTGTTTTTCTTTTTCCTTAGTCCCAAAGGCATTTTGGCGTAAATCCGTGGGGCGCGTAGTATTGTCCGGTTAGAACATTGAAGTGGGCAACCTGTTGCAATCCTCCCTTCCGCCTACAGCTCTCGTCTCCAGGTTTGACTTCTTCGACAGTGACTCGCACAACCCGGACTTGCAAATTAAATATTCTAAATATTCAACAGGTAGGAGGTGTTGCACACACGAAGCCGTCGCCGCTCCTCCATCCACAGTAGCTGTAAACTCAGGCTGCTGCTGGTGCGCAAACAATAGATACTCTGTTTCCAAATGCTGCGGACGCACGCGCAGTAGACGACGGTGAGGAATCCGGTGCTCGCCATACAAGAGGCCATTATCTTTACCTGTGCTCTCAGGTGTAGCCTACATTTTCCTTCAGAACTATAGGTCTACAAATACCGTGGATATCTCCCCTTACCTCCCGCTGATATTGGATACTTACTAACATAGGCCTAATCTATATTAATCAACCAGGCATGTTAGCTCTGGATAAATGCGCATATGCTTAGATTTTAATTATATATTTTGCTCAGTCAGTTTCAGGTTACAAAACAAGGTCTGCCCCGTATCGAGAGGGCCCCTACATGGGCCCCTGTGATGAGTGATGTAGCGTCCCCTGGTGGGATAATGTCAGGTCATTGTGTTAGCAGCCAATGTTCGGCAGCTGTGCAGCTGTGAATGGAGGCGGCTATATTTACTCACTCACTTTGGTTGTATACCCTAATGTAAACAGGAATCTATCTTCATCCTATCACTGCTCACTCGTCCTATCACTGCTCACTCAAGATAACTACCAAGTGTCTACTTATTTTCCTAACAGGGACAATTAAAACCTCTCTGGTGTGTGCATGAGATGATTCAACCCATCTCTTTTTATTCATTTCAATTTCAAGTACCCTTTTGAGAGCTACATGTAACATTTAATTACAAAAATTAACAGTACTTTATTTTTACTTTGGTAACTGTCTTTAACCAAAAACAATGAAGTGGGTGCTATCAAGGAGGCAACCTATATACACCATATTTATGCGTGCCTCTTTAAGAGAATAGGCCTTACAGTAAGATATGTAAATATGTCAGTGTAGTTGACAATGCCAATGCTTTGTGTTTCACACAGTATGCTACAAGCCATAACAAATAAAACAGATAACAATCAAGTGAATGTGGAATGACGCCACATACGGTAGGCCTAGATAAAATCTTTACTTTCAAATATCAACACTTGCACTTATATCAACTTGGCGGCATGCGTGGTATTTATAAAAAACACCAAATAGATAAAAAATAGAAATTGCACATTCATTAGTTTGAATTGTCAGCGTAGTCCTTGTGAGAGGGAGCGTGAGCGCTGGCATGCTGGTATCACCCCCGCTCTGTCCACGTCCGTCTCGCTAGACGGGTAAATGTCTTTTCAGGACATCCTTGGCGTTGGTCGGGAGACTCTCTGGAAAGTTCACATCAAACTCTACCACCAGATCGCCTCTTTGGTCTGGGTTTTTGGGGAAGGGTAGTCCTTGCCCCGCCACTGTCTTTCTCATGCCTGGTTTGATGACGTCAGTGATCTTCATGTTGCACGTGTTCCCATCTATAGTGGACACCGTCACCGAACATCCACACAACGACTAAGAAGAAGAACAGAAAAGTAGGTGACCAGTTAGCATAGTAGGCAATAAACTATCCTCTAAGTTGTACAACCCAGGCATAACATTGAATGGCGTGTGTTTTGCGGTCACAAATGAGCCATGAGGTTTGGCTACTTAAATAGACTTCCCGATAAGCAATGCAATTTAAGTTTAGCCAATTGATCTGGTGTTTTCCTAGCGTGACCCGTGACAACATCCCATGAGATCATGCATCCCAGACGCTGTGTTTTCTTTTCCAAAACACATTGAAGTTGTGACGACTAAGAAATGAAGCCAGTGTGGAGAGAAGACCATATAAGCACATCTTGCACAGCATGCGTGGGCAAGCTTCTACACGTCTACCCTGCCCCTGCATGTGATGCACTTCATATTCCTCACCATTCTTACAGTAAATTACATAACCGGCTGCCCAAAATACTCTTACATATTACTTACATAATCATTACAGTTTTGACCCATGCAGTATGCGCTACCCTCTCCTTTGCAAAATGATGGATTCAACAGTTGTCTATTTGCAATGTTTACCCTAGATCATTGTTTTAGTGGGACGGGTCACACAGGGACAGGGCCTCACCTGGCGCAGACTGACCCGGACCGGGTACACGATATCAGAGCCTTCTCGTCTGAAGTGGGGGTGGGGCTTGTCCTTGATGACGAAAACAATGTCCGCAGGAATGGTGTTGGGCGACTCGTCCCCCTCCCGGGGGAAGGTGATCTTGGTGCCTTCCTTCCAGCCTCTCTTGATCTCGATGGTGAGGATCTTGTCCTCGCTGCGCATGGTCCTGCCGTCGGGGTTCATCCTCTTGCGCGAGATCTTCATCCGCTTGGTGCAGCCGTGGAAGACCTCCTCCAGGGAGACGCGCAGCTCGTGGAGGATGGCCGGGTCCTGCTTGCGCCGCTGCTGGCCGCCCAGGCCCACGTGGCGCTCGCGGGGGAACCCGTTCAGGTTGAAGCTGGTGAAGGAGCTGAAGGGGTCGCCGCCGTCCACCTCCATGTCCTCGTCGTCGCGTCCGCTCGCCTTGCGGCCGAAGAACATCTCGAAGGGGTTGGCCCCCCCGAAGAACGTGTTGAATGTGGCGTGGGGATCTCCGTGGAAGGTGTAGGTGAAGTTGCTACCCTGTCCGTCACCAGTAGGCCCATTTCCTCCCTTGAGACCTGGTGGTGGGCAGAGATGGAACAGAGGTCGTCAACCACTCAATGAACAAGTAATTACAGCTAATTGCGCAGCACAACCATGCAGTCTGACTTGATAGGGGAAAATACCCACTTCTACACTCACTCATGCATGCATGGGATTTGAAATTGTCATACGGTTTTAAACCTTTAATTTGGCATAGAAATACAGCAGGAATTTTATGTTTGAACATTCCCATCTGTCTAAGAGCAGGTGGCTTAGTAATTCTATTTCAGAGATTGTCATACCTTTGACTGACAAGTCTATCAGCCAGAACGACATTCATACCTGCAACAGTAGAAACATTTGACCGCAGCAACATCTCGCAATATGCATTGAAAAGATGGAACGGTTGCAAAATAATCCCCTTTATCTATTTTTGACCATCTGCGGATTCAGGTATGCAGACCGTTACCTACCTCCCTCCCAACACGACGAAAGAACCTCAGCCTGGGTATAAACCTTTGAAGTAACGGTGTAAAAGTATGCTCTACGCTGTAACCAATTCAAATGGAGCGTCCATGATAAGTCGTTTGACTCGAATAAACGCCCAATTTCATTTTAAACACGTCAACAATTTCATATGTAGGCTATCCACGTCCATGATGGAATATTGAACCATTTTCAGGGGAAATTAACCTGGAAAATAACCTGGGACAAACACCACGACTGAGAGAATGGGAGTTCATTGACAATGCCTACCTTCCTCTCCATATTGATCATATATTTCCCTTTTCTTTGGATCACTGAGAACGTCATATGCCTCGGCGATTTCCTTGAATTTTTCCTCTGCGTTGGCTGCCTTGTTTTTATCCGGATGCCATTTCAAAGCCTGCTTTCTGTATGCCTTTTTAATGTCCTCGTCCGCCGCTCCTTTCGAAATTCCCAGTATTTTGTAATAATCTTTCCCCATTTTCCCCCGAAGCGGCCCTGCGTTGAAGAGAAACTAGCCTCCGCACGGTCGACGGGTGCTGTCAGTCCACCTACTGTAAAATAAATAAATAAAAATGTCGAGACCCCTCTGTCTGGCGACAAAATGGAAAACCGCTGCTCTAATTAACGATAAAAGCGACAGTGCAAGAGTGAGTATGGGTGATAGTCTAGGTCTAGGCGGTTTGTCAGCGCTGTGGACCCTCTGTTATTTATCCCTCCCGACCCTCTTTAAATAGCCGCCGCACCCTCCCCATGCGTTCAGGCAGCCCGGTGGAATTCAAGAGCTCTTTCTAGAAACTATATGCTGCCGAGGCACGTCATTTGCCAAATTTGTCTCTTTTTGAATTAACATTTATAGGCCTACATCTATAGTTTTTCATCACTGACACACACACACGAGCGCGCGCGCGCGCGCACACACACACGTATATGTGGCCTACACACACACACATACACGCGCTCGCGCGCGCGCACTCACACACACACACACACACACTTGACTGAAAACTCGGCCCCTTAGCTTCTTCAACCAAGTTGTAGATCACAGAGACGCCCAACCGTGCCCGTGACGTGCTTGGGCCTTTGTCGTGTGTGGATGGATGAATGTGTTTGTGTGTGTGTGTGTGTGTGTGTGTGTGTGTGTATGTATGTGTGTGTGTGTGTGTGTGTGTGTGTGTGTTTGCGCGCATGTGTGTGTGTGTGTGTGTGTCTAGATGTTGAAATTAACAAATTGGGTAGATTTAGTCTTGATTTGCATTTTATAATGAACAAGACTGTTGGTTTATTTTTATTAGGGCCCTCTCCATAAACCACCGCATGGATCACCCAGCACCCCGTTTCTTTACGCAGCAGTGACATCTGCTGGTTAGTATCGGAAGTTCGTGTAGGCCCCGCACTGGCTTTTTCAGAAGGTTTCTATAGTATAGGCGATTTCATGCTTCGACAGCCTCGGAGTCTATCCTCCGCATTGAACAGTTATGACTCAGCCATAAGCCTTACCCGAAGCACAGAGATATATTGGAATGATAGCCTACCTTCTAGCCTTAGTTGTTTTATTGCAAGACCTTTTTGCATACATCTATTTTCATTGAAGAATGGATCAATTTCGTGGTTTATTTCTGAAACTAGACAACGATAATGATGGATTCATATCGGTCGAAGAACTACATAATGAGATGAAGAAAACTGGAATTCTACCTGTGGATGGAAAGGCCCAGGTAGTTGTATTTTTTTGCATGGATCTTGTGCCATTCAATACCACGACAGCAGGCTAACACATAGGCTTGGCTATGTATCAACATTTTAATAATGATTTAATAAAACATTATCTTCAACTTGTTTCAGAGTATTGTTCAGAACTATGACCGAAACGACGATGGACGTCTTTCCTATGAAGAGTTTCTCAGCTACATGATGGACAGGGAGAAGAAATGGAAAATTCATTTCCATGATCTTGACAAGAACAAATGCGGTTCGTGGCCTAGCCAATTCAGCTGAGCATAAACACGCTCGCAGCTCCTTTTACTTGGAACATGTATACAAACGCTTTTCATTGTCACATTTATAGTCCACTACTAGACAGCAAATTAATCACTTATCATTCATTCATTCCTAGTATAAAACATATTTTCAAGGTCAAATAAGCTCAAAGGTTATCGGCATTGTTAGGATTTATTTATTGTAAATACGGTAAAATGACTTACTGTAAACCTGCAACTGGACCTTGTAGCCTACTCATAATAAACCTATAAGACCTACTCTCTCACTCTCACTGCAATAGAAACTAATAAAACACACTCCTTCTGTGTATTCATATGCATCTCTTATTTGACCAGGAGTGATTGACCAGGAGGATATCATACATTTGTTTAAGGAGCTAGGAGTGGTCATCTCAAAGCCGCATGCAAAAAGAATAATCCAAATGTAAGAGCGTGTCTTTTCCCTCTCACGAAATGGCCACTGTATCAGTTGGATTGTATAGAAATAGCATTTCAATTACATCTAATATCAATTACTTAAATAAGTTCAATTTTTGACCTCCACTAGAGTGCTAACTTAACCCCAAACACATTCTCGTCACACACCATTCAAACTTATAGTGTAGCCTATCATTAAAGGATTTATTTGATACATGTAAATAATCATTGTATGAACATGCCATCCCCTGAGAATGTGTTTTTGATGGTAGGATGGACGAGGACAGCTCCATGACGGTGGACTGGGGGGAGTTCCTACAGCACGTCATCCTCAACCCAGTAGAAAGCCTCGGCGAGCTGATATCATCATGGAAACACAGTCTGGTAAGAACTGCTGTCAACGTTTTCATCATGTAGCTCGGAGGTAGAGCAGCCGGCTGGGGATCTCCAGGTCCCCGGTTTGATCCCAGCATTGTGCCCAAGTGTCCTTGAGACACTGAATCCCAAAATCACTCAGGTGCAGTACGGTGGTGCAGTCCTTAGTACTGTCGCCTCACAGAAAGAAGGTCTCTGGGCCTTTCTGTGCGGAGTTTGCATGTTCTCTACAAAAAACATGCAGAAGAACAGATGCTGTTCAGTCCGGTCCCTGATGCTCTTCAGTCTGGTCCCTGATGCTCTTCAGTCTGGTCCCTGATGCTCTTCAGTCTGGTCCCTGATGCTCTTCAGTCTGGTCCCTGACCAGGACCTGGACTGAGCACTTGGACTTGGTCCTCGGGCGCCATGAACGATGGCTGCCCACCTCTGCTGGCTGCCCCTGGAGGAGGACAGCTTGGATGAGAACAATGCAGGGAACAATCTCCACTGGCGACGCCCAAAAAATTGCATGTGTGTGTGTGTGCCCTGTCACTGCTCACTGTGTGCAATGTGTGTGTCACGTGTGGCCGAATAAAGACCCCCCCCCCGGGGCCTATAATTCAGAAAAAAGATGCATGATAAAGACCAATGATGTAGTTCACTGGGGAAAACCGTCACATTCATGACGTTCCAAAATTATAACGCTATATTCCATTAAAATCATAACGTTATATTTTTTTTATTCCATTCAAAAATCCTGTATAAGAAGCCCTTTTTCCACAGAGATCCTGCTATATTATTGTATTGAAGACCCCTCATTACGCCGGCTTTGCTTGTTTACACTGAACCAAAGGAAGCCGGCATAATACCGCCCCAGTGTTATTCATACCGGTGTACTGATAATCTGGCCTACCTCCTCAGGATGGCCTACCTCCTCAGGATGGCCTACCTCCTCAGGATGGCCTACCAGTCAGCCAGACTTTCAGACTAGTCTGATAAACTGACATACCTGCTCAGGGTGACCTACCCTAAAGAAATCATGATACATCCTGTCAGTTGGGAAATGTCTATCAGAATGAGCTACCAACTACTATTGTGGTTAAACCATGGGTAGCACATCCTCTCAGATAGGAAATGTCTATCGGAATGCCCTATATTGTGCTTAAACCATGGGTAACACATCCTGTCAGATAGGAAGTGTCTATCAGAATACCCCAGCAGCAACAAGCCTCTTTTTGGCTTCAAAAGAAGAGCAATCCTTGTTTCAAGCTCCTGAGTACAAAATATACACTGCAAACCTCTGCTACATTTTAAAACATTTTAATCAGATCTAATCTAATTTAATTTATTTTACCTGTGGAAGACCGCTTTATACACCATGAAAATCACCAGTAGTAGTGTTTGTCAGAACAGGCGGGACAAAATAACCCCCCATTCTGTGCCGGTATCTTTTATACAGAACAGTGAGGCGGAATAAAGGCGAAGCAATCCCACTTGAAAGGGCTGCATGAAAAGGCCTAGAGCCTCTCGGATTGCGCTAAGCATGTGTAATAGAAATGCAATAACTATGATAACGTGTTGTCATTTAGGAATCATTTCATAGTGAGTTGTTTCATAAAGTGTCCTGGCTGTACTCTATGCTGCTCGCTCACCAACCGTGAGTCTCTTTCTGCAAGGTGTTTGATGTTGGCGAGAGCCGCCCACTGCCCTTGGAGTTCCCCGGGGGAGGGGCTGACTCGGGGGCGTGGAAGAGGTTTGTCCTGGCGTCAGGGCTGGCCGACGCCGTGTCGAGGACCGCGACGGCGCCCATCGATCGCTTGAAGACCCAGCTTCAGGTCAGAACGAGGTTCAGCCACCCAGTCACCACGCCACGGGTCGATGGGCCAACCAGTGAAGAGATATGGGTAGTTGATCCGGCTTGATCCAGCGGATGATTTGTTCTTGCCCTGTAGGTGTATGGATCCAAGGCATTTTCTCAAGGGCTTGGAGAGCTGAGAGCGGGAGGGGTGAGGGCGATGTGGCAAGGGAACGCAGTTAACGTGCTGAAAGGAACTCCTCAGTCAACCCTTCAGTGTCTCATATACACCCAGGTGGGTCAAGTAGGAAGTATTGCCTACTGTCCACAAGAGCAACAAAATAATCATGCATGTATTGTATGCATGTATCTCTCTCTCTCTCTCTCTCTCTCTATCTCTCTCTCACGCACACACACTCTCTCTCTTTTATTTTGTTCTCTTTCTCTCTCTCTCTCACACACACACATACACACACACATACACTCACACACACACACACACACAAACACACACGCATACACTCACACATACACACTCACGCACACATGCACTTCCTTTTTCTCACATTCACACTGTATGCCTGTGCTCCCCTGGCAGATGAAAGTGTACACCATCTCTCTGGGTGGACAGAGCGGTCTCTCTGTGCAGCAGCGTTTTGGACTGGGGTGTGTCTCAGGCGCCGTGGCTCACGCTGCCTTCTACCCCCTAGAGGTATCAGAGAGCATTGGCAGGTCCGAGTGCTTCCCTGTTTCTGTGGCGTGACATAGTCATACCTGTGTGACATATTTATACTTTGATCTCTCTGGCGACCGCAGGTAACTTTCTCGCAACTTTCTCCCTCAGGTGCTGAAGGTCCGGCTTAACCTGCAGCAGGCGGGTACCTACAGGGGCGTTTTGGAGGGCGCCCGGTCAATTTACAGAAATGAGTCTGCGGCTTCCTTCTATAAGGGCTTCAAGCCGAGCGTCCTGTGTATGATACCATATGCTGGTGTGGAATGTGCAGTTCATCAGGTGGAGAAACACTCGCTGATACACACCTGCAGCATGCCAATCCTAATTCCCTTTCGCTTGGCTCAGATTAAACTAATCTCTGTTCCTTTCTTTGCTTCCAGTCAATCATAAGCTGGGCGAAGAGTGACCCGTTTTACAGCAGCGACTCCAAACTCTTCCTCTTCAGTTTCGTGGCCTTCGCATCTGGACAAGTGTCCAGTTATCCACTTGCAGTGATCAGGACACAGCAGCAAGCTCAGGGTAACAGTTGCCTCAGAAATTCATTTTGTTATGTTTTTATTTTTATTTATTTTTTACATGTGTGACGTAGAATGATCTGATTTACTTGTATTTCAGCTTTCTGTTCATGGTCGCCACCCTCCAGTGTTCTACAAGGACTTGTTGGAATCTATGAGAGACATGGGATTCGAGGATATTACAATGGAATGGGGGCCAGTTTTGTCAGGGCAGTTCCATGTGCTCTGCTGAACTACACTTTGACGACACAGTTTGAAATGCTACTCTCATGAATTAAGGCATAATAAGCTATGCCATCCAGGGGAGCCGAGAGGGGGGGGGGCTAAGGACAATTCCAAGGGCCCTGCACTGACAGGGGCCCCCATAAACCACTATTATTGTATTATTGTAAGGTCTAGGTTTTGGGGGCCCAATACTATATTTCTTTCATAGGGCCCCAAATTTCTAGCGGAGCCCTGATGCCATCTATATTTTTCATGTGTTGTTGTTTTATGCATTTGCCTTTTCAAAACACTTAAGGTCTTCCTAAGTATCAGAGCAATGGTGCCAGAGCTCATGGTGGTCTCATTATCATTCCATCACAATGCCTGTAATGACGTTTAATGTTTGTATGATTAGGCCTACACCATACTAACACTTTAACTGTGCTGAGTTGATATGGTAGGCAAATAATCCAGACTGGGGTACAGGCCACTATCAGGACCATGGACATGTGATACTGTTTCTGCTGCACTTCAGATCATTGAAATGTGTAGGGACATTAGAATAACAATGTAGATGTCCAACAACGAGAATATTTGATCATGCAACTGTCAATTCCACTCGAATCATAAATTAACTGAAGAAACTTCTCCTTTTCCCATGTAATTTTTTCCCCAAACAGAATTTGTTTAGAATGATTTGCACATAAAGCAGAAATAGCATACATTTCAGTCAATTACAGATCAAAATAAGCAATACTGTAAGTATTCGTCCCTTGTCCTTTGTTGACGCATGATTAGGTCCATTCATTTTATTTGAACTGAGGTATGGGTGCGCAAAACCGGGTGGAGCAAGTTTTATTGTGGAATGCACAAACAGGAATAAATTGCACCGCGGGGCAACCCAAGCACATTAAACGAGTGCGATACTGAATAAAAGCTCGCGATATCAGGGTGGGTTTTATAGAACTGAACTCTCGCGTGGATTGCCTGTCTTCTCGTATTTTCTCCGGTGTCGCACTAGCACAGCGCGAGAGTCCCCCGGCAATGAAAACGGCCATCTTCTATCTCACAAGAGGAGCAGCGCACCAGATATGGCGGACTATTCTAACGTGGCACCTCCGTCTTCGAATGCTGGTGCTGGAATGAACGACGCTTTTAAAGACGCACTACAGCGAGCAAGACAGGTAATGCGCTTATAATAAAGATTGCACACGTTTATAAAACTTGGTTATCGGGCCAGCCAGCTAACCCACAGAGCCGTTGGAGAGGTAACGTTAGCAGCTAACCACACTACAAGTTCCGCGTTAGCTGCGGCCTTCGCATAGGAAGTTGGGCAACAAAGGAATGTTGCAACTTCTCCGCTTAGCTGTCCAGTAGCTAGTTTGTACATTTCAGTTGAAATTGTTAACTAATGGTTTAAAGGTTTTAAGGGTTAGGGTTAGGGTAATGTTAACGTTGTAATACTAGGCAGGCTAATTAAGCTAGCAAACGTTAACTAGCTGCGTGCAATCGCTCGGCCCCATTGTTCAGTATCACACTAACTTAGCGCGTCTATTCGCTGGGATTTCCGTGGAACGTTGAAATAATAACGTGTAAAATGGAATCGTTGTGTTCTTAGAATGTTTTCATATCATTGTAAAGTAGCAAACACAATTTAAATTGGTGTTCGCATTCTATAATGTGTTCCACCAGGAAGCTAACGTTACATCTGCTCAGTTTGCACAGGGTCATTCTCTGGTGACCGTGGCAAATGGAAGGACCCTGTGCAAACTAACGTGTGTGTCTGGTGGACAATAATGCTAATCATCCACTGCACACCAGCATAGTGAAGCAGACGAGTAGGTTGAGTGGCTCAGAGCTGCTGGACGGACAGCCTTTGTCCCCAGAGCCATTGATTAGGCTCCTCAACTCTTCCCAACGGAAGTTGAGTACTGTTGGGTCTGATCTTGCTTATTTCTCTTGCTATATTAGCCTTGCTTACTATGCCCTTCAAGCCACGTTACTTACTGTCATTGCACAATCATTTTGGCACTGTAGAATTATTTATCTACTGCATCAACAATGTACAGGGCCTTGTAGTTTTAAATCAGTCATGTTTTTTAAGTGCATTTAGTTATGGTCAATTCTTATTGTGTGTATTGTTAATTTTTTAATATGACTGCCTAAATCTATCCACTCCTGAAGACCCAATGCAATGATCCAATGTCTCAGTCCAGAGAGGACTGTGATACGCCCATGACTTGGTATCGGGTTTCTTTGACATGATTTTTTCCAATTCCAGATTGCTGCTAAAATTGGGGGTGATGGTGTGGCTCCTTCACCTACAACCAATGAGTTTGGATATGGTGGCCAGAAAAGGCCTCTAGAAGACGCGGGTAAGTTATCAAGCCATAGAGCTCTAGAAACATGCTGATGCTTAGCCTACACATAATTACCGCCATATTGCTCTGCATGGTTATTTGTAGGTGCGATTTTCAGCACTTTGAGATTGTTTCACAATGAAAAGTGCTGTGATAAATACAGTTATTTACTTTACTGATGCAGTAGCCTCTGTTCGTTGGTAGATAACTACCCTAAGCATGCCAATTTGTCTGTTTTGCTGGACTTATGATTGCACTGTTATTACCCACTGGGTCCATGACGTTAACCTTAGCTAAATGGAATGTCAACCGGTGTTTTACTGTACTCTGCATTTTGCCTGATGTCAACCTATTACGGTATAATGTAGTCCCCCCCAGTGGGAAAGGCAAACATACGTAAGGATATTCATCCTGGTTTTCGTCGTGCCGTTTTTGTGTATGACTGTGTTCATTCTATTCACTCTTATGTAGATGACTGTTGGACAAGTCTGAACAGTAGAGGTCACCGGGAGGGAATGAACTCTCCTTTCTCAGGCAGGATCCCTTTGCTCACCATAGGCACCTAGGCCATTTCTCTCAATCTCAACCCATAGTAGGACTGTGTAGGCCTAGTATGATGTAGGCTAGTTGGATGTGTGGATTAATGGTTAGTATCTGTTTAACCTCACCTGTTGTCATTTTTGTCGAAGTGTCTCAACTGACCTGACTTTGTTTATGCGCAGGCCTATGCTGTTTGGTTAGACGTGTAATGTTCAAAATGAGTCGCCTTATGGCATTTTCACTTTGAATAACCCATGCATTTAGGAGGTGGCGTAGAGCAGAGATGCCTGATTGCTGCCTCTGTTTAGTTAGTGTTAAGTGGTGTGTGTGTGTGTATTAATATTCATAAGGGCGCAGTTTGAGGGCAGTATGTACCCTCAGCCCCAGAAGTGAGGACGTTGGCAGGCCAGAAGCTCAACACTACATGGTGGTTTACACTCTTCTGTTTTCTCTCCTTTGCAGATCAACCAGAAAGCAAGAAGGTGGCACCTAACGACCGTAAGTGTCTCCACACTGAATGTTTTTCTTTGTAAATTCGGAGGACGTTTTCTTCATTGGTTAGTCTTTCCTGGCTGAATTTCTTATTTCTTCCTCACAGCGTTTTCCTCGGCAATGGGTGGCATGGGAGGAGGAATGGGCGGTCCTCCAAGGTCAGTATTATATTATCGTTCTTCTCCAGAACACCACACTAACTGACGTGATATTGTGTTTTGGACCCTGACCTATTTTCTGTGTCTCTTAATTAATTTATTTGAAATTTAAGATCGTCCTCTGAGGAGTTCAAGGTCCCTGATGGAATGGTCGGATTCAGTGAGTTTATATTTTAACCTCTCACACCATCACACAGGTCGAGACGGGAGAATTTGTTTTGACAACTGTTTGTTGTTTCAGTTATCGGAAGAGGTGGAGAGCAGATATCCCGCATGCAACAGGAGTCGGGCTGTAAAATACAGATTGCCCCTGGTGAGTCGTGTCCTAAATACATAATAATAATGAAATGAAAGTAATAATGTAATATAATAACAGATATATTGGTATTTTCGTATTGCTTTGTAATTCAAGGGTATTAAACTCTGGACTTGCTTTCTTTGTCTCTCTGCCCTCTAGACAGTGGAGGTATGCCTGAGAGGTCGGTGACCTTAACAGGATCCCCAGATTCCATCCAGTACGTTCCATTCTCATTCTCTTCTGATTTCAGAGGTCACCAGCAGAACCGTGTGGCCAGTGTCGCAGACCTCTAACCCTCTGCATGTTTCTGATGTTCCCTCCAGGGGTGCCAAGAGGCTGCTGACCGAAATAGTGGAGAAGGGGAGACCTACGCCAGCGTTCCATCACAACGATGGACCGGGCATGTCCGTCCAAGAGATCATGGTCCCCGCCTCCAAAGCTGGCCTGGTCATCGGGAAGGGAGGAGAGACCATCAAACAACTCCAGGTGAGCGGCGACAACCGCGCCTCATCTTTTTGAGACCATTTCACTTGTTCTATCAGAACTTTTGGTTACACATGCGCGCCTCCAAATTGCCGTGTTTGTGACCCGCTTCCTGTGTTAACCAGGAGCGAGCCGGAGTGAAGATGGTCATGATCCAAGAGGGTCCCCAAAACACGGGTGCAGACAAACCTCTCCGGATATCCGGAGAGCCTTTTAAAGTTCAGGTAGGCGCTCGCCACGCCCCGCTGACACGCGCCGCCATTACTGACACCGCAGCCACGGGTCGCTCACAAGTTCATCCTTGGGCATATGGGCCCAAGTTCTGTCTGTGATTGACCTGATCTTGAGTCGTCCTGTCGTGGTGTTTTCTTTAGCAAGCGAAAGAGATGGTGATGGAGCTGATCCGGGAGCAGGGCTTCAGGGAGCAGAGGGGCGAGTACGGGTCCAGAATGGGAGGAGGAGGAGGAGGTGGCGGCGGCAACGGAGGAGGAGGAGGTGGTGGCGGCGGCGGAGGAGGCGGCGGCGGCGGAGGAGGAGGAGGAGGAGGAGACGGCTTAGACGTGAGTCAACTCACACACGCTTGATACACTTCAGTCCAGGGCCATCGTCTGATCAAGGACAAAAAAAAGGCCCAGGATTTCTGTTTTCGCATAACTGAATGGTATTTTTTTTCTCTGTTTCAACCCACCCCCCCTTCCCACACACACACACACACACACACACACACTTTAGGTCCCCGTCCCTAGATTTGCAGTGGGAATTGTGATCGGCAGAAATGGAGAAATGATCAAGAAAATTCAAAGTGACACAGGTGTTAGGATCCAGTTCAAACCAGGTGAGTTTTTGACTCGAGCAGCTGCTGTAGAGTCTCTTAAGACTAGGGGGGCGGCGCCGGCTCCAACTGTCCTGTGATCTCCGCAGACGACGGCAGCACGCCGGAGAGGATAGCCCAGATCATGGGTCCTCCGGACCAGGCGCAGCACGCGGCCGAGATCATCTCCGACCTGCTGAGGAGCGTCCAGGCGGGGGGGCCTCCCGGCCACGGGGGCAGGGGGCGCGGCCGCGGGCAAGGCAACTGGAACATGGGCCCCCCCGGAGGCCTGCAGGAGTTCACCTTCACCGTCCCCACCATGAAGACCGGACTCATCATCGGCAAAGGTAGCGCTCTCTGACACGCGCCGTGTCCAGGAACGAGTAGCGACTGTACTTGGCTCCTCAAAGACATTTTGTTATTGAAATGAGATCAAGGGAGTGTGTGTGTGTGAGCACTAATTGTCACTCCAACCCTCTACAGGTGGTGAGACCATCAAAGGCATCAGCCAGCAGTCGGGCGCCAGGATCGAGCTCCAGAGGAACCCTCCGCCCAACGCCGACCCCAACATCAAGATGTTCACCGTCCGGGGGTCGCACCAGCAGATCGACTACGCCCGGCAGCTGGTCGAGGAGAAGATCGGGGTGAGGATCCTTTTTTTTTTTACTACTGAATACGTTCCCATACTGTTTCTCCACGGCGTGGAACGTTGTCCTAACACTTGCGGTTCTCCTCAGGGTCCCGTCACTCCGATGGGAGGCCCTCACGGCCCCCCCGGACCCCCGGGTCCACACGGAGGCCCGTCCCCACACGGCCCACCCGGACCCCCGGCCCCCATGGGACCCTATAATCCCGGCCCCTACAACCAGGGACCCCCCGGGCCACAGTGAGTTTCTCTACAGGACCTCCCGGTTCTCTCTCTGGCTTTCCCGTTGGCTTTGGCCTCGACAAACGGAAGTTTGAACTGTGCCTCTTCTCCTCTCCCTCCCCCCAGCGGACCTCCCGCTCCATACCAGCCCCAGGGCTGGGGCAACGGCTTCCCACACTGGCAGCAGGGCCAGCCCGACCCCGGTGAGTACCGCCTCTCCCCCGCCCCGGCTCCCCGGAGCCTCGTCATGTCCGTCGTAGAGGTAGAACGGCTGCTGCGTACGATGGCAATGCTTCAAGCTAAAGGCGTGTGCGTTTCTGTCAAGGTAAAGCTGCAGCCGATGCCAACGCTGCAGCCTGGGCAGCCTACTACTCTCAGTACCAGCAGCAGCCACAGGCCCCCATGACGCCCACCAGCGGAGCCCCCGGCACCACGCAGGCCAACGGCCAAGGTAGCCTCCCCCTCAACGGACACTTATCTCTCTGGGTTGCTCGGGTTCGGGGAAACGAATCTGCTGAGAGTAGATCAGTCCAGTTTCCTAACGGCCAATGAGATCAGTCCAGTTTCCTAACAGCCAATGAGATCAGTCCAGTTTCCTAACAGCCAATGAGATCAGTCCAGTTTCCTAACAGCCAATGAGATCAGTCCAGTTTCCTAACAGCCAATGAGATCAGTCCAGTTTCCTAACAGCCAATGAGATCAGTCCAGTTTCCTAACAGCCAATGAGATCAGTCCAGTTTCCTAACAGCCAATGAGATCAGTCCAGTTTCCTAACAGCCAATGAGATCAGTCCAGTTTCCTAACAGCCAATGAGATCAGTCCAGTTTCCTAACAGCCAATGAGATCAGTCCAGTTTCCTAACAGCCAATGAGATCAGTCCAGTTTCCTAACAGCCAATGAGATCAGTCCAGTTTCCTAACAGCCAATGAGATCAGTCCAGTTTCCTAACAGCCAATGAGATCAGTCCAGTTTCCTAACAGCCAATGAGATCAGTCCAGTTTCCTAACAGCCAATGAGATCAGTCCAGTTTCCTAACAGCCAATGAGATCAGTCCAGTTTCCTAACAGCCAATGAGATCAGTCCAGTTTCCTAACAGCCAATGCGGTCGTGGTACAGCGGTCCGTCCATGGCGTAGTCTCTCGCTGGCTTTGCTCATCGCTTCACGCTTAACCGTTTTGACCGGTGACACGCCGGCTTCATCTGTCTTGCAGTGCTTTTGCTTCTAGGAGGTCTTTAAAAAAACACACACTATTTTTTAATAAACTTCATGGAGAGGATGGGTCTTATTTATTCAGTTCACCTGATGGGGTCGGGGGCCCAAGGCAGGAGCAGGACTGCAGCCTTCTAGAGAATGGTTATCAATCATATTGTACCATTTTTAACAGGTGACCCGCAGGCTCCAGGTCAGAGTGGACAGGGAGATTACACCAAGGCCTGGGAGGAATATTACAAGAAATTGGGTATATAAACGTTTCCCCAAACGTAGCTAAATCAGTGCACACTTACTGACCCGAGGACCAGTCTAAACAGCCAAGGGGCTTTGAAGCGGTGACTCAGAGTTGTTTTTTTGGGGGATGGGGGTGTTGGAGAGGTATCCCACCCCCCCCCTAGGCTGAGCTCGAGGGAGTTTGAAGCCCATGCTGTTTAGACTGTGGAACTTTCTCTACCCACAGACGGGTGGAGGGAGTGGCAGAACATCTCACCATCATGCAACGTAAATGTGTAGAGTTGTGTGTAAAGCTCTTGATTATGACGTTAAGAGATTGCATTTCAGTTGGCATTGGTGGAGGATGTACATAGAGGGGTAGATGTTTGAGCTGTGTGGAGGGTTTGCTGTTGGTATCTTAATCTAAAATCTGTTTTTGTATCATTCCAGGTCAGCAAAGCCAGCAGCCACAGGACTACACCAAGGCCTGGGAAGAGTACTATAAGAAACAAGGTGGGACTTTCTGCAGGCCAAGAGATTTAACTCCAGTTTTTAGAGTGGAAACGCACACAAAAAAACAACAACATTCTTGTCTTGGCTGTTGTACAGTATGTGAACCCAGCTTTAGTGTTGGAACTTGACCTATGATACAACAGCGTTGATGTGTCATTGGTGATTTGATAATTCTAATCTGCTTAACGGCCTGTGGGTCGGTACGGGCAGCTGGGCCCCCCTAGCAGCCCTCTGCAGTAGAGAGTCTGTATGCACAGCTGCCCTAGAGCAAGGCGGAAGGTTTCTGTCCCGCCACCCGGAGGAAGGGTGGTGGGTTCGTTCCCCTTCTCACACCACTCTGGACTTGTGTAGTTCAGACACCCAAAATCCTCCCCCACAGAGATTATTAAAGTATCCATCTATCTAGTAAGCCTACATTCAGCGATGGCATTTCAGCCGCACGTCTGTTTGTCGGCGGCGGCGCTCGTTGCGTTCCTCGCGTGCCGGCTAACGTGTTCCTCGCTCCCCCCCCCCCCCCCCCCCCCCAGGTCAAGCTGCTCCTCAGGCCACAGCGGCAGCAGCCGCCACCCAGCCAGGCGGCCAACCGGACTACAGCGCCGCCTGGGCCGAGTATTACCGCCAGCAGGCCGCCTACTACGGCACGGGCAGCCCCCAGGCCATGGGCGCGGCGCCGCAAGCCCCTCAGGTACGCCCCCGCTAAGAGCCCACCCTCTCTCCCACCCCCACCCCCACGCACACTTGCCTCCCGTGTCGTCTTGTCTGTACCTCTTATTTCTGTGTGCTTTTAACCCCCCCCCATATCCAAACCCTGTGTTTCAAAGATATTTGCAGCGTATTTGTTCTTTGCTTTAACCTTCCTCCCACAGGTTTTACAGGTCACCGGCGGAGTTGACGACACGGCAGAATTAACTCTTCATTTTTCCAAAACAGGTGTTGATTTTTATTTTGGGAAGCAGAGTCCAATGTTTCTGCTGTTAACATGCAATGTATCTTTTATGTATTTCTTCTGCACAGGGCCAGTAATGTGAAGTGGACATAAAGTAAATGCTACATTGTCGAAACAAAATCCTTTGTTAAATGTTTGGATGCAGACGCCTTGATGAAGATCTTAATTTCCTTGGTTTGAAAAGTGTCTCACACTTTGGCAGATTCCCCCGGAGAACAAGCCCTTTTTTCTTTCTTTGTTTTCTTGTAAACGGATGGTTTGTTTTTAGTGAGGTAATAATACAATGGTCATTCCAGTCCTGTATATTCATGCAATGTGGTTAGAGCTCCTGTTTATTAACTGTAGTCGTTACCATGTAAATCATCTCAGTTTTTAAATGATATACCTGTTGTGTTTTGCAATAAAACAAACTGAAACCTTCTGTGTTGGTAAGTTGAGGTACCAGAATAATGGGCAAAATTAAGTCATGTATGTTTTTGTTTTGGAAATGGAAATGGTGAAGTGCAGATCTCTCTCTCTCTGACTGTCCAAACGATGCTGACTGAAAGTTCCGCTGTCCTGTCTTTGTCTCTCTCCAACTGTCTACAAGGCTCCTGGTTGTTTTAGACGTGCGCGCGGTTCCTCTCGAGTGGCTCAGAACGATTGAATATCCTTGTCGTTTCGATAGACATGATTGTTACAGTATATACCTCCTCATTGACTGAAGTAATAGGCAGAAAGACTATTATAGGAAGGCTTAGGGGTGGCAAAACATTTGACTCATGCATTAACTGCAGTGTTGTGGCATTCTGTCCAATGTCTTACTTGCCTGGTTTTCTGACCTTGAGGTGTAGTGTTCTCTGTCTTGCAATGATAGTAACTTCCTCCCTCACAGGCAAGTTTAGAAAAGCGGTAAGCAAGTACTTTTAAATGTTACTGCAAAAATGATGCATATCTTTGTAGTGTATTTTTTGCTGCTCTTTTTCAGGACAGGTAACTTGTTGCTGAAAAATTGCTGAAATATTCATTGCATTCAAGTCTGTTTTCTCCCCCCCATTTGAAATGTTTGAAAGCAATCCCAAATGTATAAATTTGCTGGATTTTAAACGTTTTTATAATACCATAAAAAGCTGAATTTGCCAAAGTGGTTTTTTGTTGCTCTGCCCACTCTCTTAGTATTTACCCAGCATAAGAACATAGGTTTGTAGGGTCGGGGGAGGCTAAGCAGTCCTTCATCCGTGCGTTGAGCCCTCCTATACTGTAAGTACAATACTGTGACTTAAAGAAAACCACTGTTTCAATGCATTTCTCTGAGCAATTTGAAAAACAAGCAAAAAATCGTGTAGTGAACTGTCGAGATTGCAATGCAATTTTTCCCCCACCCCAAGTTGTAGGTAAGTATCATCAGAGAGGCAAAAGGCTTTTGAATAATTTGAGATTCTTAAACCATAAACATGTCATCTTGACTACTTGGACTGTTACCCGCCCTGTTTTGCAATGCCTTCATATCTGTCCATTTTAGGCTCTGAAACCATACAGTATGTTACAGGTTGCATTGTAGATTGTTCTAGACCTTTTCCTGTAGGTAGGATTGCCAGTCGGACTGTTCTTTTGTGAACTCTGAACTGAGGGCTTCCCATATGTAATCAGCATTGTCGTCTTTGGTAAATCTGCTCTTGGCAGACTGTTTTCCCATTGTTAGGTAGATGTATTGTGATTGATAGATACTGCAAGTGAAGAAAATCAGTTTGAACTGCTTTGTGCCATTGCTAAGCTAGGATACATTGATCATTGATGCGTTGATTCGTTTGACAAATGCCATTTTAGACTGAAATAATTTGAACTTGCACAGTAATGTTTATGTTGCATTAATACTGTGATTCAAGCACTATTTTAACATGGCATGTGAAGGTTTGTGCTGTTAATTGATGTCATATCAGCATGTGGATTTGCAGTAGTCTAAGTGCTTCAGACTCGCTGAAAGTGATGTAGGATGCAATTGATAATCTGACACTTCAAATGAGCACTGTTGTTGAAGGCCGTTGAATTGAGTCAAATGAATGACAACTGTTCACTGATGGCAAACAGTGCAATGTCTGATCTTTGCAGTGTCATCCCAGTCCTTGCACCTTAGGTTCTGCTGCAATAACACAGGTAAGCGAAACCTAAGGAAAAGTATTTTACCTGTGACCCAAATATTGATCTTTATTGATGCCCAAGATGCCTGCATACTTGTGTAGTTACATGCGAAATTCAGCTGTGCTTAGAATTATGTCATGTTCAGGATTTCTGATAAACAGCCCTGGTTCAGTTGATGATTATAATGTGCTCTTACCGTGAATGACTTGCATGGTGATGCGTTGTATATAATGTTCTTAAACATTTTAGACGATGCAATCTAGTTTAGGACTCCAACTTGACCTTGAACTGCCGGTAAAGGACTTCACTTTAGTGTCTTCCTGAGATAATTCTGTTATCGAAGTTATGCTAGTATTGCCCTTGATTTGTGCATTCTGGTAAGTCTTGCAGTTGATGAATATAGCCATAGTCCTTCCCTCTTTATCATGAGTAAACATACTGCATGCAGTGCTAGTGTGTCAAGACGTCAGCAAATGTGCGTAATAATTGGACTTGTCACTAAGTACATGCATATTATGCCCATGCTATGATATTGGTGTGAAACCTGTGAATATGTTCCGGTGTAGTGCAAATATCTTTTTTCAAACACTGCTGCATTCCACTTCTTACACAGTGTTGGAGGATGCTGCAAGCATAGGTCGTAGAAATCAGGCCCTCTGGTAGTTTGTCCAATATGGAGGAATCCTTTGAGTCTGTCCCACTGCTGAACCTAGACCATTCGAGAGCTCCAGTGATAAGGTAAACTCAAGCAAAGCAATTTGATTGACAGATTATTTTGTGATTGCCTAAGTACCTGCTGTTAGTTTAGGGACATGTGGTTTTTTAAGCCTAGGGTCTTTTAAACCTAGTCTGTGTTGATCATGCCATAGTACTTTCATACTGTAGTTGTCTTGATTAGTCTTTCATGTCTGATTTCATGTCTTGAATGCTTTTGCCACTCGAATGTCACGTATGGGGGATTTCATAGAACCGATGCTTTAGAAAGTTGGATAAAGGCGAGGGACTGTTGTACTCTTGTGGCTTTCGATGTCATGCTCTTGCACCACCTTTTGGCAGTAAATTGGAGAGTGGGTTATTGTTTAGCTGTAGAACTAAATTGGTCCCTGCTAGTGAACTGTCACATGAGATGCTCTCTCCCTCTGAGCCCAATGATTCAAGAGCCGAGTTCGTGGGGGTGTAGAAGAAACAGATGGGAGAAATATGGAGCATGCCTTAGAGGTAAACAAGGTTTTCTGTGCTGTGTATATTATCGAATGTACTTTTAGTTTCTTTTGACGAAATCACTGTTTTTGACTTATGCATTGTTGCCACGTCCATGAATAAAATTGTAACAATTGGACCCTCTGTTCATTGATTCCCTCCATATTTTAACTGTAGGAGGTCACCGGCACTTTGAAATCCACAACACAATCACCTTTTTGGGTACTTTCACAATCCCAAATTTTAATCCACACACTGGACAGGGACAACGGTACAGATGGTACATGTTTTCAGCTCTTTTACACAGTATTTCCAATGTGGCTACGAAGTACACATTCATTATTTTAATGTCACCTCCGATCATGACATCTATTGCTTTGTGAACTCTTCATAAGCCAGACACAAAGGTAGTGCATTGGTTATGCTCACAGAACAAACCAGCATATTGGCAACACATTAAGAGGGGGATAATTGTACATTCAATGACAACACGCCTCCAGCATGTATATAGAAGACGGTAAGGCTTCACAATTCACATTCACTTGTTCAATTGGAAGGGAATAGTATGTTCACACTTCACAGTACGAGTGACAATGCTGTAGTTGAATGAGTTGTGTAGTGTATTAAGGCCAGGGATTAGCACCCTGGAGATAGTTTACTCAACGCACAATAGCAATGTACCATGACACATTTGGAATTCTACTCAAAGATGAATTTGAATATCAATTTAAGTCGTCAAATATAAATCCATAACATTTCCCAAGCCTTTTCCAAACAGCCAGAGTATAATTGGGTGGGATGCCAAAGTTGGAAGTTCTCCAGGATCAGTTACTGATGTACCTTGGCCATGGCAGCTGGAGTCCAGCTTAGAGCCTTGCGTCTTTTGCATTGAGGTCTGGTGATACAATTGAGTTAAGAACATCCTGCAGATTTGTGGAGCTACACGGTGAGCATGGACTAAAGATCTCTGAGGAATATGTTGAAACTGTCAAGCAAACAGCATACAGACTCATGATCTGACGGATATTACATAGTCTTTTCCCGACACAGTGGTTGCTGCGTAAATGATTTACAATTCAGGTGCAACAGATGCAAACCATGACTTTAAATATGTAAAAGGACAATTTTAACCTCTAAAAATATATAGATGTCACTTTAAGTACAATAAAATAAATACTAAGAAAACAGCTGTGTTTTTCCCTTATGTCACACACACTGCTCTAAACGGCACAAACTGCATTTCTCTTCAAGTACTGGACTATTTACAATGCATACTTTTCCTCCGAAGGTCAGTCAAAATATAGTGATGTCGGTTTTGGAGATAAGCCTCGTCATTGGGTTTATTACTGCCCAATCAGTGGTGACGGAGATTCTCCCGGCCAATCAGATTCTATCCAGCCTCTTAATCTGCGTGTTACCGTTTTCGAAGTCCCCTTCACCACGTGAAACAACCTAGCAACCCTTCCGCCCAAGATCATTGTGATGACGCTCACCCCCAAAACCTACATCGTTCGAGTCAGACTAGTCAAAATATAACACTAAGTTTACATAAGATTTACCAGAGGAAACGAAGAACATATCGATGTGCGTTGGCAATGGCCCCGTGACCAAGGGTGACGGGAAGGTGAGGCTACTACTTGTGAAGAACGACGGGAGCCATGGAAGCAGCAGTCGTAGTCGGAGCAGGTCTAGTGGTCGGATGGGTCGTCAACTGCTGTCTCCAATGGAAGAACGGACGAGCTTGGGGGTATAGCGTGTGGTCTGTGTTCGGGTCATGATGGGTGTCCTCCACGGATGTCCCAGATTGTGGAGGGGCGCTGATGATAGGGGGGGTCAAGTCTCACTGCACCTGTGCCTCCAGGAGGGCGTTGGGCACCAGGTGCACCTGTGGGGCGGCGCAGCCGTTGAGGCGGCGCGGGGGGTCGGCGCCGAGGTCGGCCAGCAGGAGCTCGGAGCGCCGGTGGAGCACGAGCAGCACGTCCTCGGCCAGCGTCTCCAGGCTGGAGTAACGCACCGTCTCCAGGTCAAACACGTCCCTCAGGAAGGACAACACCTGGTCCTGGATGGGGGGGGGGGGGGAAGGGAAGTGAACGATCGTTTGTTTTAATTTATTATAATTTTTTTTTTTTTTATTATGGAAGGACAAACATGTACACAATATAAAACACCAGTACAGAAAAAGGATAAAAGGCAGACGAACAACAATTT
Source organism: Borostomias antarcticus (assembly GCF_949987555.1). Taxonomy (NCBI): domain Eukaryota; kingdom Metazoa; phylum Chordata; class Actinopteri; order Stomiiformes; family Stomiidae; genus Borostomias; species Borostomias antarcticus. The sequence continues at coordinate 9,166,688 of NC_140257.1, read as the reverse complement.
TTTATTTATTTTTTTAGCCCGGGGGTGTAGGCGAGCGAGCGTTACCTTAAAGAAGCAGCAGAAGTGGTGCAGGGAGCTCTTGGGCCCCAGGAAGCCCCAGGCCAGGACGGGGCTGATCTGCTCGCACACCGCGTAGAAATGGGCGATGAATCCGTCGGGCACCTGAGGACAACAGACAAGCCGCGGGTTACGAATGAGGCCTGTCCCAGATAATCTGGACCATCTAAAATAGTAGAATTCTTTGGTTTTACGCGTAGAGGCGGGATTAGTATCAGTTCTATCTCTGCGGTCCCGGGGGACCGAGCCGTTCTGTTCGGGCCGGGCGCTGATATAGATGGTCCGGTACCTTCATGTGCTGCCTCTTCTGCTTCAGCACCGACCAGCAGCTCGACGCCACAGCCTGCGGAACCCAGAACGGACGCACAACGTGAGTCGAAACGCGGGGACATGGAACGCGGGGACCGACGCGCCGTCCGTTAATCGTCACAGAAGCTCTGGGATGCGAGGGCTTCCCTCGCCCACTCACCGTCTCTTTGAAGGAGCTGTTGAGCCAGCGGTTGTTGACCACGTTCTGGATGGAGATGGGCGGGTTCTCCAGGTCCTCGAAGGAGTCCATGAGGATGAAGTCCAGCACAATGTCATAGAAGTTCAAATGCTTGACCTGGCCCGCAGAACATGAACGAATCATCAGTAAAACAGCTTTTTAATGGCTTTATTATAGGCTTTAATAACACTTAGATTTCATATTTCTAGCTTGATGTGATGTTTGATGTCTATACTGTATGTCTCTCTTAAATCTATTGATCAATCTGTGATGGATCCAACTGCTTTTACTGAGGGGCGACATGTCAGTTTACACTGTGGTAAAGTCATATCCATTACTCCTTTCATGCTCAGTGTGAGTGAGTCTGTCAGGGGTTGGTCAGTGTGAGTGAGTCAGTCAGTGGTTGGTCAGTGTGAGTGAGTCAGTCAGTGGTTGGTCAGTGTGAGTGGTTGGTCAGTGGTTGGTCAGTGTGAGTGGTTGGTCAGTGGTTGGTCAGTGTGAGTGGTTGGTCAGTGGTTGGTCAGTGTGAGTGGTTGGTCAGTGTGAGTGGTTGGTCAGCGAGTAAGTCTGTCAGGGGTTGGTCAGTGTGAGTGAGTCAGTCAGTGGTTGGTCAGTGTGAGTGGTTGGTCAGTGGTTGGTCAGTGTGAGTGAGTCAGTCAGTGGTTGGTCAGTGTGAGTGAGTCAGTCAGTGGTTGGTCAGTGTGAGTGGTTGGTCAGTGGTTGGTCAGTGTGAGTGAGTCAGTCAGGGGTTGGTCAGTGTGAGTGAGTCAGTGGTTGGTCAGTGTGAGTGGTTGGTCAGTGTGAGTGGTTGGTCAGCGAGTAAGTCTGTCAGGGGTTGGTCAGTGTGAGTGAGTCAGTCAGTGGTTGGTCAGTGTGAGTGGTTGGTCAGGGGTTGGTCAGTGTGAGTGGTTGGTCAGTGTGAGTGGTTGGTCAGTGGTTGGTCAGTGTGAGTGGTTGGTCAGTGGTTGGTCAGTGTGAGTGAGTCAGTCAGTGGTTGGTCAGTGTGAGTGGTTGGTCAGTGGTTGGTCAGAGTGAGTGGTTGGTCAGTGGTTGGTCAGTGTGAGTGGTTGTTCAGCGAGTAAGTCTGTCAGTGGTTGGTCAGTGTGAGTGGTTGGTCAGTGTGAGTGGTTGGTCAGTGGTTGGTCAGTGTGAGTGGTTGGTCAGTGGTTGGTCAGAGTGAGTGGTTGGTCAGTGGTTGGTCAGTGAGTGAGTCTCACCCCTCGTGTGGCCAGCTCCAGCTCTGTGTTCTCCCAGTGCTCCGTTTGCTCCAGGAAGGAGATCATCTCTTCAAACACTTCCTCAAATCTCGTTGGGCTCTGTCGACCAATCAGAAACCTCTAGTCAAACAGGCGGGACTTAACGTTCAGCAAGTCAGAATGAGGTGTACGAGTCACGTTTCTTACCTTGCATGCTTTTACAATTATGGAAGACAGAATCTTCTTTCCTGTGTCAGCCAGAAACGTCCTAGTTGTCTTTTCACACAGAATGAGCTGCAGACACACAAATAATGAGTCCATTAGGGATGAGACGGTAGACCGTTAAACCGTGAACCGCGGTATAAAATGTCCACGGTATTAGAACTGTGACATTCCCTGTGTTTACGGTATTACGTTTACGGTATTACACAATAATGCGCTGCTGAAACTTCACATTTCAAGTTGCTTGCAACAGTTAATTGTGTAATTGCAATGCAAAAATCCATACCGTCTCACCTCTAGAGTCCATAAAACCACAATTGTTCATCAGATCATTATTCTCTGTAGACAGGGTAAAGATGTGTATACCTGGCATGCTTGCCGCACGCAGTGCAACTTGGCCAGGAAGTCTGTGTCCCCGAGACATTCCAACATCTCAGTCCTGATAATGACAAGAAACCGCGTATTAATATTTCAGGGATTCGAATGAAAATATTACAATTAATTTGCACGGTACGGCGATGAAAAAACCTCCCTGTGGCCTAAAGAGGAGAGAGGTGACTTTAGGAGGGTGACCTGCTCGTGTGTCTCACCTGAGCACCCTGCAGGAGATCTGGCAGTCCTCGGCCATCTGCAGGGCCTCTTCATAGAAGGGGTGGTGGAACAGGGGGCCCAGGGAGTAGGCACTCCTCAACTCCCTGTGTTCAGACAGCTGGGAGAGGAGGGGAGGAGAGAGGAGGAGAGGGGGAATGAGAGGGGAGGAGAGAGAGGAGAGGGGGAGGAGAGGGGAGGAGAGAGAGGAGAGGGGGATGAGAGGGGAGGAGAGAGAGGAGAGGGGGAGGAGAGGGGAGGAGAGAGGGGAGGAGAGAGAGAAGGAGAGGGGAGAAGAGAGAGAAGGAGAGAGAGAAGGAGAGGGGAGGAGAGAGAGGAGAGAGAGAAGGAGAGGGGAGGAGAGAGAGAAGGAGAGGGGAGGAGAGAGAGGAGAGAGAGAAGGAGAGGGGGAATGAGAGGGGTGGAGATGGGGAAGGAGAGGGGAGGGGGGAAGGAGAGGGGAGGAGAGAGAGAAGGAGAGGGGAGGAGAGAGAGAATGAGAGGGGAGGAGAGAGAAGGAGAGTGAGAAGGAGAGGGGGGGAATGAGAAGGAGAGAGGGGAGGAGAGAGAAGGAGAGAGAGGAGAGGTAAAGAAGAGGAAAATAACGGAGGTGAAGGAGGAGAGGAGCGTCCTATGAGAGCGGAGTAAACCCCTAGTCTAACGAGCCCGAGAGCAGAGTAAACCCCTAGTCTAACCAGCCCCTGTGGAATGACTGTTTTCACTGTAAACAGTAGCAGAGCCACGTGGGTCATCGGTTTAAACGCGTCTCAACCACCGCCGACGCGCAGATAAGAGCCCTAAATCAAGTGGAGTCACCTTTCTTCCTGGGGGAAGCGGAAGCTTTCCTGACCTGACTTGACTGGCAACATGTCTCTTCATCAGTCAATTCAGGTCTAGAAACCAGAGATGTCTCCTTCGATGGGGACAACACAGCCACACTCCTCTAGGTCCCCAGAGGCACGCTGGTGGCACGGATGTACAGTAAGTGATGCTATTTATAGCGACAGGCAGTGCGCTTGAGCCATGACCTACTTTTAACAGGGGAGCATAAGATATTGATGTGTACAGCACGCCTGTTTAGCCTCGAAACACTGAAGAAGGCAGAGCCGAAACGCGTCTGTCAGGTCTGTCCACCATCATGAATTAAAAGAGCATAAACAGAGTTTTGAGTGCGGACCCTTCTTTATTATTGATCAAAGTGTTTGTATATTGGTCCTGCACCGGTTCTGAGGGCTGTGGCCCCGATTATTTTGGAAAATACTACTTGAAATCCTTTTCAGTTACTTCAGTGTTTGATTGAGTCTGCCTGGAGGGCCAGGTGGGCGGGGTTCCCATCGGCTACATTGTGCCAGACAAGAACAATCAAGCACATAGAAGTAACCAACATAATTTCAAATACATTTACTAGGGCTGTAGAATTAACGCAAATTAATTATATTATCTAATTTGACTCCAACTTCCTCCTGTAGTTCCAAAAGCAAGTGTTTAGCTGGCTGAGTTATTGAAAGGCATGTGAAACGCGGATAAATGATCTGTTTCACACGCAGTTAGCACAACGAGTTGTGTGCATATTGCAGTGATGACATGTCATCATCGAAGCACGTGAAATAAAATCAACAACTCTGCCTGGCTCCCGCCCCTGAATCTGAATGTCAGGCTACTAACCAATCTGTCATGAATTTTTTTATTCTAACAACATCAAGGATATTTGTTTCATCTCCCACCCAAAATACAAGTAAATACTATTATTTTAAACTTGCGATTAATCATGATTAATCACAGCCTTATTATTGTGATGAACTCGGAGTCCATGTTGTAATGGACTGACGGCCCTAGTCTTCCCCTCTGGTGTGCGGAGCGGACGGGTGTGTTGTGGGTTTACCTCGGCGGCGGACACAAACGAGTCTGTGGACGCGATGCTCACGGTGTCCCTCAGACACGGGTCATCCAGGTCGTCCCTCGCCGACACGTCCGGGTTCTTGTCTGGGGAGACGGCGACGCGTTAGGAGGAGGAACACTCAACATCCTGCTCCGGAGCCCGCTGGACAAATGCGTTCGGTAAACATTTATCACAATGCACAAAGTTATCGCTGCCTTTCGGGTGTTATAAGTAAAAGTCAAGTGTAAAGTGTTAAGTGGAACAGGAGAGAGGTTGGCCCGCTGCCAGGACTGTGGGTCTATGTTTAGCCGCGGGCTACGCTAGCTAGCTAGCTGCAGCCACGTAGAGAGACCAGCAGAGACTGGCGTCGTGTCCGTTTCCGAGCGAGCTGCGCGTACTAAGGCCTTTCGCTACGTCTGCGCACTCAAGAGCACAGATAGGGGGGGTTAAACGGCAGGTGACGGGCGCTGTCACTCAATCCGTCACCGAGTTCCCAGGGAGAGGTGCCCTGGACTGGCCTGGTCAACAGCCCCGCTAAAGACTGAGGTAACGGATGCAGTCTGGAGGGAGGGAGCCGTGCTCACACTGAGGGATCAGTGAGCTCTGACTTCGGAGACTCAAACAGCCGTGTGTGTGTGTGTGTGTGTGTGTGTGCGTGCGTGCGTCTGACCCACCGGTGTTGTCGTTGCTGTGGGAGGAAGGCTCATTCAAGCCCAGCGCTCCCTCAAACTCCTCCTGGAGGCAGTAGGCCCTCTGCAGCAGAGACTCCAGCTTGCGGATGAACTCGGCGCTGATGATGTCCTGGACAGGGAGCACACTCTCCCGTTACACCACGGAACCACCAAGACCTCACCAGAGTATACACCGAGCCGGTAGTGCACCCATCTCTTCACTGTATCGAGCGTCACACCACAAAACCTGGTGTAGTTGGGTAGTCTCTATACCCTGGTCTTGCATACTCAGAAACGGGAACGGTAAAACCGTATGCCGGAAGACCACCTTAGTCATGTTTATCAAGTGAGAGCCAATCAGAAGGCAGGGGCCATTCTAGCGGATCCTCAGCACCCTCTCCATGCAGAGCTTCCACTCCTGCCTTCAGGATGGAGGTATACCTCCCACAGGAGGGACAAATCAAATAGGTATTTGAGATCTTTTGTTTCGTCAGCTGTTGGATTCTGAATTCTCATTTAGTTCTATCTGCCTCTGTGCTAGTTTTAGATTGGTAGGTACCAGGTGTTATTAATAGACCTGGTCTCAGCTGTGTGACCACTGGGCTCTAAAGGAGAAAAAAAAAAACTTGCCATGTTCAGAGAAAGTGTTCAACTGGGCCCAACACGCACACACACACACACACACACACACATACACAGGACTGCTGGTCCTAAAAAAAACATCCTTTGATCTCCTGTCTGAAGCAGGCCAGGTGATGTTACACCAGCAGACGCCGGCCGACAAAGTGGAGAGCGTGAGCGCTCCTTTCTCTCTCTCTCTCTCTTTCTCGACGGGCGTCATTGGAGAGGCATTCTCAGCTCGTGTGTGTGTGTGTGTATGTGAGTGTGTGTGTGTGTGTGTGTGTGTGTGAGTACAGGATCTGATCTCACCTCCATCTCCTCTGCGCTGACGTCTCCGGCGCCCAGTTTGACGGAGGAGCAGCTGACCTCGTCTTCCTGTCTGCTCCTGAACATCAGCGCCTGCTCCCACCTTCTCAGGGCCTCCTCGAACAGCTCCATACCTGCGTCACACACACACACACACACACACACACACACACACACACACACACACACACACACACACACACACACACACACACCTCAGTCTCTGCACTGTGTCCAAGGGCAGTAGGCAACCCAGTGGTTAGAGAATCCAACCGGTGACCGAAAGGTTGCGGGTTCGAGACCGGGCAAGAGATTTCCCATCAACCACTGCCAGCCGAATAAAGATCTGAATCTGAATCAACCGTTGTGCCCTTGAGCCAAAGCACTTAACTCCCAACACCAGCTCTAGTCAAAGCTTCAACTGCAAAAACGTCAAAGCTTCAACTGCATGGTATTAAAAGATGTGTGTGGTGCTGTATCTGCTACTAAGAGAGAGTGTGTGTGTGTGTGTGTGTGTGTGTCCTCACCCATGAGGTACAGGTTTTCCGGCGTGGTAACAGGGGTGTCTCCGGGTCTGTCCCAGCTGCTGGAGTCGTTAGCACAGGTGCAGCTGCTGGAGGAGTCGACGCTCTTCACCTGGGGGGGGGGGGTGAGGGGGGGTACCGTCATTCTAATGTGACTGCAGGGTCACGCTACACTGCGCAACATCCTGATGCTATCAGATAGGAATTCAGCCAAAGCTAGCACTTGTTATTCCTATTGCGTACAAACGGCTCTTGGGGGGCGGGGTGTGTGTGTGTGTGTGTGTGTGTGTGTGTGTGCGCGCTGGGTGGCGTACCGAGGTGAGGCTCTGGAGAGATCCAGACCGTTTGCTGTAAGGCCCTCTGCCAACGGGCAGCAGGCCGCAGGAGTTGAGGGAGAGGGTCAGCTGACCAGCCTTATCTAGAGAGAGAGAGAGAGAGAGAGAGTGAGAGAGAGAGAGGGAGGGAGGGAGGGAGGGAGGGAGGGAGAGAGAGAGGGAGGGAGGGAGGGGGGGGAGGGAGGGAGGGGGGGGAGAGAGGGAGGGAGGGAGGGAGGGAGGGAGGGAAGGAGAGAGAGGGAGGGAGGGGGGGAGAGAGAGGGAGGGAGGGGGGGAGAGAGAGAGTGAGAGAGAGGGAGAGAGAGGGGGAGAGAGAGGGAAGGAGAGAGAGAGAGAGAGAGAGAGAGAGAGAGAGAGAGAGAGAGAGAGAGAGAGAGAGAGAGGGGGGCAGAGGATTACTGCTCAACTGCATAGATGTCATAGTGTCATGTGATTGGACGGGCCAGGCGTGTTCAGTGTTTACATCACTACCTCCGACACTGGCACCACTTCAGCTGCCACTGCTTTAATGACTGGGGCTGACCGTTACGAGCTCCTGTTACAGAGCGTAACGCGCCATCTGTTACGGTGCTATGGTTACGTCATCACCAATCTGATGCATCTTAAACTTGTAACGTAGCCGTTACAATTTCTTCTCAGGATCGCCAATCATCTACCGTCTACCGGCGCCGTTCGCAAAGTAGCCACCGAGCTACGTCGAGGTAGCCTGGCTGTCAGGAAAACAAGATCCAGCCCCGCTGCTGCTGCGGTTTCTGACTGATTCCGAGTGACACTAAACACGAGATTAACACGCTGAAAATAAGTCGGGGAGGCGACCGGGCGGTCACGCACGTTCCCGTAGCCGCGCTGCCTACCTTTCTCCGGGAGAACCGGGGAGGGGAACCGGAACCCCGCCGGCTCCCGCTGGCGCCGCGGCGCCTTCTTCCGGCCCCTCCTCCTCTGGAAGTGGCGCGCCAGGAGGAGCAGAGACACGGCCCCCAGGGCGGTGGCGGCCACCAGCTTCTTGGCGCCGTCGCTGAGGGACACCTGTCAGGAGGGGGGGGGGGGGGCGGGGAAAGAGGGGAGGGCATCTTTAAAAACCCGGGGTGGTCATGGTTCCTGCCGGTCCCCTGGCGACATGTGACTGACGCAGGCCGGACCTGGAAGTCTGAGGTGTTCTAGAGGAGGTCGGAGGTGTTCTAGGTTCTAGAGGACTAGAACTGTTAAGAGGAGAAGAACTACAGGCATCATTACAGAGAATGTTTTAAACTCGAACGCGTTAGAACAACTGAAGAAGATTGTAGAAGTGGGTAAAGAATTGGCCGGCTGCTCCCCTTGGGGACTGGCTTTTTAATGGAGGGGGGGGGGGGGCTAGGAACGAGGCGCTGGGCCCAAGCCCAAAATCTTCCACAACTACATCTAACCGTCAAGAGGAGACGCTCTGGCTGGTTAAAACATGGCCGAGGGTTCAGGTGGAGACGTGGCCGTCTGCTCCAGCCCCTCTGAGATGAGAGAGGGGGGTGGGGGTGGGGGGGTGGAGAGCTTTAAGGACTGAGTCTGGCAGGAGGCCGTCTTGAGATCCAGTGTCCAACAACCGTCCGGAATTCAAAGTATCAAATTCACGGCTTGCTTCTCCTGCGCTGTACATATCTTAGCTAATGTGTTGGTGAGGCGTCGTCACACCGCCCGTATGAGCAACGTTTCAGTACATATCTAACTAGAGGACTAAAGATTACATAAGGGCTCAGATGACCGCAATAACACAGATGACCGCAATAACACAGACATTCCCTGCTGGCCTGTGGGGCTGGATATTGATTGCATAAACATAGCTAGTCTCCCACAGCGTTTCACTCGGGGGTTCATTTCCTGTCATCAGAGCTAGTCCCCAATACCCAGCATTGGGTCCGGGTTCTCTGCGTGGCTCGAGACCAACGCACGCAAGAAAGCCTCGTGTCTGGCTGCTGGATACAAATGGCTTTCGCACCCATTTTCTTCATATTCCCCCCAGATGCGCACAATCTGCTGCAGCCCGTTACATCCTGGTCCCGTTACATCCTGGTCCTCACCTGTGGCAGGGAGTGGTAGACGGAGAGAGGGAGGTCGACCACGCGCAGGGCGGCCGCCTTGATGGAGAGCTGCGAGCTGCTGAGCGCGTCGTCTGTCATCGTGGCCGTTCGTCCATGACCCTGCAGAGGGAAAAAAAACAAACGCTCCTTATCCTGTTCCAGCAGCCATGGCGCCTCTGCTGTGGAGGATGACAGACACGACAAGGTTTAACCTTGAGGCAGCGCGGACTGAAGGGGGCGGGGCAGACGCTTCTAACATAAGGTCTACTATAATAAGGCTGCACGCAAAGGCCTATAGACACCCCTCTCTCTGCTGTCTCCCACACCTGGTAGTTAGATGGCACCGCCTAGGGGAGACTATTGTCTGGAATGATAAGATATGAACTTTAATAATCCTGGGGGGGAAATAATGGGCGTTTCAGCAGAGGAGTACAGGTTGGAATACAGAATATACAAAGCAGCGAGAGACAACAAAGAATATACAGAATGAATAAAATATAAACTACATACATACAGATATAGATGTGAAGAAAAACAGAAAAACTAATGCAACTTTTTAGTATTTCAGAAAATGAAAGTCTCTAGGCTATTTTAAGTAAAGTCAATCAGACTCCCGTCACGTAGCCAGTCTGTCTTCTGAGCCTGTGTGTCGGCCAGCTTGGCGCGCCAGTGTGCTGCGTTCAATCATATTCACATGAAAAGACACAGGGTGTTATTGGCCTCTCTAACATGATTAGTTTTCCTGCTCGACTCCTCTTCTGAGATTAAAAACCTCCTCATTTTCCAGTCAAACAGTCCATTAATCAAGAGGGACATCGATAAAATAGATAGATGGAACTTAAATAAGAAGGACAAGAAGGCAATGTTATTTAGTAGGCCTTGGCCTGGGTGCCAAAATATCAAAGACAAAGAATCTATTCATTTAGAGTGCTCCTAGTCAACACCGATAACCTAGAACATAGAAGGGATCCACCTGCATGGACCACCCCCCTTATGTAGGCGCAGTGGAAGAGGGAACATTTAATACATACATGACACTCAAATAATATCATATCTCAATTTGAACAATGTCATAAAAGCTATTTGGGCCCTATGATTTCAACGATGCAGAAAATGCGGATGGATTTTGGTAAAAGTGGAATCAACTGTAAAATGTGGAATATTGCAGAATCTCCCATAATTTGGCTGACTAGATTCAAAAATCAAAAGTAGGCCTAGTTATTGTAGTAACCTAAATTATTTCATAATTGTAAAATTACAAGCGAGTAGGCCTAGAGAAATAATTCTGTTTTCAATTGGGGTGCTTTGAAAGGGGCGCGTTGGTCAAGCGTGACCCTTACTTACGTCACGTGACAACTTGGCTGTCACTTTGAGAAACATGTCAAAGCGTCCGTCTGACGGCCAAGTCATCAAAAAAACACTCAAATTTGACCCTAACCCCTAAATTCAGAACAGAGCCATACTAAAGTGAGTCAGGCGATAAGCTGTTTTGCAAATTCTGTCAACATACTATCGGACCCATAGAAATGTGTGATAACTTCAAGTGTAAAACCCATGTGAAGAACAGGGAACGCCAGAAAACACCTCTTCAAACGAGCAGTACTAGTGATTCAGCATCAGCAGATTCAACACAAGAACTTATTCAGGACTTAGAGGCTGTCTGCAGCTGCCATGCCAGGTGCTAGCCTCCTCATTGGGAACAATTTGGGGTTCGGTGTCTTGCCCGAGGACACTTCGACATATGGACAAGAGAAGCCGGGATTTGAACCGCCGACCCTACGATCAGTGGATAACCCGCTCTACCTCTTGAACCACAGCTGCCCCAGAAAAGATAAAGACATACCCTGCGAAAAGCTAAAAACTGAAAAAGCTATTGAAATGTTCAAAATGAAATTTGGAAATAAATAAAATGGAATTTGGGGAACAAAATAGGGCCCAGTATTAACAAGGTCACGGTGGATCCATCCATGATGCATGTCGTACAGTTGTTAAATGTAGGATAACTGGAGAGGGATTTGTAGTTGTTGAATGTAGGATAACTGGAGAGGGATTTGTAGTTGTTGAATGTAGGATAACTGGAGAGGGATTTTAGGGGTCTAGACTAGTAAGCGTAGGAGCCCAATTGTAATTGGTGGTATTCTTATTATTTTCCTGGAAAAGCTTCAACAAGTCTTGAAGTCCAGGACCAAAAATGCTAAAAATCACCAGATCCACACTCCAGACCATGAGTAACTAGGGCACGAAGAGTCACCACATTTAGGTGCTGCTATAATAAGTAATTTAGTGCAATATGCTGGCAACCCGGAACATTCTAAATAACAGGCAGAATACACTATCGCAATTACACTCATCATTACCCGACTCCCATTGTTTTTCACTGCCGTTGTTCGCATTTGGAAATACATGAGTGAATGAGCCTTAGTGAGTCAGCTGCATTCACCTGCATGCATTTACAAACGTGAAAAACAATGGGAGTCAGGTAATGACTTTGTAATTCCGATAGTGTATTCTGCCTGTTATTTTGAATATTTTAATTCTTGAAGTGGCATCTTCATAGCGATCTTTCAACATTGGAGTCAACGGAGACTTCTGCATTCTGATTAACGAGAATGGTATAGAAATTTGTGCCCAAGGTAAATGTGTTACACAGTGACCTCAATACAGGGTAGATGGTGCTGTCTTACTGGAAAATCCATCTAGAACCAGCTACAAACCGTCTTGCTGGATTTACCAGTTGGTCATATGTCTGTCAGTCTCCCCCTGTCTGTCATTCTGAAGGAGGCGTATCCATCTCCATAGGACCCCGTCTCATTGCCACTTGCGGCTAGTTTAGATTTTCTATACAGCCGGCAAATATGAATGTACACTATGACGCAACTGAGTAAAACTATCCAATCAGAAACAGGATCAGAACCCTGTAGAGCTGCTTCCTCCTCCATCCCCCACCCTATCAGAAACAGCGCCTGTGGAGGAGTTCTTAGACGTTGGCATCAATCCTACAAGAGGTCGTAAACTTTCAACAAAGACTTTGCTAATTAACTTCCATTCCCCTTGCCTCAAATGGCCCTGAAGATAAAGACGGGGTTGAAATGAGGAGTTCCCCCACACAGCAGACTACCGACTGTAATTGTAGTTTTCTGGAACACTCATCAGACCATGCAGGTTCTGGATCTGCATGCTGGATCTGCTCCTTTCTATGTCAGCACTGGGGTCAGATAAGGTGGGATTCAATCCCATTTTCTGTTCAGTGTGTACATGGATGACCTGTCGAAGCAGCTGAATGGGTGATGAGCAGGCTGTGTGTGTGGAAATACTGTTGTTAACCATCTTAGCTAGCTAAGCAGGTGATATTGTTTGGAGACATTGGCGCAGGAGCCACTATGTAAACGCCTAATGTTAGGTGTAGTTTTAATGTTCTATGTCCTCTGTCCTCTTGTGCTGTCTATTCGTTTTTATTGTTTGACATGGACCTCTTTTAAGTGAGTTTGAAATAAAATTGAATTTAACTGTCAGACGGTTCCTGCAAATGTGAAATGTCCTCAATCTAATAGTCCCCCCTCGATTTCATAGGGTGGTGGTCAGCCTACAGACGAATAACCATATAGCTAAGTGACATTTACAGTTTTGTAATCTCAGTATCTTCTGACTTTTACATCAAAATAGGGTTAAATACATAGCACTACATAGAAGACGTGTACTTGCAAGTGATGTATATCATTCACACAAAATATTATTAGGATGGTCTGTACATATATTACTGATCAAGCTCTCCCCCAAAAATCCAAATGCATATATGGTTATTCGGCTTATATCAGGTGTAGGCGACCCGATCCGCTGGTCAGGAGCAGGAGGTAGCTAGCCAGCCTAGTGCTAAATACACATGGATGTATTGTAGCTACACCTGTGTTATTGCTAGCCAATGCTAGCTAGCTCACAAGCTTCTAGCCAAGCTGAAGAAACACTCGGTACTGGCGGTGCTTTTTCTCAAATCCACCGCCACTCTGAAATAAGGACCGCTTCGATCAAAGTACCAGGCTACAAAATGAATGCCTTTCTTGACATTTACCTTTCAACGTCTTCACAAGGCCTCCATATCAGCTCCCTCTACCCCCTCTCTCCTAGTGGTCGAGCAGAGTGACCTCCCTGCCCTGCTCCCCTGTGTGAACCCGTCCATGTGGCTGGCAGCCAGCAGGGATGCGATGTGCTTTCAAAATAAAAGCCCTAGTACAAGCAATGAATTTGTTTATTTTTTTTATTTAACCTTTATTTATACAGGTAAAAAACACGTTGAGTTCAGAGGACTCATTTTCAAGTGTGACCTGTTCACAATCATTCAGCACTCGTTACACTAAGTTACAAACAACAGGACAGAATTACAATAAAACATACAAGACTATGTGTAACAATAACAACAATAAAAGTCGGAAGTCTAAAAGTGCAAAGTGCATGGGGGATGAGAACAGGGGAGAGTTATCTTAGAGTGCAAGAACATGACATTGGCACACTCACTAAATCAGACAATAGTCGCTTAAACCTTGTGAGAGAGATCAAATTGGACAACTTAAAACTCAGCTGTAAGGAGTTCCAAGAGGAAGGGGCTGCATATGAGGATGCTCTTTTGCCTCTCTCAGTACGGACCAGGGGGATGGAGTACGTTATGATGTCCTGAGAACGAAGGCCGGAGGTGGAGTGTTTGCGCGAAAGGAGAGTAGATAAGTAGGTGGGAAGCAGACCAAGAATGGATTTGTAAAACCTGATGAAAACCTTTCCGCTTTTTTCCTCCCCAGCTGGGGGCGCTTGGGCTGGGATGGTAACTGACAGCAGAGACGAGTCACCACCAGGGGGCAGAACAACTACTCCTCGACCTTCTGCGCTACATACTTTCGACATTTGTTTCCCTTGACGGGTGTACGTGTAATTCTCACATATATCCAGCATAATTCCTGAAACACAACGCATTGCTTTACATAACATCAGATACAAATATACAAACAAAAATACACACAATAATAAACACCGTCTTCAATCAGACATATCGAACTGGAAATATGATAGTAGCGAGGACACCGTTTTCGGCGTAACACCGGAACCCGTTATTCCCATCCAGCGAGGGGCGGAGGCAGGAGCTTTCAACCTGGAAGTTGTGCGAAACGAAATGTTTCTCGGTTAACTGTGACATTTTTGTAGATAGATAAGCCATTTAAAATGTCATCACGGATACACAAGCCTTTATGCTAGAGTTGGGAAAATTGGAACGAGCGAGCATTACTATTATCTCTCAACGTGCAGGTAAGGAAATAGAGTTTGCTTGGCTGGTCCCTGCTGGCCACCATGCACAGAAGATAGCCTCCAGTCACCAGCAGCAGCTAGCTAGCTAGTGTTAATTAGCCAGCCAGCTTGCTTGCGAAGTGACTAGCGCATTAGCTAGCGGGATACACTCAGTCACATGTCAAATGTACACCATCTCATCACAGCAGCTAGTTAAAGCGTCAGATATCTGTACCTAACGGGTCACAGGTGGGTTTCCACATGCTAGCTAACGTTAGCTTCGTTTGACAGCTCCTGCTCTGTCACGGCGGTGTCCCACTCGGCCTTCCTCTAATGCGACATGCCTGCAGGTGCTACCTGGTGGACAGACAAGACAATCTTTTGAATTCTGTTCTGACAACGTTGATCTGATGAACAACAGTGATTCAGCTCACGTTAGCTAACGCTGTTCTATGGAGTCAGCCATTCAGCCAGTCAGCCTGCAGATAGCTACCTAGCTGGCTAAGTTAGCACGCTAGCTAACGTTACCTATCAAAAATTTAGCCAGCAGCATTTTTTACAGCGGCTTTGCTTTGCTTAGATCGTTTTTGGTGAGATTTCTTGCTCTTGACAACTTGCCAGCTTTTCAGCTGGCTGTGAAATGACCCAGGCAGCGGTAGATCTACTCATGCGTTCAGGTCAAAGCCCCACCCCATACATTTGACAACTCATGATGATATGGCTCAGATCAAGTTGCTTTTTCCAGTGCCACCCGAAGAAAGTGCAATGACATTTCGTTTTGCTAAGGCTGGAGTAATCAAACCTCTTTAGATTTGACACCGAGGCGTGGACAGTCTCAGATTGCTGTAATTGGATTGTCCTGCTGGGTGGTGGTGGTGTTGGTACTAAGTGGTCTGTGCTTGGGGCACATTGATTTTAATCTCTCTCAGTTGAAATCAGGCACTGCTGAGTCTGCTAAACGGTTTCCTTCACTAGGAGACAGATAGTCATTACTCAACGTGTGGAAAATGGCCTTGTTCCTTTACTCACTTATTGGAGGCTTGACTGCAAATAGCAAAATGAATAAATTGCAATGTCAAATAATACTGTAGACTAGCTGTATCAAATACTGTAGTTTCTCATCTGAGCCTCAACAGAACACCCCTTGTTCTGTAAGATCTGTTTGTGTTATTGTGTGTTTGTTTATTTGTCTTCTCATTGGCCCTACAGAACATGAGAAGTGCTGCAGGATGTTAACGAGTCAGGCAGGCTAGATTAATTACACACTGATTGCTCTGGGGATCTGAGTTCAAACATACTTGATTTGTGCATGAATGGACATGACCTCCGTGTTTATGTCTTGAGCTGATCTTAGGCTTCACAATCACTCTTACCTCCATCTTCTACACCGGTCCTTATTGTGTGAGGCTAGGTATTTAATTTTGAGTTACGTTTGGACATCTGACAAGAGTGTGTCATTATCTGTGTCCTCCTTGGTTTGAACCTTGCATCACGAGGAGTGACGGGCGGACTGCGGAGCTGGCCCATCATGGCCTTGTCTCTGAAGGGCTCCAGGGACTATAGAGCCCCGGTTCTGTTAATGTCGACCCACAACCACCGACCCACAACCACATTCTGCAGCCTTGGCGTAATGAATAGATCCTCCTTTCATCAGTGCTTTCTTCAAATCTATCAAATATAGGCCTGTTTTCCCAATAGACCATGTTAATATCCCCCGCCATCTATTTCCCCAGGTACGCTCCCAGGACTAGTCCACCCCCCCCCCCCCCCCCCTCTGCTACCCAGGCCCCTGTCATCCCCCTCGCCCGGGGTACTACATCTAGCTACGGCGTCTCCCTGCTCACCAGAGGAAGTGTGCCATTGCTGATGTCACCGATCTCGCCACTTTGATGACATAGGCAAAATGTTTCACTTCAGGGCAATAACCCACATCGTGAGTTATAGTCCCTCCGCATAAGTCAGATCGAATGAAGAGTGACTGTGAATAAATATCAGGCGTACAAAATGAGCAGGGATTGGAAAAAGGCCATCTCACCGTTGTTGGAAATAAGATGGCATAGGCATTATCGTGATTGGTTCAGTCACATTGCTTGATAGAGTTGAGCAATCAAGCCGGCAGTTATACCCATGGCTAGGCTAACTTCAGTAAATGTAATATATATGCATTTGTCTGTCTATTCAATGTCTGTCAGCCAGTCAGAGCGGGGCAGAGCTGTACAGACCAGGGCTGAGTTTCCCAGAGGCATCGTAGCGCTGCGTTCATCGTAAGCTACGGCGTTCATCGTAGCGCTACGATGCCTCTGGGAAACTCAGCCCAGGAGGTGAGAAGGCATGGGTGAACTGCTATAGCCTGGAAGTCATACTTCCTTGCCTTGTTTTTTGCGAGGAAGTCTGGTTTCCAGGCTGGTGCTCCTGGGCATGTCTGGGAGATCATGACGAGGAAGCGGAGTTGCTAAACTAGTTTGTGGCGTCTGGTGGACTGCCAGCTTTCTGTAATCAGTCATGCTGCCTGTCTGGTCCGTTCATTGATAAATATCTAGCACGTTCTGCGGGAACCAGATGTTTGTGTTGTTTTTGTGGTGCTGCCTCATGTGAAGTCAAGCACAAAGGAGATCTTATTAGCACAGTCAAATGCATGTCTGTTAAAAACATAATCTCTCTCCCCCTCCTCTCTCTCTTCCCCTCTCTCTCCCTCTCTCTCTACCCTCCTCTCCCCCCCCCCCATAGATCTGTGTAGGTGAGCGATGCCACCAGGGTCAAGCTGTGACTGCCTTCACCTGGAGTGTGTGGGAGAGATCACCAAAGAGGAGCTCATCCAGAAGTCCCATGTGAGTCCCTTAATCTACTGCATGTGATCCCTTTGCGTTTGCACTACAGCCCACAACTGTGGGTGCGTTAAGTAACTGAGCTCAGCTTCACTCAGAGTGTAGAACACACTTAACGGGTTGCTCAGTTACGCTCAGACTGATCTGCTCGGAGCGCAAGTGAGCACTTCTAAGCTACGATCAGTCTGAGCAAACACAAAAGAAGATGGATCCAATATGACTAGCTGAGGCGGGGCTTCACCTGAAGTGTTTCTCTTCGCATACGAAAATGACTCTTGAACTCCTCGTCGGAGTAGGCAGGGACCACATCTTCCACAAAACGTGCGATATGTGTCGCTGTTGGCCTGTTAACGTTATTGACAGCAAGCAACAACATCTCCTCTTCCTCCTGGATATTATCCGCCCCTAGTACATTAATACAATCATCATCGGCCACTGTCTCCTCCACCATTGAATAACAAAACATTGAATAACGCACCTACTACTGCTTTTTGCATAGACATTTTCACTGAATGTTTTGGACATATGACGGTTGATCAGCGCTCAGAATGAGCAGAGCGTTAAGTGTTTTCAAAATGCGCTCAGCGCTCACAGTGAGCATTCTAAGCGTGAGTGCTCAGTTACTTAACGCACCCTGTGTCTGGTCCTAGAAGCGTCCGCTGGCCTGTGCTCTAGGATGTTTTGGTTGGGAGAGGACTGTCTTGGCAGGTTTGGCTCTTAGAGGGAGGTGGCTGACTGTGCTTGTTTACGTGTCTGCAGGGCCAGTGCCAGGACTGCCAGGTCGGAGGACCCAACCTGTGGGCGTGCCTAGAGGTGAGTGGGCGGGGCTTGTCACAACTGTTACCGCGGCGACGGACCGGCAATGCAACTTTGAAAAGTGCTTCCCCGACGGATCACGTGGCGCATTGTTTATCTAAACGGTTCAAAACACCAGCGCGTTTCTGTTGTGACAGCGCTCCGTCCGTCTGTCTGTCTGTCTGTAGAATGGCTGTGCGTACGTGGGCTGTGGAGAATCTCACGACGACCACAGCACCTTCCACTCACAGGTGAGTAACCCCTGAGCGTAAAGGAGGGGATGTGTAACTTGGGGGGAGGGGGGGTAAGAAAGGGATGTGAAGGAGGATAAGACAGGCGGAGGGGAGAAGATAACAAAAGATTAAAGGAATGTCAGTGGAGAAGCCCCGTCTTGCGCAGCTACGAATGGAAGCAATTTTATCATCCGGCATCACATTATTTCATCACCCCCCCCCCTCCCATCCCCAGGATCTGAGATGGTTCAATCATATCTTTTGAAGCACATGTAGTGAAAACCCATCTAGCTAGCAGAGTGCCCGTAGACATCCAGTTGAACTTGATTATCGGATCGTTCATTATTAATGCCCGTTCGTGTGGGAGGGTGGGGGTGATTTACCGTGCTCACCCCTCCATCCTGGGCTGAGTCCTGTTACCGAGTCCCTGTGATGTACGCGTGCCGTTTGCTAGCCCCGTCCCTTCTCGACGGGTAATCGAAGAAGAGGGAAAAGGAGATGAAAGCTGTAGCTACGAGACCGTCAACCTAACACCATCTGAAGCTCAGGCAGAAAAATAGGTGACATAAAGTTCCCCCCCTCAGGATTCTAAAGGTGTAGTTGTTATTCTGACTGGCTCGAGTCACACGCAAACAACATTTGGGCTGCGATCTTCTTCCTACCCTCAGAATGAGTGTCTGGAGCAGGCAAAGGCAGGCGGGTTTGTTTGGTACTCGGGGGCGGCGCTCGATTGAAGCTCCCGTGCTCCCAAGGGGAGGGGCAGGTTTTCATCTCTGACTGACTGTTATGAGGAAGAGGCTGGTGCTGGTAGAGATCTGAGGAGAGAGAGAGAGAGGGAGGGAGAGAGAGAGAGAGAGAGAGGGAGAGAGGGAGAGGGAGGGAGAGAGAGAGGGAGAGAGAGAGGGAGAGAGAGAGGGAGAGAGAGGGAGAGAGAGAGAGAGAGAGAGAGAGAGAGACTCAGACAGCCTCAGACAGCCTCAGACAGCAAAACAGCTACTAGGGTGTTTAAGTAGAATGATATAGAACCCTTCAGTTTCTTTCTGACAACGCAGGATAAAAAAATCTCAGGTTATAGCAGGACGACTTCCTCATCTCCCACGCTCACTTCCTCATTTGCGTCTGCCGCTGTAAGCATCCGGGGAAAAAGCTAATTCTGGACACGACTGGTCATAGTACAGACTAGAGTTAAATCGGTACTACCGGTATTCCCGGGACCCGTCCTCGGAACCATTTCACGTTTCCCGGGAAATGAACAGCGGGAAAACGGGAATTGCAATTTCAATAATAATTAATAATTTGACCCAAAAAACCATTGGCATGAGTTTTAATTATTATTTTAACAGCTGAGCTGCATGATATTATTGCAATCTCTGCACACAGTGCGTGCGTAGTGACGTGCATGTCTATTTTCTGCACGACGTACCGTAGGCTACTGCGTGCGTGGGCTACCCTCCAACATCACATAGTGTGGGCTTCCCTACAACATCCCATAGTGTGGGCTACCCTCCAACATCCCATAGTGTGGGCTACAATACAACATCCCATAGTGTGGGCTACCCTACAACATCCCATAGTGTGGGCTTCCCTACAACATCCCATAGTGTGGGCTTCCCTACAACATCCCATAGTGTGGGCTTCCCTACAACATCCCATAGTGTGGGCTTCCCTACAACATCCCATAGTGTGGGCTTCCCTACAACATCCCATAGCGTGGGCTTCCCTACAACATCCCATAGTGTGGGCTTCCCTACAACATCCCATAGTGTGGGCTACCCTCCAACATCCCATAGTGTGGGCTACCCTCCAACATCCCATAGTGTGGGCTACCCTCCAACATCCCATAGTGTGGGCTACCCTACAACATCCCATAGTGTGGGCTACCCTACAACATCCCATAGTGTGGGCTACCCTACAACATCCCATAGTGTGGGCTACCCTCCAACATCCCATAGCGTGGGCTTCCCTACAACATCCCATAGTGTGGGCTACCCTCCAACATCCCATAGTGTGGGCTACCCTCCAACATCCCATAGTGTGGGCTTCCCTACAACATCCCATAGTGTGGGCTACCCTCCAACATCCCATAGTGTGGGCTTCCCTACAACATCCCATAGTGTGGGCTTCCCTACAACATCCCATAGCGTGGGCTACCCTCCAACATCCCATAGCGTGGGCTACCCTACAACATCCCATAGTGTGGGCTACCCTACAACATCCCATAGCGTGGGCTTCCCTCCAACATCCCATAGCGTGGGCTACCCTCCAACATCCCATAGTGTGGGCTTCCCTACAACATCCCATAGTGTGGGCTACCCTACAACATCCCATAGTGTGGGCTACCCTCCAACATCCCATAGTGTGGGCTTCCCTACAACATCCCATAGTGTGGGCTTCCCTACAACATCCCATAGTGTGGGCTACCCTACAACATCCCATAGTGTGGGCTACCCTACAACATCCCATAGGCCATGTCCAGCCACTCCAGCTTCATGTGGAAATATTTCCGAGCAACTAAAAACATAAATTAGGCCTATTTAATTTCACAGGCTACTGTTAGGCGTACTTTATAAAAAGACCTACCTCTGTTTTTATCATATTATGGATGCCATGCAAACCTGTTGTTTGTTTGTTTTTCGAGACATTTAATTGCACAGGCTGTCACAGTCGCTTTATAAAAAAGATTAAGATATTTGTGGTGAACTGTTCTACGAATGACTGCAAAATAAATATTCTGTAAACATTGAGCATTGAGTGATCATTTCGGAGCAGCGACCTCATGGTGAATTTAACGAAGTAAATGTCTTAAGTTTATTCTGTATAACCAGGCCGGCTGTTAGTGCTTCCCTGCAGTCGGATCACGTAGGCTACATCCGAGCATTACTGAAGTAGAAGCTGCTGATTATTATTTAAACTGTGTTCGTTTAGATGACAAACAGCACACAAACACGCCTATGGAGTCCAAGCTATTCTGCATGTGAACTTTATCTCAATATAGATTCTAGGTCAAAATTATTAAAGTTGTGTGCACTGTGTGCGCTCCACACCATAAAATGAAAAACATTACTATTTTTCCCGGGAATACCGGGAAAGAGAGCCGCAAATCCCGGGAGGAAAAGAAAATCAAATTTCGGGAAAAATATTGAACCCTAGTACAGACATTATGTAGATCGCGCCGTAATCCTTCTCTCTGGAAAAGACCCCCCCCCCCTCATAAATGATGCAGCTTCAGAGATGGACGCGGGGCGGCGTGTCACCTTCTGGCCTGGCCTGCTGGGTGAAGGCTAACACAGCTCATGAATAACGCAGGGCTACGGGGCTGTGTGGCCGCCGGCCCGGCCCCGCCGTCTGGGGCGAGGCGCTCTGGGCAGTGGCGGCGGCAGAACTCCGCCATGACGGAACTGCCACGCCTCTCTCGTCTCCCGTAACCAGAGACGCAGCCATGGAACCTGGGGAGCAAGTCTCTGCTTACCCCGGAGTCCGGGAGAGGATCTGTTCACAGGAGCCCCGTCGGGGGTCATTGGATATTTCTATGTATCCGTTGGAGAATATGATTGTGTCCTGAATGTGCTGAGTGTGCAGTTCCTGTAGCCAATCCCGCAGCTCCTGTGTGCAGGTCTGCCATTATCGCCTCCCCCCCCCCCCCCCCCTTCCGTACAGTACAGGATAATCAGCAAGTTTAAAAGGACTTTGGTTCAGATAAGCGGTCCCCCGGTGTGATGATAACGAGCTATTCCCACGTGCGTTCCTGACCACACCCTTTATGACGTCCCCGTCCAGGAGACGCGTCACAATCTGACGGTGAACCTGACCACGCTGCGGGTGTGGTGCTACGCCTGCGGGAAGGAGGTGTTCCTCGAACGCAAACTGGGGCCTCGATCGCCCCTCATCAACAACAAGCCCCTCCCCTCTCCGCAGAGCACCACCCAGGTAAGGACACGAAACAAACGTGCTCAGGGGGCTGGCCGGATCACGCCGTGTCTGTTTAGTTGGGAGCCTTTGCTATCTAAATTGGGTGTTGTCAAATCAGTGTGGCTGTTAACTGATAATAGAAATTTCGCTCCTCAGGCCATGTTTGTAATCATCCAGCTGTATAACCCCTACTTCTCCACTATCCCATGCTGTCAGAGCATGCTGTGTGATAAGGAAGTTAATTTATCGCTCCTTGGTTGTTTTTCTGAAACGTGAGATGAATTATGTGTGGTTTATGATGTTTAGTTGATAAGGTAGATGATGGTGCGTGCGTGTTTTCCCAGGAGAGCAGCAGGGTGGCAGGAAGTCCCGCGTCTCTCAGAGCGCCGCTTACCGGCGGCAGCGAGGACCTGGACATGGAGACGGAAGAGGAAGACGAGCTACGCGCCCGAGGTACAGTAACACTAACCTGAGGACTAAACCTCCTCGCTCAGACGTCCGCAAGGTTTCTTAGTTATCCCCTTTCCGGCAACAGGAAAGTGTGCAACCAACTGTGCGTGTGTGTGTGTGTGTGTGTTCGGTTGTCTTCGTGTGCATGTGTGTGTGTGTGTTTCTCTATCCCCTAGGCCTGACAGGACTGAAGAACATAGGGAACACCTGCTACATGAATGCAGCCCTGCAGGCGCTCTCTAACTGGTGAGCCCCAGAGCTACAGGCCTACCAGGACCCCCTGACCTCCTCAACCCCCATGCTCCATTTTTCAACAGCTTCTTTTTCTATTTTATACCGTCTGGCAATTTGACGCTGAAAAATGACCCCAGCCAGGCTTGTTTGGGAGAATGAAGGTTCTGTGACAATTGCTGCTTTGCGCCGTTTGAGAGCAGAGAAGGGCGCCTTTTGTTACCGTGTAGAGCTTTCACTCCCAGCTGAACTCTGACTCTCTACCTCTTCCCCTTTCTCTCTCTCCTTCAGCAGTTTAGTTCCCAGACGTCTCTCTTTCTCCTTCTCTCTCTGGCCGCCTTGGTTATGAAGTCCTTATTGAACATTGTGGATAACCCGTCTTTCTGATTGAAATCTGTGATGGGTTTGGACTACTTGTGTACTTAAACCCCGCAGTGAAGCTGCGTGCCTGAGGCTGTTAGAGCCTGTACTTTATAATATCCTCCCAAACCACAGGCTGCATATTTACTGGACATATTCAGACCAGAGAGAGTGGGCGAAATCATCACTTACATCCTGTGATTCGGATTCCAAGGGACTTGAACATGTCTTCAGTAACGAGTAAACATGATGGAATACAGTTGTATGAATACGATGTAGGTCACAATTTGCAATCTAAATCAGTATCCAAATTCGGTAGTTCTGAGAGTCATGCCACAGTGGGAGCGTGTGATAACTTGTTATTGAAGTCTTATTTTTATCAGCATATGTTTCTGTGGGCTGGTTTTTAGTCCTTATGTAAACAATTTTTTTACCCGAGCAACTGAAGGAAGAACATTTATTTAAAGGTGAAAAACTGTTTGAGAACTGACACCATGTCCCTGTTATAAAACCCCTTTTCACCTCATCATGCCATATAAAGTCCATCCACTACAGACGGGACTCAGTTGTGCCGTGTTTCCCCCTGCTGTCCCGTGTAGTCCGCCCCTGACGCAGTTCTTCCTGGAATGTGGGGGTCTGGTGAGGACGGATAAGAAGCCAGGTCTCTGCAAGAGCTACCAGAAGCTTGTGTCCGACCTCTGGCACAAGAACAGGTACCATCATCTCCTCCCTCCCTTTAATCCCTCGCTCTTCTCTTCCGTTTCCCACGTTTGCGTTTTAGCAGTTAAGCCAACGCTTTTAGACAAGACAAAGTACATTTGCTGTTTCAAAGTACATTTGTTTTGTCCGGGGGAAGTAAACTGGCTGTACATCCCAGTCATCCTGCTCAGGGTCTAAGGCAGCGCTTCATTTGCACTATATGGATTCTCTGCTGACTCGAGTGAGGCGTTGTGATTGGTTGTTCTTGTTCTTGCAGGCCCTCGTATGTCGTTCCCACCACCTTGTTTCAGGGGATCAAGGCCATCAACCCCATGTTCCGGGGATATTCCCAGCAGGTGGGTCTTCTCCACAGTCTAGGAATAATAAATATTCACGCTGAACGTTGCTCAAGATATCGCAGCCTTTGCACGGATGTACAGTACTGTAGTTTCAAGCACAGTCTGTGAAGAGTAGATGGAACTCCACTCGGTTGGCAGCATTCCGGTCAGTCGCCAGCATTCCGTAGATTGCGTAACCCAATTGTAGTCTTTGTAGTGCCTATAGATTTCAGAGTCACTTCCTCTTCCACTTCACATCCCCGCAGAGCCTGTTCTGATCCAGCAATCACATTAGAGCTCGAGCTACTCTCACTCACGCCAGATCCAGAGAATTCTCCGAGCCGTACTAACCTCACATTCACTCCCTCTGACATGGTCTCTTTCCCAGGCAGAGTAATGGCCACACTGCAAAGCCAAGCTCAATTGGTTGATTTCGTTCTGGCCGTGGTTTTAATGCAGTGCCTATTTATCTATGAAAGCAGGCAACTGTGCAAGGCTGGTTCGTCTTGTCCTGTCTAGCAATCAGCAATAGTACACTAAATATGATTAAGGGTCTGTCTCCTCTTGGCTTGCCGGTATTTGTTCAGTCGCATTAGCCGGTGAATATCCGTTGGTCACGCCACACTATGCTTCACACAGAGGTTTGGGAATTAGCATGTTTATGAATGGAGGTGCAGCACACAAGGTCCTGGGAGAGGGGAGTGTAGAGGACTGGCTGCTGAGCTGTGACACCCCCAGACCAGGGTCTGTGACCATACATTTATCACACTCGGGCGAGCCGTAGACTCCTTGGTGTGGATCAGGGACAAAGCAGTTTAGTTCTGTGTGATCAGTTGACTTGAGAAGGGGTGAAAAGGTCTCTAAAAAGGTCTGTGTGTTGTACAGTAGTAATGCATGGTCTCTCTGTACAGTGTCTCCTGTCTTGTGTGTTATACAGTAGTAATGCATGGTCTCTTTGTAAGGCAAGGCAAGTTTATTTGTATAGCATATTTCAGCAACAAGGCAATTCAAAGTGCTTTACGAGACAAGCATCAAGACAGTGAGAGAAACGCATAAAAGGTCATATAAAACGAAATGTAAAAAAGGACATTTAAACAAAATGCAGGAAAAATAAAATACAGGAATAAAAGTTACAGTGCAGTGTATGAATGAAGAATTATTTGATTTAATAAAAAGCAGCGGCGAAAAGAAAAGTCTTCGGTCTTGATTTAAAAGAACTGAGAGTTGCAGCAGACCTGCAGTTTTCAGGAAGTTTGTTCCAGATATGAGATATGTGGAGCATAAAAACTGAATGCTGCTTCTCCATGTTTTGTTTTAACTCTGGGGACAGAAAGCAGGCCTGTGCCAGATGACCTGAGGGGTCTGGATGGTTCATAGCATATGAGCAGATCAGAAATATATTTTGGCCCTAAACCATTCAGTGCTTTATAAACCAACAGCAGTATTTTAAAGTCAATTCTTTGACAGACAGGAATCCAGTGTAAAGACCTTAGAACTGGTGTGATATGCTTCACTTTCTTAGTCTTAGTGAGGACTCGAGCAGCAGCGTTCTGAATCGGCTGCCGCTGTCTGATCGAGAGACCTGCAAACACACCGTTACAGTAGTTAAGCCTACTGAAGATAAACGCATGGACAAGTTTTTCCATATCCTGCTGAGACATAAATCCTTTAATCCTTGATATATTCTTCAGGTGATAGTAGGCTGACTTTGTTATTGTCATAATGTGGCTGTTAAAATTCAGGTCTGAGTCCATGACTACACAAAGATTTCTGGCTTTGTTTGTGGTTTTTAGCATTACTGATTGGAGCTCGGCCTTTTAATCATTCTTCTTTGGCTCCAAGGACAATTACTTCACTTTTATTTTTGCTTAGTTGAAGAAAGTTCTGGCACATCTAATTGTTGATTTGTTCAATGCACTTACTCAACGTTTGTATGGGATTATAATCCCCCGGTGATATGGTGATATACATTTGTGTGTCATCTGCGTAGCTATGGTAACATATTTTGTTGTTTTCCATAATTTGAGCTAGTGGGAGCATGTAAATGTTTAACAGAATGGGCCCCAGAATGGAGCTTTGGAGAACTGGGTCATTTTTGTCTGCTCAGATTTGTAATTGCCTACTGTATAGACAAAGTAGTCCCTGCCCTTCAAGTAGGATTCAAACCAGTCTAGCACTGTGCCAGAAATTCCCAGCCAGTTTTCCAGTCGGCCTAGTAATATATTGTGGTCTACCGTGTCGAACGCAGCGCTGAGATCCAGTAATACTAAGACTGAAATTCTGCCATTGTCTGTGTTTAAATGGATGTCATTAAAGACCTTAACAAGAGCAGTCTCAGTGCTGTGGTGTGGTCGAAATCCTGACTGGAAGACATCAAAACAATTATTTAGTGGCAGGAAGTTGTTCAGCTGTTGAAAAACGGCTTTTTCAATGATTTTACTTAAAAACGGGAGGTTTGATATGGGCCTATAATTGTTCATTTGTGAGGTGTCTAGATTATTCTTTTTTAAGAGTGGCTTGACGACTGCAGTTTTCAGGGTTTGTGGGAACACACCTGAAAGAAGAAATGTGTTTACAATTTGTAGTAAATTAGAGGCCATGCAGTTAGATACATTTTTGAAAAAGCCTGTTGGCAGAATATCAAGGCAACAGGAGGAGGATTTCAGATATTTTATGATGTCCTCCAGGGTTTTATGGTTGATCAGATAAAATTGTCAGGGTATTGATTTGAAGTGGACACTGGGACAACACATATCCTGTACCTGATATGGAGTCACTGACTGCTTATCTGATGTTCTGAATTTTGTCAGTGAAGAATGAGGCAAATTCATTGCAGACCCTGGTGGATAGGAGTTCAGAGGCTACTGACACAGGAGGGTTTGTTAGCCTATTGACTGTGGCAAACAGAGCACATGCATTATTATTGTTTTTGGTGATGTCAGAAAAGAAGGTCTGCCGTGCATTTCTCAGCTCCAAATTATAAATGCGAAGTCTCTTTATAGATGTATGTCTCCTTTCTTGTGTGTTGTACAGTAGTAATGCATGGTCTCTGTCTCCTTTCTTGTGTGTTGTACAGTAGTAATGCATGGTCTCCTGTGTGGTGTGTGTGTGTGTAATGGTCTCTCTGTATGTCTCCTGTGTGGTGTGTGTGTGTGTAATGGTCTCTCTGTATGTCTCCTGTGTGGTGTGTGTGTGTGTAATGGTCTCTGTATGTCTCATGTTCTAGGATTCCCAGGAGTTCCTGCGCTGCCTGATGGACCAGCTCCACGAGGAGCTCAAAGAGCAGCTGGTCGACCCCGACGACCACGCCTCCTCCTTCCACGCCATCACCATGGACGACGGCCGCGACGACGACAACCACAGCCAGTCGGACAACGACTTCCAGTCCTGCGAGTCGTGCGGGAGCAGCGACAGGGCGGAGAGCGACGGACAAGGCGGGGCCGGCGACGGGCGCCGTCCGGAGGACGCCAACGAGGCGGAGATGCTGATCCCGGGCGACGCCCAGGCCAACCGGGAGTGGCAGAAGGAGAAGAACCTGATCAATGACCTGTACCGCTCCGGGGTAGGGGGCAGCGGCGCCTCGGGGGCGGACCTGGACAAGGACGTGGACACCGCCACCAACGAGGCCACGCCCATCATCAGCAGCCAGGGCGCCATCAAAGTGCAGATCCAAGGCAGGAACACAGGTGAGAGCGTGAACGTTGGTTAGGCTGGCAAGATCAAAACACTCACCCAGGAGGACTGGGACACTGTGTGATCACCAGCTCATACTCATTCACAAAAAACAAAGTCAGAAAATCTCTCTTTTTAGGGGGACGAACGTTCCAGTAACACTGGGCGCGTTAAGTAACTGAGCTGATCAGCTTCGCATTCAGAGCAAAGATTACGCTTAACGGGTTGCTGAGCACCTTCTGACTACTCAGCATACGGAACAAGTGCTAACTATACAGCTAACGTATAATAACTACATATTTATTAAAAAGCTTAACATTTATTTGGGAACACTAGCTGGCTAGCATAACCAGTTTGTTGGCGTTGCATTTTTGACAGCTGGTCAGTTGATATATTGCACAGGAAACAAGCAGATCGCTATCCTTCATGGCTAGCTGATTGCTATCCAAGTCAAGTCTGACATTAGTTTTGGTTGCTAGGGCTCGTGGTCTGTCGGTATGGAATAGCAGGCCTCGTCGGCCATTTTCCGTTCAAGATGGCAGTGATTTAAAAGTGGCTGAGTTACTTTGTGCACCCACTTACTTTGTGCACCCACTGGTAGCCCTTTTCCACCAAAAGAACTCTGGTTCGTGAACCAGTTCGTTTCAAAATTCCTGGAACCTGGGTTCTGTCCAGAGAACGGGCCCGCGTTTAGACCAGTTTTGAGCCGAACCATTGTACGTCAGCCCACGCCCATGATGTCGTCACGGTTCGCACTGAAAAACCTACTATTTTGTGGTGCCGGTTCAGAACCAGCTTTCGGGTTCCCAAACTCATTTCTTTTTGGTCTAAATGCTCGGAACCATTCAACCATTAGGTTCGCGAACCGGCACCGAACCGGTTCCCTCTTGGTGGAAAAGGCCTGTGGGTAAACTAAACGTTTATCTGTGAACCTCTGTTTCCCCTCCGCTGCATCACCACTAGAGTCATTCCCAGACGTCCAGGTGAGCAGCACCACGAGACCCCAGAGCCCTGTCCACATGGAGGGACACATTCCCAAGATGTCCTCCTGCAGCGCCTCAAAGGCCAGCTCGGTTTGGCCGGGCATCAGCACCACCCACAAGAAAGGTACCGTCCGTCGCCGGCTCAGTTACCTGGAGGGTCAGATAAGATGACAGCATCTTGGCTGGTTTGGTCTCCGAATGACCCCCTGAGTTATCTCTGTGCTGTCTGCTCCTCCCCTGCTGCAGTCACCATGTTCAACCCTCCCAAGAGCAAGCGTCAGAAGAAGTACCGCAGCGTGATCTCGGACGTGTTCGACGGGACCATCGTCAGCTCGGTGCAGTGCTTGACCTGCGATAGGGTACGTAGGTTTGGAGAAGAAACACGCTCTTTCAAATCACCGCTCATTTAAATAAAAAAAATAAAAAAAGAGGTTTTGGACTGTTGAACGCTTAATGTTAAGTGTTGTATAGTACAGCGCTTCAGTCGTTTGCCTCGCCGCTCTGCTCAGGTGTCGGTCACCCTGGAGAACTTCCAGGACATCTCCCTGCCCATCCCAGGGAAGGAGGACCTGGCCAAGCTGCACTCCTCCTCCCACCAGACCTCCCTGGTCAAGGCCGGCTCCTGCGGGGAGGCCTACGCCCCCCAGGGCTGGATTGCGTTCGTCATGGAATACATCAAGAGGTAGGCGTGAGTGTGTGAGTGTGTGAGTGTGTGAGTGTGTGAGTGTGTGAGTGTGTGTGTGTGTGAGTGTGTGTGTGTGTGAGTGTGTGTGAGTGTGTGTGAGTGTGTGTGAGTGAGTGTGTGTGAGTGTGTGTGAGTGTGAGTGTGTGTGAGTGTGTGAGTGTGTGTGAGTGTGTGAGTGTGTGAGTGTGTGCGTGTGTGTGCGCTCGCTCAACATCACATCTTTTGAGTGAGAACCTCAACAGCTGGCTCCACAGACGACATATTGATTTAGTGAGTGCGTACTACGTGATGAAGGTACCCCAAGCGTAGTGTTCAGCAGAGGCGCAGTGTGCTTGGTGTACTTGTGATATTTCTAAAACCCCGACACTAACCCCGACACTAACCCCGACACTAACCCCGAGGTATCTTTTCTCCTGCGCAGCTGGTTCTGGGGCCCGGTGGTCACACTGCAGGACTGCCTGGCCGCCTTCTTTGCCAGGGATGAGTTGAAAGGTGAGAGTTGGTTTCACTGTGTACTCTACTGTACCTCGACCGCTGATTTTCATGTCTTTTTAGAGCTTGGTCTTTTTCCTAAATTGTTTATTTTTGCATCATTAGGGGACAACATGTACAGCTGTGAAAAATGCAAAAAGTGAGTATCTCATCTTACTGGTGTGAGATTCATGATTAAGTCAAAGTCGGTATTATTGACGTGGTGTTCTTTCTGTGTGAGATTCATGATTAGGTCAGTCAGAATTATCGACGTGGTGTTTCTTTCTCCCGTAGATTACGAAACGGAGTGAAATTCTGCAAAGTTCAGAGTTTGCCAGAGGTGACTGCTCAAATACCAATTAAATGATATCAGTTGCTCTCTACGTTTTACTAAACCGGACACCACAGTTGCTCTGTGAGAAGCAACTAGCACGATGTCCGGAGACTTCTTGACGGCGCGTTTTTCATCTTCCAGATCCTGTGTATTCATCTGAAGCGATTCCGACACG
This sequence comes from Borostomias antarcticus, assembly GCF_949987555.1. Taxonomy (NCBI): domain Eukaryota; kingdom Metazoa; phylum Chordata; class Actinopteri; order Stomiiformes; family Stomiidae; genus Borostomias; species Borostomias antarcticus. Next base: position 9,136,326 of record NC_140257.1, on the reverse strand, counting down.
AGCTGATGTTCTCCACTAAGATCGGCACCCACGTGTCGTTCCCCCTGGAGGGCCTGGAGCTGCAGCCCTTCCTGGCCAAGGACAGCTCCGCCCAGACCACCAGCTACGACCTCCTGTCAGTCATCTGTCACCATGGCACTGCCAGCAGTGAGTCTCTGTCTTTGCCCTCAGGCAATGGATTGGAACTACACTGGCAATAGGGTTCATTTCTGTCCCTCTTTCTCTCTCTCTCTCTCTCTCTCTCTCTCTCCCTCTCTCTCTCCCTCTCCCTCTCCCTCTCCCTCTCCCTCTCCCTCTCCCTCTCCCTCTCCCTCTCCCTCTCTCTCTCTCTCTCCCTCCCTCTCCCTCCCTCTCCCTCTTTCTTTCTCTCTCTCACTCTCTCACACTCTCCATCTTTCTAATCTAATGCTGTTTATATACATATTAATCTCTTGCATGCTTCTTGTTCAGTTTCTGTCCCCTGTTGGCTGTCAGTCAATAGGGTGGTGCATTTTGGATTTGGAGGTTCTGTGCATGTATGACAAATTCCCTGTTCCTGTCTCACTCCAGGCGGTCACTACATAGCCTACTGCAGGAACGACCTCAACCACCTGTGGTACGAGTTTGATGACCAGAGTGTCACCGAGGTCTCAGAGTCCTGTGTCCAGAATGCAGAGGCCTATGTGCTCTTCTACAAGTAAGTCATTAAAACCGGCCCATATTAAAGGTGCAGTATGCGGTTTGGCTCAGAAGCACTTTTTGTTATATTTTTTGCGATTCTCATTACATCCAGACAGCAATCAATAAATAAAGTGCTCCGACACTCAAATGAAATAAATCCGTAATGTGTGGAAGTCGCAGGACTGTAATAAGTGAGTCCAGTCATTTTGAGTTGCCAACTTGAAATGATTGGATGGCCTACCTGCCCGTCAACCTACCTACCTGCCTAGCGAGGGTCATTTGTTTTCCCCCCCGTTTGGAGGAGTGGCTTTGGAGGGAGGCCTGAAGGGAGGGGGCGGGGATCTTGTCGGGTGCATTTCTCAAAATCTATCTAAGTCTTAACAGGAAATCGCAAACTGCATACTGCGCCTTTAAGGCTCCATCATAACAGCAGTCCTCAGACGCGTACGAGTTCCCGTGTTTGACGGCGTCCGCGCCGGCGTGACTGACGTGGTGTTTCCCGGGGCGACAGGAGGAGCAGCGAGGAGGCTCTGAAGGGCAGGCGGAGGATGACGGACCTGCTGAACACGATGGAGCCCAGTCTGCTGCAGTTCTACGTCTCGCGCCAGTGGCTCAACAAGTTCAAGACGTTCGCCGAGCCGGGGCCCATCTCTAACGACGACTTCCTGTGCTCCCACGGAGGTACGGCGTGCCGACCTAAGCCCCCCCCTCCCCTCGAGGCCATCGTCTCTTTCTTTTTCACAAATCCCCACCTAGACACTCTCCTTTTGATCTCTGCCAGGGACGGGCTCCATAGTAATCCTAGTATCGAATACAAAGGCTTCGCTCTCTTTGATCCGGATCAGGCTGTCAGCAGACACCGAGAGGGAGCCGCCACACGGAGAGACGGGCGCGTGTTTTTTTTAGTCTGTGAGGTGGCGTCGGGTGAGGCGGGTACTGACGACATGTTTGGGTGCTGTTGCGTCCGCAGGCCTGCCCCCCCACAAGGCGGCGTCCATCGACGACCTGGTAGAGATGCTTCCTCAGAACGTGTGGGACCACCTCTACAGCAGGTAGGACCGAGGGGCCGTCTGGGTCCTTGACTGGTGACTGTGAAAAAAAACCCAAAAAACATGTGTGTGTATATGTTTCATATTTCACACCACAAACCCGCTGAGAGTTAAAAAAAAAAAAATCCGGTCTCTGATTGGTCTGGCCTGTTTTAATGCGGTCTCTGATTGGTCTGGCCTGTTTTAATGCGGTCTCTGATTGGTCTGGCCTGTTTTAATGCGGTCTCTGATTGGTCTGAGCAGGTACGGAGGTGGTCCGGCCGTCAACCACCTGTACGTTTGCCATAAGTGCCAGACGGAGATGGAGAAACTGGAGAAGAGACGCAAGACGGAGCTGGACATGTTTGTCCGGGTACGAGCCTCTCCTCCTCCTCACCCCGTTCACTTCCCGGTAGCCGCAGTGTCAGCGTAGCGAGCGAGCGAGCAGTGAGGGGGACTGATATATGACGTCCAGGGAGATGCACAGAGAGCAAGCGCCTGGCATAGAGGAAACAAAGCTGTGTGCGTGCCGTGCGTGCGTGCGCGTGATCTTGCTGGAGTCCCCCCCCCCCCCCTTCCACCAGGGTGTGGATCTAGCTGACTCATCATTAATGTATAGGAACATGTATTAGGGTACAGCCGTCTTGTCCCACAGTCAGACAAGGCTGTTGGATTTAAATTGAGAGCGGGTGAATGAGAGAGAAGAAAGTCAGATGGACAGATGACTGATGTAGAAATGAAACGGGGAACACCGTTTTAGTTTTTTGGGGGGGGGTGTGCTAATGGACCGGCAGCTGGGCAGATCTAGCATTGTGATGGAGATGCTCATTTGAAAGGCAGATGTAATAAACCCAATCATCTTTCCTTCAATCCTTTCACCCCCTCCCCATTCTTTCCCTGGCCGGTGCCCCTTTCTCTCTCCTCCCTCTCTCTCCTCCCTGTCTCCTCCCTCTCTCTCCTCTTTCTCTCTCCTCCTTCTCTCTCCTCCCTCTCTCTCCTCCCTCTCTCCTCCCTCTCTCCTCCCTCTCTCTCCTCCCTGTCTCCTCCCTCTCTCTCCTCTTTCTCTCTCCTCCCTCACTATCCTCCCTGTCTCCTCACTCTCTCTCCTCTTTCTCTCTCCTCCCTCTCTCCTCCCTCACTCTCCTCCCTGTCTCCTCCCTCTCTCTCCTCTTTCTCTCTCCTCCCTCACTATCCTCCCTGTCTCCTCCCTCTCTCTCCTCTTTCTCTCTCCTCCCTCTCTCTCCTCCCTCTCTCTCCTCCCTGTCTCCTCCCTCTCTCTCCTCTTTCTCTCTCCTCCTTCTCTCTCCTCCCTCTCTCTCCTCCCTCTCTCTCCTCCCTCTCTCTCCTCCCTGTCTCCTCCCTCTCTCTCCTCTTTCTCTCTCCTCTTTCTCTCTCCTCCCTCTCTCTCCTCCCTCTCTCTCCTCCCTCTCTCTCCTCCCTCTCTCCTCCCTCTCTCTTCTCCCTGTCTCCTCCCTCTGTCTCCTCCCTCTGTCTCCCCTCTCCTCCCTCTCTTTCCTCCCCTTCTCTCCTCCCCCTCTTTCCTCCCCTCTCTCCTCCCTCTCTCTCCTCCCTCCCTCTCTCTCCTCCCTCTCTTTCCTCCCCCTCTCTCCTCCCTCTCCTCCCTCCCTCTCTCTCCTCCTTCTCTTTCCTCCCCTCTCTCCCCCCCCTCTTCCCTGGTCTGTAGCTGAACAAGGCGTTCCAGGAGGAGGAGTCTCCGCTGGTGATATACTGCATCAGCATGCAGTGGTTCAGAGAGTGGGAGGGCTTTGTCAAAGGAAAGGACAATGGTGAGTGGCCAGATCCTTCACAACTCCTCCCCCTAGTTATGACTTGTGTTTAAAGGATACATGCTCACCACCTTACAGTAGTGTGAGCCACTGAATGGTACAGTAATAGAATGATTGACTATTGAATTGATTCATAATATGAATATTTTACATATAATATTTTACAAAGGTCACTTTACACATTTTACAAATGTCACTTTACACATTTCTCATTTCCACCTCATAGTAAGTGGCAACAACGAATATTTTGGTTCTAGTAGTAGTAGTATATCTATAAACGATACATATGCCACTTTGGGATGGGAAAAAACAAACTTGACCAGAGAATGTGGTCCTCCATAGAAAATCTGACCCATGGGTCAAATGAGAAACTGCGACTCTGATGACAGAAGGAGGAAATTGGTACCATTGTGTAAAATAAATCGACATATTACCTCTCACGTATTCTATGATGAGTTCCCTGGAGTGCACACAAACGATTTAGGATGATAGGCGAAATAGAAACAGAGATATCTTTTTTTTGCAAAGGAACCCCCTCAAATATGTTGTAATACTTGCATGTTATGAATGTATTGTCCGAAATAATAATTGGTGAACAGTAGGAAATTTTAACCTCCGTTTAAACCAAGGCCATTTTCGATGCCTCAGTCGGGCAGATACGAGTGCACAGGTTCATATATTGTGATCACATGTTTGTGGGTGGGTATGAAAAGGCATATAAAAAGGGAGTAGAAAGGCATGCAATTACAGACACGCTGGTGAGGGGGTCAAGGCTAGGCTGAGGCTGTTCCACCTTCCCACCCAGAGTTTCTACGCATGCACTACTGAGACCATCCTGACCGGCAGAATGACCGTATGAGAGTAGCACCTCGCAAGACCAGAAGGCACTGCAGAGAGTGGTACGGTCCGCGGAACGTACCACAGGGGTGTGTCTCCCGCATCTCCAGTACACGAGGGGGGGGGGCAGAACCAGGGCCATACTAGTCTAGATACACAACACACCGTTTCCCCTTTCAAATACACTAGGTACTTTTTTTCAGTATGGATAAATGGTAAATGGACTGCACTTATATAGCGCTTTTCCACCTTAGCGGCACTCAAAGCGCTTTACAATGGCCTCATTCACACACACACTCACACCAATGGCGGTAGCTGCCATGCAAGGTGCTAACCTGCTCATTGGGAGCAATTTGGGGTTAGGTGTCTTGCTCAAGGACACTTCGACATGTGGACAGTCGGAGCTGGGATTCGAACCACTGAGCCTTCGATCATTGAACGACCCGCTCTACCAACTGAGCTACAGCCGCCCCCCTACCTCAAATATTAATTAGAGGTGTTTCACTGACCATGTATAGGCAGCTATGGTAGTTAAAAGGGTGGGACAAGATGCTCACTCACCAAATTTCGAGTTCATTGCGATTTATAATAGGAAACCGGCACGTTCCGTATTTCGTACGTACGCAACCTTTTGATGTGAATCCAGCGCACAGCTTCCTTCATGGGGCCCCTGGTGTTCTACACACTGAGACGTGTCCCCTCCCTCTCGTTTCATCTTCAAAGAACTCATCGTATTCCCTCGTCTGGTTTGCCTGCTACTGTCCCAAAACGGAAGTGTCAAAACACATTCCATGTTCCCTGTCGGCTCCAGCTTTGTGCCTTCATATCTCTGTTAGCTTGAACCTGCCACGGGTACTGACTGAATATTTGGCAATTTCAATATTGGTTCTCCAAAGCTTTGTTGTGATCAGAGATGTATTTTAGGAGGAATCTGAAACATATGACACTGCATTATAAAAGAAAAACTCCAATCAAATACAGTTCTCTGTCTAGGCAGTTATTTTGTATGCGGAAGCACCGTTCGCTACAGACAATGAAGCTAATCCCCCCCCCCCCTCTTTTCTTTTCAGATCCACCTGGGCCAATCGATAACTCCAAGATTGCGACAAATAAGAATGGACATTTAACACTGAAACAAGGTGAAAAGCCTTTAAAAGCGTTCATTCAATTCCATGGCGAGCCCAGTTCCATTATTAATTTAGATTATTTCAATCTCAGCCGCATATGTAGTCAGTGGTGCTGAGGAGTGCTCTGTATTTCTCTTCATTCGGTTTTGTACTTTTGTTCCCAACGGGGCAGGATTCTTTGTTCTTGGACTGCAAGCTGTATTTTGATATCTGTATCTCTGTCTGGAACATAGGCATTCGGCTTTGTCCTGGCAGAATGAGAAGAGATGAGATGAATTTGAATCAGTGTCTTACCAAGCGGACCTAGCAGAAAAGCTTAACCCTGTCTACTGTGTTTTGTGTCATTAGGATGGTATTTTGCTACTGCTAAGATATGGAAGAGATGGTTTTAGCGACCAGGCTAGTTAGTTAGGTTGTAGAAGTAGGAGAGGAAAGAGTCTCCTTGGCTTGGACCCTCGGTTGTGAGCACTTAGGATGTAGTTACAGGTTACCTAGTCTCGCATAGGCAGATCTACAGCATCTGGTTTTAGCAATGCGCCAGCGCTGGAGAAAGGTCCGGCTGCAACCCATTATCATTTTGGGATAGGAGAAACAATGTATTTCTTTAAACCAATCACAGTTGTCTTATTGGGCGGCGCTAAGCTTGTTTTTTTTACCCCAACGGTGCCCTTGCCGAATATTGTCGGGGGATTGAATCTGATTGGCTCTGAGAGAAATGAGACTGCTTATCCCCAAAACCCACAGTACATCCTGTGAGTCAGACAACACGCTACCTAGTAAATATGAAGAGATTGACCGACTGTTTATATTGACCCCACAGGTGCAGACTCGGGGCAGATCTCTGAGGAGACGTGGAACTTCCTTCACTCCATCCACGGGGGCGGCCCAGTGGTGACCGTTCGGCCCAGTGTCAGCCACCAGGAAGTAGAGACCTCGCAGTCAGAAGAGAAGATTGAGGTTGAGACGCGCTCGGTTTAAGAATAGCCCAACAGAAAGCCTGCCCTGAGAGAAAGAAAAAGAAACAATTGAAAGCCTTTCATTTTGCACTTGACTTTTTATTTCAAAAGCATACGAGCAAAAGGACCGCACTTCAATCACAACATGACAGCTGTCACAACCGAAAGAAGACATACACACGTCTCAAAGTTTGTCATGTTTGTACATGGGAATAAATGTCTCCTAAATTTCTATTAGCACTGTAGAATGTCAGGATGTGTCCAGAACCAAGCATTTAATTGTGTGTGCAGCTAACGACTTAACTTAATGCCATGTTTTTATTTTTTCATGACCAAATAAGCAAAATTGTCCACCTTGTGTCTTGTGTGTTGCAATGGTAAAGAATCACAATGCATCTTGCTGTAGATATTGACATGGTTCTCCTGTTGTAAGAAAATGTTGTCCAGGTGAATAGTTTAAAAGTGCAAACTCTTTTTTTTTTTTTTCTTTTAAGTGAAGAAAAATCTCAACAACCAAGGGATCCATAATACTGAGTAGTCTCAGGAACTAACTGTATGTTTGCACTGTACTATAGACTGGCTAGAGTGGCATGCTCACACATATGTCTGATTTATATTTGAATGTACCAGTACTGATAGTACGTGGGTCAGGACTCCTAGCACTTCATTGTTATTTATCCCAGAGGGGTCTGAAGTACAGTACTATGATGTTAATAGACTTTTTGTAGAAAATAACTGGCAGGATGAGTGTTGAGAATGCATGCTTAGGGGACACTTATGCACATAAGCAAGCGTTAATACAAGCTGACCACAGGCATCACATTAGATTGCATGTAAATGCAAAGCTGCTCTCCCAACATACTGTAATGTACACAATAGTTGTGGCTATCTTGGCTGAACTTTATATGTACAGAATACATATTTCCATCAGTAACCCCAGTTGAAGGCATTCGTTTCTGTGTTGGGCATGGTGTTGCTTATGTATTCACTGGCTGGTTTGTTGGTTTGTTAGGTGGGTGGGCGGGCGGGCGGGCAAAGAATGCTGAACATGTACTTAGAATATTGCATAAGAATGCTTCAATACAAAAGGTCTGTTCTGATTTTGACCAGCTGATATTAAATCCTGACAAAAAACAGTTTGATGAAGTGTGATCAAAATGATTTCTCAAGTTGGTATTAACTGAAGAGTTTAGGTACTTCATTTTCAAGTGCTACGTTTCCATCTGTCTGTATTACTGTGCCATATGCATCAGTGTCAACATGTATCCCAAGCTTGCCTGTCTTATTTATCAGTTGCTGCAATGCTATATCACATTATTGAATGTTCTGTGCAAGTAACCTCTGTTTAACTGACAATAATCGAAACCCTACTGTACATAAGAGTTACTTTAATAGAACTATTAAAGTAACTATCTTATTGTAAGGTGTAAATTATACTACTATTATATATATAAAATTGACACCTTACTATATATATATGACCATATGTTTTGCATCCACTGCTCCTCGGCAATAGACCACTCTAACACACTGCACTACTGCCTGACAGAGGCAAAAATGTACAGTTGCATTTTGACGAGCGCGGCGGGATTGTGGGACTAACACACACACACACACACACACACACACACACACACACACACACACACACACACACACACACACACGACCAGTTGACTGGATAGAAAATATGGCTGCTGCCGAATGTGCAGCAAACGGCTTGCGGAAGTGAGGTAAGTAATTCTTCAGCTTCACAAACCATTTTACATTAAAGGATTATTTAGTTGCATCAAATGCAATTAGGGGGGGGGATTCAATTCTATCTTACTGACAATAGGAGTTGCCTCTGCCAGTAGAAAGGTCGTTGTGTGTGTGAATGTCTTGGTAAAGTTACCAGGGACCACCTATTAGCTAGCTAACGCGCCCCAGCTAGCTTGCTACTCCGCTGATAGTAACTGCTATTTCATGGAGCTACTGTTAGCTTCTCCAGAACAAAGCTAGCCAGTTGCTAACTTGCTAACGTTAGTGAACATCGCCGATGTTTGGCTACTTGCAAATAGTTGGTCAACGAGGCGTTTAGTTACTTGTTAGTTAGTTGCACGTGACTATGGCCCATTGATTCACAAAGGCAAATATTAGTGGTGCATAAATGTTGGGGTGCGCCAGGGTTGCCCGTCCTGTCTGCTGAGCGCAGCCCTGTTAGCGATGCTAACCAACCACACGCTAGTCTATCATGATGCTCGCGTGTTAGACATAGCAAGTTAGCTTTGCCTCTTTATTGACTCGAGAGAGAGAATGGGAACATTTTCTTCTAGGTACATTAATACTGTAATTTTGCTGCATCATCAAACTATTCCGACTAGTTAAGTTTGATTAGATTCTCGTGTACTTGTTTGCTAGCCAGTTGCACCCTCACACATTTATATCCTGCAACTTTCATGAGCTGGAGCTAGCTGCTGGACTGGGCTAGGCTTGGTTTAGAGCTAGCTGCTGGACTAGGCTAGGCTTGGTTTAGAGTTAGCTGCTGGACTGGGCTAGGCTTGGTTTAGAGCTAGCTGCTGGACTGGGCTAGGCTTGGTTTAGAGCTAGCTGCTGGACTGGGCTAGGCTTGGTTTAGAGCTAGCTGCTGGGCTAGGCTTGGTTGAGAGCTAGCTGCTGGACTAGGCTAGGCTTGGTTTAGAGCTAGCTGCTGGACTAGGCTAGGCTTGGTTTAGAGCTAGCTGCTGGACTGGGCTAGGCTTGGTTTAGAGCTAGCTGCTGGACTAGGCTAGGCTTGGTTTAGAGCTAGCTGCTGGACTGGGCTAGGCTTGGTTTAGAGCTAGCTGCTGGACTGGGCTAGGCTTGGTTTAGAGCTAGCTGCTGGACTGGGCTAGGCTTGGTTTAGAGCTAGCTGCTGGACTGGGCTAGGCTTGGTTTAGAGCTAGCTGCTAACGGTAGGCTTGGTTTAGAGTTAGCTGCTAGGCTATGTTAGACTTGTTTTAGAGTTAGCTGCTAGGCTAGGCTAGGCTTGGTTTAGAGTTAGCTGCTAGGCTAGGCTTGGTTTAGAGTTAGCTGCTAGGCTATGCTAGACTTGTTTTAGAGTTAGCTGCTAGGCTAGGCTTGGTGTATAGCTGGCTGCTAGGCTAGTCTGGATGTAAGAGAGTGCTCTCTGGGCTTTAGAGCCATGCCAATCCGCGGATCTGATGATGGGAGTAAGGCCCAATGAATGGAAATGTTTATTGAAGACAACGACACCGAGATGAGGGTGAGAGTAGAGACATTTAACTGTTGTTTGACAGACTTTGATTTGTAATTTGCACTTGCTTGTATTCTCATCTTAAAACTAACATCCCATGGCATTCGCTTTACACACACCAGTGTTAACGCTTCACATACATACATTTTAAAACGTTAAAAACGTTAAGTCAACAAGAGCCAGCTATAGCTCTGTTTGCGCGTTGACGAGTTGGTTCATAAAAACAAAAACTAGTGCGACCAGCACGTGTCCATTTAAAGTTCACAGCTATGATAATGCGACAGGCTCTTTTGAGCAGGAAGTATTATGCTTGACATATGAAACTGAATGTATTTAGCTAGCTAGCTATTGCTAATGATACTCGTGCTGGATTTTGCTGAATTGTGAAGCTAAAGCTGTCAGCCACGAATAAGGTCCCTTTCTGTCACGTATTTGATTTTCTACACAAACCGATCCAATTCTGTATGAAGGTCGTTATACAGCCCGCGTCAACGCTGGTAGAACTGGAAAATAATTGTTTATTTTACCTACATGTTGGGTTTAACAAAATATTGCTGCTACATTCTGTCTCAAACCTGCCCGTGCTCTGTGTTGTTTACAAACCACGTAGGCAGTGACTTAAAAGAGAGAGGAATAATGTATTCCAAAAGTAAAGATGGAGTTATCGTAATTTGTTGAACCCCCTCGAGTATAAGGTACACTTTTAATATAGATCTGCCTTTTCTTCCCTCCCTGATTTTATGCATGGTCAAATCACATTAGTTGTCTCAGCTGGAGGCCTGGATGGGGTGTGAAGGAGGAGCAGCCTGTGTGCAGCGTTCCTGACAGACTGACAATTTTAAACAAATCACTGAAAAAGCTACTAGTGACCTTTTGTTGAAGTCAAAATATTGTAGAAAGGATTATTTCTCTTCTTTCTGATGTTTCTTCCCCAAGGCCTTTAAAGTAAACTGTGACAGAGGCTCACAGATAAGGTTAGATGATTTATGCGTAGGTACTTTGTCCCCTATTTTAATTGATGTCAAGGTTTCTGTGTTCTAGTCTGCTCCGAAGGGGGTCGGGATAAATTATTCCTCCCTTGAAAGTCATGTTGCACATCTAGATGTTATTTTCCACCGCTGGCGGATTTATGGGGTGTAGCCAGTCCTTCCTATTATTTATGGGATACAGCGCAGTTCACAGAACAAGTTAAGGAAGGTTAGTTTTGAATTGCAGTGCTCCAAAGTTTATCCTGCCATTCATAGGGTTTCGCACATGACCTGTTTAGCCTATACTAGGAAAACTGCCTCTTGAGAAGTGCTATTACAATGAGGATTGTTGTCTTTGACATTTTGCAATATGGTACGGTATTGAATGAAGCCTTTGGGTACATGACTCGACGCTTTATGGAGATAAGCAGTGTACCGGGTGCCTCAGCCCCTCATCCCCTGAGAACGGGGTGACTCCACCTCTGATGGACGAGGACACCGTCAGTGACCCAGTAAAACATCTGTTTTGTTTTAGACTCGGGGAAAAAAAAACAAGCATCCCTGGACCAGAGGGAGGTCTAGAAAGATGAACATTCACGTCGTATTCATGTAGTCGTTTTTCATGGCATGAGGCATAAGCAGCCGAGGTTCAAAGCTCAAGTCTGACGTTTTGAAATGTTAAGAGATTCACTGAACCAGATGTAAGATGCTGGTCTTATTTATCATCTGACAGGACCAACATTGAATTAGATTTCCTTATAAATATGGAGGCTTTGAATCCTCTCCGTTTACTTTTCCCGCTGGGGCTTCAGTTGCAAACGTGAACTCCAGTTGCTCGCAGCTAATCGATACTTTCCTTTAAGGCAGCCAGAGATGAATGCATGTGAGTGAATCATGTGCGGAATGTTCTAGAACCCTTCGATTTCTCCCGCAGGTGCCTGGATTCCGCTGCAGAGGGGAGCGCCCCACGATGAGGAGCCAGTAGGAGGCACGCCCGCCGTAGCATGGCCGCGTCCCGTTCCTCGCGCGTCACGAGGTCATCAGTGGGGATCAATGGATTGGACGAGAACTTTTGCGGCCGCACCCTCAGGAACCGCAGCATCGCCCAGCCGGAGGAGGCGCCGGCGGCCTCGCCCCTACCCCGCGCCCGCTCGCCCAAGAAGAGGCAGGACTCCCAGCAGGCCTCGTCCTCGTCCTCGTCCTCGTCGCAGCCCGGGGGCCAGCAGGGGAAGGTAGCCGACTCCAAGGCCTCGCCGGAGGGGGGGGAGCAGTGGGCCGGCCCCAGGAAACGGGGCGTGTCCTGCTCGGAGAGGGGTGGCGGGGCGGGCGTGGAGGAGAAGGCCGGGGCGCGGGACGCCTCCTCCCCGCTCCTCAAGCGGGCCAAGCGCTGCTCCCACCCCGGGGAGCCGCAGGGACACGAGGACGACGCCCCGCCTCCCCCCACCGCCGCCGGCCCCGCCCCCGCGCCCGCCGCTCTCAAGGAAAACAACAACAAAGACGATTCACCGAGCCAAAACGCCACCGCTGCCTCGTCCTCGCTCTCGCCCCGCCTCAGCAAAGAAGAAGACGAGGAGGAGGAGGATGGAGGCGTGGAGAGCGAGGGACCGGCGCCGCCCCAGAACGCCCACAAGGCCTCTAACGGCCTCGGGGAGAACGGCGGCGACGCCGATAAGGACACCAGGCCGGGCTCGCTCGCTGTAGAGCCTGGCGGCGATCCCCCGTCACCGCCTGCCGCCGCTGCCAGCACCGGCCCCGCGCTGCTCAACGGCGGCCAGGCGGAGGCGCCCTCGTCCCCGGAGCCCATCGTGCCTTGTAGAAACTCTGTCCCTGAGCAGGCGGAGGTCGGCGTTTCGGGGGAAGCCCCCGCCTCCCCGCTGCCTCCGGCAGCCCCCGAGGGCCCCGCCCCCGAGGGCCCCGCCCCAGAGCTGCTGGTGGTCCGGGAGGCGGGGCTGGAGGAGGCGGAGGTGGACGTGGTGGGGGACTCGGTCTGCATGGCCCACGAGGAGCAGGTGAGGGAGGAGGAGGTGGTCAGCACCAACGGCCGGCCTTTCACGCCCGTGCAAGACTCCGCCCCTCCCCCCTCCTCCTCCTCCTCCTCCACTTCCACTTTCATAAACAACACAAACGACAACCCGGTCATCATCAACAACAACAACAACAACAGCAACTCAGGAGAAGCGCCGCCGCCACCGCTCGCGCCCGCCCCTTCCCTCTCGGAGCCCGGCTGCGGCCCCTCGGCGTCCGGCACGCCCCCCTCCTTCACCGAGCACCACGAACACAGGTACACCCTGAGGACTTCGCCCAGGAGGGCGGCCGGCGGCGGGGGTCCGAAGCCCGGCTGCTCCCCGCCCAGGGACAACGGCCCGCTGGGTGGGTCGCTGGGGACCGCCGAGGAGGAGGAGGTGGAGGAGTTGGAGGCCCGCGCCGGGCCGGAGGTGGAGGTGGAGGAGGAGGAGCCCGCCCCCTCGGACGGCGCGGGCCCCTGCGGCGACCAGCGGGCTTCCGTGAACCACGGCGCCCGCGCAGGGGGCGGAGACTCCATGCCGGCGGCGAGCAAAGAGGCCAGAGCCAGCAAGGAGCCGGCGGGCAGCCGGGCCGCGGTGGACGACGAGGAGGAGGAGGAAGAGGAGGAGGAAGAGGAGGAGCCAGACGTGTATTACTTTGAGTCGGACCACCTGGCTCTCAAACACAATAAAGAGTATGTCTGCGCTCGCCGCGGTCACGCCGCCCCCCCCCCACCCCCCCCCTCGAGAGTCCGCGCGTTCGGTCCGCTCGCCGGTCCGTCGCGTCGTACGTCTCCAGTCAGTTTGAATATGTAGCCTCTGTTTGGGCTCGGCGCGTTGGAAGCACGGTAGGAATCGGTTTCGAGTTCCATCCAGGTTATGTGAGGACATGGGTTTAGTACATTCTGCCAGATCAAGGACACGGGGACGGTAGTTTGTGTCACGGAGACTGCGAGTCCCTCCTGCTTAGCGCCGCCTGGTGTCACGCTGCTCGCTTTCCACTGCGTTCAGTCTGTATTTTTGCCAGAACATTTTAATGAAACTCAAATCTCATATGGAGAGAGAACTCCTGAGGGAGGAGGAGGAGTGTCTGTTATAATGTGCTTGTTGTGGCGCTCTGGCTGTTCGGAGAGCGGGTTGTGATGATAAGGCTATTGTGTGTGTGTGGGGGCGGGGGGGGGGGTGTTTGCTGGTTCTGGTGGTCAGGTCGTCTCACGCTGTGCTCAATCGGAGCGTGCTCGTGGCGGCGTGTCGAGGTCAGCTGATCCGGGCCAGCCACGCCGCGGGGAGGGGAGGGGCAGATGGGGGGATGGGCGCTCTCTGAAATCCCAATCTGGTTTTAGTGCACGGTTAAAAAACAAAACAAGCCAAAAGTAATGGATTTAGGACGATCATGTTGCATGCACCCGGGTAATTTGAGAAAGATTACGTGCCGTACCGAGGCCAGATTGTTTTTGTTTTTTTATGGAAGGCTTGAATAGAGCGGTCAGTTCTGTGATAGCATGACAGCGCTAATTCATCCCCTGCAGTGATACATCTCCGCTCGCTCGATGGAGCCGAGCACGCCATTAAATCAGCGTTTCCCTGTGATCTAACCAGCCTGTAAAGACGCTGCTGCGCCTCCAGATAGTGATATATATATACTGCCCCCAAAAATTAAGGGAACACTTACTCATCACATCCAGCCCTCAGTGGGTTAATGATTTTGGTTTCCATTGGAAAGTCTTTATTGATTACGTTGTGTAATTGGTCAAGAGCAAAATGACATATGGACGGTCCTTGGACATCAAAATCATTAACCCATTCAAGGCTGGATGGGATAATTAAATGTTCCCTTAATTTTTTTTGAGCAGTATAGTTATAGCATCTCGCATAGCCCTTCCGTGTGTTTGTGTGTGTCTGTGTATGTGTGTCTGTGTGTCTGTGTGTAGGTGTGTCTGTGTGTGTGTCTGTGTGTATGTGTGTGTGTGCGCGTGCACGTGTTTGCGTGTGTGTCTCGGTGAGGCGTTCGGAACGCGGAGGCCGAGAGTGTCATAATTATGACACGGCACATTATGACATGGCACCTCTCTGGTGCGTCTGCCGGTGGCGGTGCCGGCGTGACTGCCTGTCAGGCTGGCCCTGGAGCCCAGTAGGGGGCGACGCAACACCAGTCCCGTTCCCGGAACTCCTGGCCTGCGGCCACGCTGCCGAGAGCAACCAAGCGTTCGACTCAACTGCATATGGCTCCTGTCCTTTAGGCTGGGTTAATGCATATTTTATTGTTGTGTTGTTGTTGTTATTTTTGTGTGATGTTTTGACGAAACCCGTTCTGAACCTGAAGCTATGTGAAGCAGGGTCCTGGCAGTTATTACCGAATTAATTCCATCCCCTCATGGATTTTCATTCAGGTCCTGTTAGAGGAGATTGGTCCTCACCGCCAGCACCTGTATTAGATTAGAGGAACCTCGCCACCGCCTCTGCCACCGTGGTTCGCCGAAACACAAGACCAATCACACACTCATTTTCTGCTGCTCGGTGACCTAATTTGCGGTGGCCGTTCTGCCCCGAGGTCCTGCCTGAAAAGTTCAATGTGTCGGCCCGGCGCGAGGCGCCGTGACGTCGCGAGCGTTTGTTGTGAGAGGGCTTGGATGAGGCCGGATGAACGCTGAGGTGAAAAGCCGTCAGCGGTGTTCGCTCCCAGCGCCCGGGCCGGCCCGCAGGCCGCCTCCCCTCCCCGCAGTCGCAGCCCCTGACGAGGTGTCCTGGCTCGGTGCTGATCCGTTTCCCAGTGGCGTTATTGAATTATGCATGGTCCCGGGTCCTTAAAAGTTTGATGTGCGATGCGTGGCAAGTGCCGGGTCTAAATAATGCACACTGTCCCTCCCTCCACCCCTCCTCTCCTTCTGTCTGTCCCTCCTTCCATCCCTCTGCCCCTCCCTCCATCCCTCTGTCCCTCCCTCTATCCCTGTCTGTCCCTTCCTCCACCCCTCTCTCTCTCCCTCCACCTCTCTCTCCCTCCACCTCTCTGTCTCCCTCCCTCCACCTCTCTCTCCCTCCACCTCTCTGTCTCCCTCCATCCCTCTCTTTCTCCCTCCACCCCTCTCTCTTTCTCCCTCCACCTCTCTCCCTCCTCCCTCTCTCCCTCCCTCTATCTCTCCCTCCTCTCCCTCCCTCCCTCCACCCCTCTCTCTCCCTCCCTCCACCCCTCTCTCTCTCTCCCTCCTCCCTCCCTCCCTCCACCCCTCTCTCTCCCTCCCTCCCTCCCTCTCTCTCCCTCCCTCCCTCCCTCCCTCCCTCTCTCTCCCTCCCTCTCCCCCTCCCTCCCTCCCTCTCTCTCAGTTACCAGCGTCTGCTGCAGACCATCGGGGTGCTGGAGGCCCAGCGCACGCAGGCCATCCTGGACCTGGAGCAGCTGGCGCGTCACCAGAGGGAGGCGCTGTCCGACCCCATCAGCTTTGTGGAGCAGCTGCAGAAACAGGTACCAGGGCCGTCCGCACGCACGTACCACGCCCTGCGCGGTCTACGACGAGACGCCGCCGTGAACTCTGACCTTCGACCCCTGAACGGTCCTCCCCATCCACCCCCCCCCCCCAGGTGGAGTTGGGCTTGCCCTGCCCCCAGAGAGTGGTCCAGCTCCCCGACATCCCGTGGGGTCAGTACACCTCAGGCCTAGGGGACTTCGAAAGGGAGTTCTGCGACAAGAAACGCAAAACCAGGCAGCTGAAGCTCATATTTGATAAGGGTATGTGTGTTCGGTCCCCTGCGCGTTATTTCTCATCTCATGAAAAGGTCATTTCTGCCGTGTTGTTTATTTGGAATGTTTTACAAAGAATTCCCTACTCTTCTTTACAAAATCAGAAATATTAAAATTAATATTCTCTTTTGTTCTTTTTTTTTTTTTTTTTAACCTAGTGGGATTACCAGTTCGACCGAAAAGCCCTCTGGAGCCCAAGAAGGAAGGGGAGTCGTCCACCATGTACTCAGCTCTACCCTCCAGTGATGCCCCAGAGAACAGCAGGCAAACCCAGGTACGGATCGCAGACTCGGACCGCCGACGCGCCCCCGCACCGCCCTGAAACCTGAGTGAGAGAGGTGGGGGGGTGGAGGGGGGGGGGGTGATCACCTAGCACACAGCCTCAGTCTGGTGAGGCTCCGCCAGCTGCATCAGCGGAGCGTTGGGCTTCCTGCTAGGCGTCTCGTGTATCCTGAGGGAACACGAGCAGACGACCCCTCCCTTGCCCCACCTCCCATTTCCAGTCTTTCCTGTGCTTTGTTGCGTGTGTGTGTGTTTGTGTCAGTGTGTTGCGTTAGCGTGCGTTGCGCGTTTGATTGGTTTGAGTTGATGGCGGAGACGAGCGGCGGCTTGGCGAGCGGACCGTGCGAACGCCGCGTTGTTATTTTCTCATCCGCTCGTTGTTTCCGTTGTGGACGCACCGGCATGGTCACTCACAGGGGTGGAAAATTAACTTTTTGGCTCACGGTGAGTCACCTGCCAAGGGGACTGTAGATGAAAAAATCTACCGGCCAAGTTTTTTTTTTCTTCAGATAGCCTTCCAAAATCTAGTCGGCAGTTTGAAATTTTGCCTGCATTTGGCCGGTGGCAGGTGTTAATTTTCAGCCCTGCACCCTCACGCAGTCCAGTCCTGAACAGATTCCCTTGGTCAGTCTGGCTCCTCCTCAGTAAGATTGTGTTTTGTCTTGGTCTTTCAGGTGTGGTCAGTCCTGTCCTGTTGATTGTTGTGTTGTGTCATTGTTGTGTTTTGTGGCCTTGCAGATGATCAGAGGGAGGCTGTGTCACCAGAGCAAACCGGACACCTTCAACCAGCTGTGGACGGTGGAAGAGCAGGTAGGGACGCACGGCGCTCTGCTCACGCCGAGAAGCCGGGATCATCCGTCGTCTTTGGCCCCTCTACTCCAACCAACGGTGTTTTGTGCGTATCTGTGTGTTTGTGTTGTTTGCGTTGTGCGTGCGTAGAAAAAGCTGGAACAGCTCCTCCTGAAGTTCCCGCCCGAAGAGGTGGAGTCGAAGCGCTGGCAGAAGATCGCAGACGAGCTGGGTAACCGGACCGCCAAACAGGTGAGCGCCGCCGTGGAACCCTGCAGAACCCGGTGGTATTCACCGCGCGTCTCAGGGCGTTTTCCTCACAGAAACAAAACTCCTCGCTGCTGGGATTAGAGATGTACGGACGGTTCCTCCAGCGTCACGTTCCTGTCGTTTTGTGTCCAGGTCGCCAGTAGAGTGCAGAAGTATTTCATCAAACTGACAAAAGCAGGTATCCCAGTGCCTGGGAGGACACCTAACATGTGCATGTACAGCAAAAAGGTACCCGTCGCTCCTCTCTAAATCCACTCTGACCCCTTTTCCGTCAACAACAGAGTCAGAAGTCTCTCTCTGCACAGAGAGCCTGAGAGGAAGCAGGAAGAGTCGTCCCATGGGACCTTCGTTCAGGAAGAAATGTGTACGGTAGTCAATGGCGATAAACAAATAATTTCTTGATCCCGTTTGAATTGTGCCATGAATGAATTAAAAGCTAATTCTGCAAGTCAAGAAAGTTGCAGTTTGTTGTAATACTGTAGAGCAGTTATTCCAGAAGGAGTTTAAAATGATTAAGAGGTGGAAGTCACTATTAGTCTGATCACGTTGAGAGCTGCAGGAATGCGAAAGGATAGTTTGTCAGTTCTGTAAGAGCTGGCATGCGAGATCGGCTTTACAAGGGTTTGGTGAGTGTTAAATAAGTAAGGTCGGCTAGCTAATATTAGCTAACTTGCGAGTTACCCAAGATTAGTAAAAATGTATGTTTTAAATTGACAAACGTGATGGTCATAGCGCAATTCAGTCGGGATCAAGAAATCATTTTTCTCACGCCGTTCACTACCGTTCATATTTGATCTGATTTAAGGTCCCGTGGCGGTTTTCTCTTCCAGCTCTGCTCAGGCGCTCTATAGTCATGATCCTTTTCTATCTGCCAACAAGCCCGTGAGCTGAGGCACCTCCGACTGACCGCTGGTCGCTGCTGTTCCACAGGCGTCCAGTAAGCGGCAGCACCACCTGAACAAGCACCTGTACAGGCAGTCCACCTTCCTGACCTCCTACGAGCCGCCGGTCTACATGGACGAGGAGGACGAGCGCTCCGGCTTCTTCAACAGTCTGCAGGACCAGTCCGCCGACGACGAATCGGTCAGCCGCTCGCCACCACAGCCCCGCCCACCCCCCCCACCCTGCTGTCGCTCAGGCAGCCCCGCCCCCCCCACCCTGCTGTCGCTCACGCAGCACCACCCCCCCACCCTTCTGTCGCTCACGCAGCCCCGCCCCCCCACCCTTCTGTTGCTTACGCAGCCCCGCCCCCCCACCCTTCTGTTGCTTACGCAGCCCCGCCCCCCCACCCTTCTGTTGCTTACGCAGCCCCGCCCCCCCACCCTTCTGTCGCTCACGCAGCCCCGCCCCCCACCCTTCTGTCGCTCACGCAGCCCCGCCCCCCCACCCTTCTGTCGCTCACGCAGCCCTCACGCCTCAGCAGCCCACACAGTAGTTCACGCTGTCCCCTCTGTCCCCTCGCCTCTCCGCGGCTGCGTCTCAGTAGTTCACGCTGTCCCCTCTGTCCCCTCGCCTCTCTTTGGCTGCGTCTCAATAGTTCACGCCGTCCCCTCGCCTCTTCGTGGCTGAGTCTCAATAGGCCAAACTGCTCTCCATGGCTGCGTCTCAACAGTTCACGCTGTCCCCTCGCCTCTGCGTGGCTGCGTCTCAACAGTTCACGCTGTCCCCTCGCCTCTCCGTGGCTGCGTCTCAATAGTTCACGCTGTCCCCTCGCCTCTCCGCGGCTGCGTCTCAATAGGCCAAACTGCTCTCCGCGGCTGGGTCTCAATAGCTCACACAGTCCCTGCTCCCTCCGTGGCCGGGTCTCAATAAACCACGGCGGCCACCTCCCCCTGCCTGAGCGCTGATCTGTAAACGCAGGCCGGACGGCCGCTGTGTGCCGGATGCCTGTTATCTCTCACCGGTCTAAGGGGAGCAGGCGTTAGAGACTATTGAGATGCGGAGGATGTCAGCCTCCCTCCTCCCTTCCAAGCCCTCTCCGTCTCCGCTGTGCCTTGAGCGCTCTCGCAATAACAGGCCAATTAGCACTGATGATCGTGTGTGTTTTAAAAAAATCAAGCTACAGAAGCAGTGTGTGTGTGCATGTGTGAGTGTGTGCGTGCGTCGGAAATGACGTGTCGGCTTCGGTCTCTCTCTCTCTCTCTCTCTCTCTCTCTCTCTCTCTCTCTCCATCCTAACCTTTATTCTCATCAGTATAAGACGCTGTGCTCGCTCTACTCCCCCCATCATCGTGCAGCCGAGCGTTGACATCCCCCCCCCCCCCCTGTCCCCCCTCTGGCAGTGACCTTTCAGAAAAGCCTGCTCGCCGGAACCCGCGTCAGCGGAGGATTAGTGGATGTTGGAGCTGGTCAGAAAGACGCGGATGGCCGGGGGTCTGGAGAGAGCCGTGAGCCGACCCGTGTTAAGACCCGACCCGTGTTAAGACCCGACCCGTGTTTAGACCCGACCCGTGTTAAGACCCGACCGGCGTTTAGACCCGACCCGTGTTTAGACCCGACCCGTGTTTAGACCCGACCCGCGTTAAGACCCGACCCGTGTTAAGACCCGACCCGTGTTTAGACCCGACCCGTGTTAAGACCCGACCGGCGTTTAGACCCGACCCGTGTTTAGACCCGACCCGTGTTTAGACCCGACCTGCGTTTAGACCCGACCCGCGTTAAGACCCGACCCGTGTTTAGACCCGACCCGCATTAAGACCTGACCCGTGTTTAAGACTTCAGCGCGTCCCATCCCTCTGTGGCTGGCTCGTCTAGGGGAGTGGAGACCCTTAGGGGGGGTGGGGGGGGGGGGAGTTGCTGTGACTGTGTGTGTGTGTGTGTGTGTGTGTGTGTGTGTGTGTGTGTGTCAGGCGGGGGCGGGTTGAACGGCTGTTTCGCGGCGTTCAGTTAGATTTATTCCACCGTGTCCGAGGTCGGTCCGTAGGCGGAAAGACACCTGGAGAATACAGTAGCAGTGTCCCCAGAAAGCACTCTTAACGCTGTGTGTGTCGTGTGTGTGTGTGTCTCCCTGAATGTGTGTCCGTGTGTGCGCTTGTCCCTGAATGTGTGTCTGCGCGTGCATGTGTGTCCCTGAATGTGTGTCAGTCCGTGCACGTGCGTACGTGCGTACGTGTACTGTGTCCCTAAATGTGTGTGTGTGTGTGTGTGTTTGTATAAGTTTAAATCCATGGCTCTAGACCTATGTACTTAAACCTGTAACTGTTTTTTTAATAATTATTATTCTACATTACATTTGTTTTGTTGATTTGTATCCCTGTGTAATCTCATCATCACTATAATATGTGTGTCTGAATATGTGTGTGCGTCTATCTGAATGTGTGTGTGTGTGTGTGCGTGCGTGTGTGTGTCCAGGACGAGGAGGGCGTTCCCCTGGAGTACCGCCACCTCCCGGAGTACAAGGAGCTGCAGGAGCTGAAGAGGCTGAGGAGGAGGAGGCTGCAGGAGTTCCAGGAGGACGGCGACGGGGGCGTGGCCCAGCACCTGGGCTACAAGGTGACGCCCCACACACACACACACACACACACACACACACACACACACACACACACACACACACACAGAGCCCCCCCACGGCCCCGGCCGCCTCACAGGAACCTGCCACTCATGAGCCGAGTCTTCCTACACATCGCAATTCATTCATGCATGCAAGAGTGTCGCTGGGCCCCGAGTTCGAGCCCGGTTGTGCGGTAACGGCGCCGCCTTTAAATAACCGCGCGCCTCTCGCGCCGTGCGCACACGCGTTTTTGGGCCGCAACCCACGGAGACATGACGCGCTTTGTCGACGTCGTACCAGAATACGCACCGTTCGCAAAGCCTCCGTTGCACATGCCAAGACGGCAGTTTGTGAACTCTCTCTCTCTCTCTTCCCCTCCCTCCCTCCTCTCCCTCTCTCTCTCCAGTGTGACATGTGTGGTGTGGAGCCCATCCAGGGGGCGAGGTGGCACTGTCAGGACTGTCCCTCAGACAACGCTGTCGACTTCTGCACCAACTGCTCTGACTGGTGAGACCCGCCCGACTGATGATGACCCGTAGAGGCTTAACATATCAGACCCATAATCCCTATTACAGGATGTTCACCGTTGGACTACAGGAAAAGGGGGAAAGGTTAGGTTTGGGATTAGCATACCACCTTCCGGGAACCATTCCACAGCTGCAAGTTGTGGCTGAAATCCCAGAGCCTTAAACTGGGGTCGGAACAGGCTGGAAGCCGTTTTAGAATGTTTGTTGTTCTGAAACTCAAGCCGTGGAAGATTCATCACGTCAGATATTTACAGTTTAAGAACTGAGGCCTTGTTCACATGAACACGGGTATTTTTGAAACCGGGGTTTTTCCTCCTTCATTCTTGGAAAAAAACATGAGAACTCAAACACGCTGTCGCTGGCTCATTCTGTTCGATGGCGCCATGGTAACAAAGCTGTAACACGCACGTCAAATAGGCTGCTTGCTGTCACATTCACTTTTGGACTTCTGCTCCACTCCAACTTTTTATACCTCCGCCAGGCGATAGCCTGACAAAGTCAAGGTCACTGTGACCTCACAAAATGTGTTTTTGGCCTGATGAACACAATATCTCAAGAAAGGCTTAACATAATTTTTTTCATATTTGGGTAAAATGTCCAGTTGGACTCGAGGATTAACTGATTACATTGTGGGGGTCAAAGGTCAAGGGTCACCGACCTCACAAAAGGTGTGTTTGGCCTGCTGAACACGATATCTCAAGAACGACAGAATTTGTACATATTTGGTCAAGATGTCCAGTTGGACTTAATTAGATTATTGGATTAGATTTTGGTATTCAAATATCAAAGGTTAAGGTCACTGTGACATCACAAAAGGCACTTTTGAACGCTAACGCTAGCTAGCTAATGCTAACGATAATGCTAGCTAACGATAATGCTAACACTAGCTAGCTAATGCTAATTCTAACACTAATGCTAGCATTAGAGTTAGCGTTAGCTAGTTAGCCCTTTATTTTCCAAGAGAAAACACAAGAGGAACAGCATTTTGTTAACCGAGAGCTGCAGAGTTGTGTGGTTGAGTCCACACGGTTCTCATTCCAGCATTTTATGTAAACAGGAGGTAACGGCTACCTAAAAACAAGCCCAAAACTCTGGTTTTCTTGTCCACACGACAACACTGAAAGTGGAGTTTCTAAAAATGTTCACCCCGGACGGTTTAAAAAAAAAAAAGTCCTAGAATTCTGACTTAGAATGCCGTTTGCGTGTGCATGGAAGGCCAAACCGCGTAGAAAAATGCCCGGTTTCAAGAAAATACCTGTGTTCGTGTGGACAGGGCCTGAGAAGGCAGTTTCCGAACAAAACATTCTATTCTGAAAACCTCTTGAAACCGTCAATGGATGTTTTGCGTGAAACCCGGCTTTAGACAGAAAACCAGTCTGCCCCTCTCCATGTACTGACCGTTTCCCCCGATCCCCCCTCCCAGCTTGTACGAGACAGAGACCCACAAACCCGGCCACAACCTAGAGCCCGTCTACCACGCAGAAGAAGCCTTCCTGGACCGGGACTACTGCCTGCCTCAGACCACGGGCTACAACTACCTGGACCCCAACTACTTCCCTGCCAACAGATGACAGGCACCCCGGGCTCTGTCCACAGCGTCCCACTGGC
Source organism: Borostomias antarcticus (assembly GCF_949987555.1). Lineage (NCBI taxonomy): Eukaryota > Metazoa > Chordata > Actinopteri > Stomiiformes > Stomiidae > Borostomias > Borostomias antarcticus. The sequence continues at coordinate 9,113,021 of NC_140257.1, read as the reverse complement.
CACTCCCACTGGCCACTGTGCATGGCTCCACCCTCCAAGTCCCAGAAACCGCTTAACCCGCCACTAGCCCGCCAGGCAGGCAGCCAGGCACCCGGGGAGAGGGGGGGGGGGAGGGGGGAGGGGCGAGCACACAGCGGTGGCTGGTGGCGGGGGGGCTTTGTGGAAACCGGCCAGCCTCCCTCGCCACACCGGATGCGGGGGGAGGGGGCGGCACGTTGGCTCTAAGAGGAAGAGGAGCGTGGGAAATGTGGCAACCCCCTGACAGCCAGGTTACCCACCCACAAACTAAAAAACAAACCGTAGGGACACCAACGTTTCCTAGACTCAGAGAGATACCACCTCCCCCCTCCTCCCCCCAGAGTCCTCGCCCGTACGGACCTCCCTGTGCTGCTCTTCAAGACTGGAGAAGAAGTGGCGTTGGAGCCGGTCAGCGGATCTGTGAGAACGTGCGGTCAGAGTACCCCAGTGTAGTGGACCTACTCATCACCCGAGACTCACATGGATGGATGGTTGTGTGTGTGGTTGTGTGTGTGTGTGTGTGTGTATGTATGTGTGTGTATGTGTGTGTGTGTGGTTGTGTGTGTGTGTGTGTGTGTGTGTGTGTGTGTGTGTGTGTATGTGTGTGTGTGTGTGTGTGTGTGTGTGTGTGTGTGTCGAGAGAGTGAATTTCGTCCTAGCTAGATATCTGTAGTTGAGTATTTATGAATCAAGCATCCCTCAGTGTGTGGGGGGGGGGGGCATATAGAACTGGGTCTTTGAGGGAGGAGCTTGGTGCAAGTCAAGTGTTCTCTGGTTGGTACCAGGTTTTTAACCAATCACGGGAGCTGCCGACCCATATGACGTTTCTAAGGACTCAGCCGTTAACGGACCCTGCGTCACACGCCTCTCGGGGCTTCCACCGTCACTCAGCGCTGCTCTCTCTCTCTCACGTCTCACATTCCCTCTCACCGTCTCTCATTTTCACTGTTACACCCCCCCCCCCCCCCCTCTCTCTCTCTCTCTCTTCTCTCTGTCTAAACTCAACCTGTTCCGTTTCCAACAAAAGAAGCACTACAACACGGAGAACACAAGCTGAAGGAAAACTTGTGTGATGCGCATAGCGGTATGAAAATGAAAGGATGTAGAAAGATGTCGTTTTTTTTTTTTTTCTCCCCATGGATGTGTGCCGTTGTTTATCATGTGGAGTAAACCAGACATTATGGTGAAAAAGTAGCCAGTGGTAGTTGCTGTGTGCCATTTTCTTTTACTGGAGAATTCCACCCCATCACTCGACCGTTACTCGTCCGCCATTAAATCTCACCAATCACCACACCTCTAGGTCCTCTGATTTAGCAGTCTCCTTAAGGTCCATGAAAAAGATTGTATTTTTATTAATCTATTTAAAAAAAGAGCGAGCGAGAGACAGAAGAATTAAGGTGGTGGTTGCCACCGCCGCAGTGGAACACCCACGTTATTTTATACAACTAGATTTTGTTGTGCTTGATTAGACGCCATTTTGTATGGTTTTTGTTTTGTCTCCCTCCCTCACCCCTTGCCCTGCTTCAATATCTGTGTATAACAGTCTGTTCTTAAATAATGTAAAACAAAAAAATGCTAGAGGAGATCTGTGGAAATAAAAGTATGTGAAAATAGTCTTTCTACATCGAGTGACTCCTGGATCATTCTGTTACATGTGTTCGTACAGTGTCAGCATTCCTGTGATAGATCCTTGACTTCTACACTGTCATGAGTTCTTGAGCCATCGGGTGGCGCTATCAGCTTGGACACTGATAATGGGTTATTAGCAGGAAAGCAAATATTTAATTACCAAACCCAGCCATTAGATGAGATGAGAGTCCACTGAAAATCTAGCCCTAGTCTTCAACGGTACAGCCTACTATTCCTGTCCTCTATTTCCTGGAGATACAGATGAAGACCTGTGAGTGGTAAAAGGAAGAAAGTAAATCAGCTCCTTGTCTGTAGAGAGGAGGGGGAGATTCAAGGCTGGTGCAGAGAGAACAACACCACAGGTGGAAGGGATCTCGTTACTGAGTGATCAGAGGCGGAGACACGCTGGTGCTTCCCAGTACCCTGTGCCTGTCTGACAGGTGAGGATGCTGCTGAATACATGACTACAGTGGCTCCGCCCTCTTGTGTCTGTTCCATCCTCTGGTTTGGGCGAGACGTGAAAGTGCTTTCCCAGATTCACACCGTCGCCTTCATCGTTTAACCTGTTGCCATCTACTGGAGGATATTTAATCCATTTCATTTTGAAAAACCTTTATTGAGGTGCCCTTCGGCTCTGAGACATCTCCTTTTCAAAGGAGTCCTGTCCACACAACACATAAAATACAGGTATAAATACAAAATACATTAAAAAATACTAATTATATGAGGACAGCTGAAAATGAAAGCAGAGGAGAATAAGTTGAGACCATCCTAAGCTGAAAGAAGGGCCTAATCAGGTGAACATTTGTAAGTCACCCAATTCCCTCGACAACATCCAGAGGTTTATGGTATATTCCAGATGAACACATACATGGAGACCTGATTTAGCAAATGTATCTTTATTGAATGTTAAATATCGATTTGACTCAACAAGCACTTAAATGTGACACTCCCATACGAGAAGCCTGCAGACAGCCATATAAATACAACACGTTTTTTTCTTTGCTGTTTTCTTCATTAAATACACAAAAGGCAATAAGCTTGATTGTAACCCTTGCATGCTTGCTACAATATAACATACTGTGCATGAGAGCATGAGTACACACACACACACACACAAACATACAGAGAGAGAGAGAGCAGCAGAGCAGCAGAACATTTCGTTTCTAGTCTCGGCGTCCAGCTTGAAACGAACACAGTCACAGCAGCAGGCAGCAATATTTGTCTGTACAAACGTCTCTTCAACTGAGTTGTATTACTGAAATCACCATGTGAAAGACGTAGACAATACAAGAGTAAATGTATGTAAGTTGTTTTGTGACAAATACTTCCCTCTGTGTCACAAGCAGATGTGACATTCTCACCCATGCGGATTGTGTTCGGTTTTCGAGACATCGAATGGAACATGCGTTTGAGTCGATTTTCTTGAGTGTGTGTATTTGTGTGATCGTGTGGGAATAGATAGTGAGTCTGTTGACTGGGTGTCTTCACAGCTGGGGGTATGGGGGAGGGTGGGTAGGGTTAGGTCAGTCTGCTCAGGCGGGGTAGTGTAATTACACCTCCGGGGCTCTAGGTGGCGCTGGTGAGGTTCTAGACAGTCTAGCCCCTAACAGGAATCCATGGCCTGGCAGATTTGGACAAACACCTCCTCTGGAAGCCTCTCCCCGTCAATCTAGACACACAAAAACACAATAGCTGATGCAAGAACTGAAAGTCCTGAAGGTCTAGTAGAAGTAGTAGTAGTAGTAGTAGTATTGGTAGTAGTAGTAGTAGTAGTAGGAGTATTAGTAGTAGTATTGGAAGTAGTAGTAGTAGTAGTAGAGTAAAGTACTACTTTATATACAGCACCCATATACTAAGCAAGTGGCCCTACATGTGTGCATGTGGATAACACACACACACACACACACACACACACACACACACACACACACACACACACATGGCCCCTCACCTTGTGTAGGAGCCTCCTCTGTTCGTAGTGAGAGACCACGGGTTGGGAGTCGGCGCAGAAGCTGTCCGCCCTCCTGAAGGCGCCGCTGTCTCTGTCTCTGTCCCTCTCCCTGTCTGGGTGGAAGCCGGGGTCGGAGGAGGAGGAGAGGCGTCCGCGACACTGCAGCCTGGCGGCCATGGTGTCAGAGGAGCACTCCAGGAGCAGCACCAGGCTGGGCTCCCCCATCTAATACACACACACAGGCACGCGCACACGCACACACACACACACACACACACACACACACACACACACACTGAGTGACATGTCACGGTCCTGGTCCCTTTCACTTATGTACTGTGTGGTAGCATTACTGCCTACATGGATACTTCAGACCCATAGGTCACCGAGGAGAGTGGTTTTATTATCTCTCCTCCCTCTCTCCTCTCCTCCCTCCTCCCTCTCTCCTCTCTTCTCTCTCTCCTCTCTGTCCATGGTTCTCTGACATTGGCCTCTACCTCTACTCCCTCTCTCTCCTCTCTCTCTCCTCTCTTTCCCCTCCCCCTCTCTCTCTGTCCATGGTTCTCTGACCTTGGCCTCGTACTCCGCAGCCTGACGGGCGTCCTGAGGGAACCCGGTGACCAGGAGGCTCCTCCCCTGCCGCGAGGTCGCCGCCACCGACTCACACAGCAGCTCCAGCAGCGTGTCCTGAGCACACGGATACACACACACACACACACACACGCACACACAAATAATGGCCTTGCAATCACGACAGACCAGATGGATGTTTTGCCTGACACACAGATACTAAAAGATTACAACATCTTGAAAGTTGGGGATCAAACTGGAATATTAACCAATTTGACCCCACAAAAACATTCTTGGCGCAGGTCACTAACCCAGTGACAGAAGGACCGACAGACAGACAGACAGGAAGTCAAGTGTCTGATATGAAATGTAGTCCACAGGGAATATTAATGTCGCACGGCTTCACAGGTGCGTTGCTAGGAAACAACACTGTAATATTTGATCAGTTCAGATCGTCTGTTTATCTGCGGCTGTCCAGGTCCGGGCCGTGGAGCCGCGGCAACGCTGACCGCCGGCCGACCCTGGCTCTGCCGCTGTGGCCGTTAACGTGCTGGACGTGGTGACCTTGGCTTGGTGGGCGTGCGCACCGGTGAGCATCCCTGGAACCGTGCACCGCGCTATGACCCTGCGTGTGACACTCGGACACAACACACACAACACACACACCTACATGTAAATCTGTGTGCCTTTGGCAAAAGCCGAAAGAGGCTGTATGAGACAGTCCCCGTGCTCCAGGAGACCAGACTAGAACCGCCTCTCTCTCCCTGCATGGTGGTTTCCTTACTATCATAACTGCAGATGGTAGAATATAACTTGATTGTCCAGACAAAAAAA
>NC_140257.1:9095516-9105516 GCF_949987555.1 Borostomias antarcticus | reverse complement strand
GTATAGTGAGAACAGTAATGGACCAAGGAAGCTCCCTTGTGCAACCCCCAAAGTAGGTGTCATGTTTCTAAGACACATGATCTCCAAGCCTGACATAGAACTTTCTCCCTTTGATGTTCTGAACCAATTTAACACAGACTCAGAGAGACCAACCAGCCTTTCAAGATGATTGATTAGGATATCATGGTCGATCGTATCATACGCTGCACTTGGGTCTAATAAGACAAGAATTGAGACTTAATTTGCATCAGAGTTTGGTCTAGTGGTCTGTCCTAAGGTCTGATGGAAGTTCCTCCATGATATTATTTTCTTTGAGAAAGGAGTTTATTTGTACTGAAACTATCTTTTCAAGTATCTTACTTATGAATGGGAGGTTGGATATCGGCCTAGTTGTTCAGTGCATTAACATCTAGGTTGGGTTTCTTTAGTAGTGGTTTTACAAGAGCTGTTTTGAAGGCATCTGGGAAGATACAGTAACTGTTTGAAGAGACATTCATGATCTTCAGTACATGACTTGAAACACTGTCAAACACCCGCTTAAAGAATTCTCTAGGTACAGGGTCAAGACATGAGGTAGAGGAGTTACACTCTGTGACAATCTTACAAAGCTCTGGTTTGTGATGAATGTGATTTTTTACAGGGTTTGCTGAGGTTGTCTATGTTTATATCAGAGGTAATACAGGCTCTAATTGATGTTATTTGATGTAATACAGGCTCTAATTGATGTTATTTGATGTAATACAGGCTCTATTGATGTTATTTGATGTAATACAGGCTCTAATTGATGTTATCTGATGTAATACAGGCTCTAATTGATGTTATCTGATGTAATACAGGCTCTAATTGATGTTATCTAATGTAATACAGGCTCTAATTGATGTTATTTGCTATTGAAGAACAGTGGCAGTTCTTCCCATGCTGAGGGCTGTGGAGGGGGCGCAGTGTTGATTAACTGGTCTATAGCAGAGAATAATTATACTCTAGGGTTTCAATCATTCGCTGTAATAATAATCTTGGAAAAGTAGACGTATTGCTTTGTTGTAGGCAGTCATGGCTTCTTTGTATATATTACAGTGAACTGTGAGCCTAGTTTTCCTCCATTTTCTTTCAGCTGCCTGACATTTCCTCTTAACTATTAATCAACCATGCGGAGATTCTGTCAGCCGATCTCGTTTTAACCTTTAGTGGAACAAGTATCTAAAGCAGTTGACAAGGTGCTGTTGAAGTTTAAGACCATCTCATTTAAAGAGCGTTCATAGCTGCATGGCTCAAATGACACTGTGCTTCAGCCCTGCTGTTTAGGAATCTGTTTTGAATCATGGTTTCTCGTTTGGTCTTTGTTAAAGGAGTAGTGAAGGGAAAAATCATGTTTAGCCCTGTTTTAAGGTTACTTATGATCATATACAATGGTTCAGTTGACAAAACTAGCACTTTTGACAAAGTCTCTACCTAGGGCTGCACAATAAATCGTGAATTAATCAAAATCGCGATTATGACCTCTGCGATTAACTAATCGCAAAAGGCCGCAATTAATGTGATTAATAATTTTGCTTTGAATTGAGTGTGCTAGGACTACACGGACGAATCACAGGTGCTTATGCTGTCTGATCAATCACATGCGTTCCCGTTGAGTGCGCTGTGCGCAGCAATTTCACTGAGAAGACAGATAAAAGTAGGTCAAGACAGGTCAAGAGTACGCAGCCGTGAGTAGTGTAAAAATTAGCGAAAACGAGGTCAGTGAGTTTAGTAGCAAGAAAGGGATCAACGTCCGTGATTTGGGAGCATTTTGGCTATGAAAAAGATGATGTCGCTCAAGCCCAGCAGGTCATATGCAAACTTTGCAGAGCTAAAGCTATTACTTTGAAATATTAATCGCAATTATTAATCGCAATTACCATTTTGAAGCAAATAATCGCAATTATTATCTTTTGTCATAATCGTGCAGCCCTAGCTCTACCACCGTTTTGGTCATACAATGGATGTGGGTGGGCACTGTGAAAAATCATTCAAAAAACATGTTAAACTTTCAATTTCAAAGACAAGAAACTCACTGAGGTGTTAGTTGGCATTCTGACATATAATTTGCCATAAAGTAAGATTCTAGTTCATCTGGAAAGGCTTTTTAAAATATTTAGCATAGAACTATTTAGTCGCAGAACATACGCGTGTAAACCTCCGCTTGAACAATAACAATAGCTACCGTAAGTAGTTCCGCTTCCTGAATCTCCTCTGCAGATTGATCTACACAACACAACGGTCGCATCAATACAAGTCAATGGATTTCATAAAATGATCAATAAAACCCTACAGGATTCATACTTTGCGGCGAATTTGATGTCAGAACACCAACGGACACCAATTACCCCCTCTGTGAGCTTCTTGTCTTTGAAATTGAGAGTTTAACATTTTTGAAAGATTTTGCACGGTGCCCACCCACATCCATTGCATGACCTAAACGGTGGTAGAGCAATTATCAACTTTCTCAAAAGTGCTAGTTTAGTCAACTTTTTGATCTGAACCATTGTATATGATCATAAGTAACCTTAAAACAGGGCTAAACATGATTTTTTCCTTTACTACTCCTTTAAGATTAGGTTGGTATCAAGATGAGTGGCTTCATTTCCACATTGGGTAAGTTCAAAACTGTCCGGTAGATTCATAAGCTCCATATCTTTGGAGTCATCCGTCTAATGTTAATATATCTAACATTAATATGAATGTTCAGGTCTCCATTCAAAATTAATCTATCATATTTAATGATACCAATTGAAATCAGCTCTGAGAATCCCTGTAGAAATACTGATGAATATCTCGGTGGCTGATATAATGTAATAATGAGCACTGATAATTCTGCTTTGAGCTCAAGAGCAAGATATTCAAACGATGTGAATTCAGGTCAATGTCATTACAGAACATGCAAACTGAGTAGAGACAATGTCTGCAATCCCTCCTCCTTCCTAGTTTTGTCTGACTGATAAAAATGACAGTTTGGAGGACAAGCCTCTTTCAGTGTTGCTATGCCAGTAGAGTTGCTTAACCAGATCTCGACTAAAAGCATGCAATGCAAATTCTTTTCAGTTATCAGATTATTAACAAAAAAGGATTTTGTTATCTGACATTAAAAAGAGCTAATTTCATCTGTAGAGATTCTGTGGCAGGACAGGAGACTGGCTGAACAATGACGCATTTAAGATACTGAGACAGGCACCAGATTGTACTGGTTGGGACAGAGACATCCTCTGAGTGAGGTCTTGGGTGCCTTGGGGAGAGGGGTTGTTGGGTTCCCTGGGACCGAGACATCCTCCTCGAGGCCTGGGTGAGGTGAGGCAGAGGATCCGGTGCAGGGGGAGGGGGAGGGGTGAGGCAGAGGGTCTGGTGCAGGGGGAGGGGGAGGGGTGAGGCAGAGGGCGTGGTGCAGGGGGAGGGGGAGGGGTGAGACAGAGGGTCCGGTGCAGGGGGAGGGGGAGGGGTGAGACAGAGGGTCCGGTGCAGGGGGAGGGGGAGGGGTGAGGCACAGGGTCCGGTGCAGGGGGAGGGGTGAGACAGAGGGCCCGGTGCAGGGGGAGGGGTGAGACAGAGGGCCCGGTGCAGGGGGAGGGGGAGGGGTGAGGCAGAGGGTCCGGGGCAGGGGGAGGGGGAGGGGGAGGGGTGAGGCAGAGGGTCCGGTGCAGGGGGAGGGGGAGGGGTGAGACAGAGGGTCCGGTGCAGGGGGAGGGGTGAGGCTTTCTGCACGCGTTGACCTTCATGTCCCTCTTGTTTGGGTTTGGCCTCTGCATGGCTTGGGTGTTGTGGAGCAGAGGGTCAGGTGGAAACCTGTGTTGTTAAGCTCAATTTTAAATGCTCACAAATTAAAAATGGCTAAAGCGATGGTAACCAAACTTGATAGACGTGTTCGGACGCTACGTCCGAGCTTTGCTACAAAGTTTTGGGAAATTCTGCCACTAGGGGAAGCCACCAATGTAAAATGTTTATAGCTCATAATCTGCTACATGGATGTGTACCAAATTCTGTTCCCAGGATCTAGGGTCATTACTCAGTCGATATATAAACATTGGTAATGATTAAGTGGGCGTGGCTTTTCCCAACAAATCTAAATTTCTAGACATTTCACATTCCAAACTTTTAAAAATAAATCACCCATGCGTCCTACAGAGCTGAATTCTTTTTCAGCACCTCCACTGAACTGTGACAGAGGTTTGCCTCACTCTAACATATGGTCAATTCAGAATTCATTCATATGCTACCAGGAATCAGGACATTCTTTGGATCCTACATATCAATCATCATCTACATATCAATCATCATCTACATATCAATCATCATCTACCTATCAAGGGTTTAAAATGACGTTCAGAACAATCAAACCATGAGTACTCAGCAATGTTCAATATCTTGCTGTAATTTGTAAAATATGCAAAATATTTTATATTTCATCTAGTTTTTTAAACAAATTCCTCCAAAATATTTAACAATAAATCCGAAACATCTAGTCAGATACATGCCAGGGAAGCCAGGAATAGGGCTAAATATGAAATTCAGTGTCCTTATCCTTTAATCTGCTATTAGCAAGACAAACCTTTCACACCCCAGCCAGTTTGTCACACATGGAGCAGGGAGCAGATAGAATTATGATTGGATAGATAGATGGATGGATGGATGGATAGATTAAAGTTTGTGTGATTTAAGTTTATTTGAGAACCTTCTTTTGTAGAACCTAAGAAGTTTTATTAGAAGGCCAAGCAAAGACCAAACTGCCAGCTTCGTACTTGGCAGCAGGGGCGGGGATCCTGGGGGGGGGGGGCAGTGGGGACATGTCCCCCCCACTATTTGAGATCATTAAAATAGTCCCCCCCAATATTTAGATTGGGGTAGTGGCATTCAAATGACCATACAGCCATGTAGGAAGATGTCCCCCCAAAAAATACTCTTGCAAAATGTCAATGTAAATGTCCCCCCCAAAGTTGGATACAGATGCCCGCCACTGCTTGGCAGGTAGGGTAGCTTAACAAGAACATGACCTTCCCTTGTTGTCTAAGGTTGGGAGGTCAACCCCTGGGTGATGCAGAATAAACATGCTAATGCCTTCTCGGGTGTTGTACTGTGGATCTCAGACACATGCTTTTTTACAGCTCACTTATCTGGCCCCCGGGTGATTACTGTTTTTTTGCTTCCCTCTGGAATATGTAGAGAGTGGGTCGTATGCCCACCTCCCTTGTTCTCTGTAAAGTGCATTGTGTTGCCTCTGGGTATGAAATGCGCTATACAAATAAAGCTTTGATTGATTGATTGATTGATTGATGCTTTTGACATAAATATGATATATATGATATATTTAGGGTCTGGGCAGAGACCCTCATGTATTTGTCATTTGTCTCCCCCTCTTCCTCCTTCTTCCTCTTCCTCTGCTAAATCGGTTTTGCTCCAATCTAGTGCTGAGCAGCAGCTGTTATTTGAAATTGTTCTCATCTCTGTCTTTCTGCAATTTCCAGAAGAGAAGTATTCATGACCAGTATTACTGAAACGACAGAGATGCTGGGAGTGAGAGAGAGGGACCGACAGAGACAACGCTGGGAGAGAGAGAGACAGACAGAGACAACGCTGGGAGAGAGAGGGACCGACAGAGACAACGCTGGGAGAGAGAGAGACAGACAGAGACAACGCTGGGAGAGAGAGAGACAGAGACAACGCTGGGAGAGAGAGAGACAGACAGAGACAACGCTGGGAGAGAGAGAGACAGACAGAGACAACGCTGGGAGAGAGAGAGACAGACAGAGACAACGCTGGGAGAGAGAGGGACAGACAGAGACAACGCTGGGAGAGAGAGAGACAGACAGAGACAACGCTGGGAGAGAGAGAGACAGACAGAGACAACGCTGGGAGAGAGAGAGACAGACAGAGACAACGCTGGGAGAGAGAGAGACAGACAGAGACAACGCTGGGAGAGAGAGGGACAGACAGAGACAACGCTGGGAGAGAGAGAGACAGACAGAGACAACGCTGGGAGAGAGAGAGACAGACAGAGACTTTTCACACCCCAGCCAGTTTGTCACACATGGAGCAGACAATGCAATGGATAGACAATGCTGGGTTGCTAATCTGCAATTAGCAAGACAAACTTTGAGAGAGAGAAGGACAGACAGAGACAACACTGGGAGTGAAAGAGAGAGACAGAGAGACAGAGACGGGGGGTAGGGGAGCTGGCGGGGAGAATGGAAGAGGGAGAGAGACTGACTGAGGAGGACGAGTGTGGTTCTGGTGGGATGTTTAGAACCTGACTGAGGAGGACCAGTGTGGTTCTGGTGGGATGTTTAGAACCTGACTGAGGAGGATGAGTGTGGTTCTGGTGGGATGTTTAGAACCTGACTGAGGAGGATGAGTGTGGTTCTGGTGGGATGTTTAGAACCTGACTGAGGAGGATGAGTGTGGTTCTGGTGGGATGTTTAGAACCTGAATGAGGAGGATGAGTGTGGTTCTGGTGGGATGTTTAGAACCTGACTGAGGAGGACCAGTGTGGTTCTGGTGGGATGTTTAGAACCTGACTGAGGAGGACCAGTGTGGTTCTGGTGGGATGTTTAGAACCTGAATGAGGAGGATGAGTGTGGTTCTGGTGGGATGTTTAGAACCTGACTGAGGAGGACCAGTGTGGTTCTGGTGGGATGTTTAGAACCTGACTGAGGAGGATGAGTGTGGTTCTGGTGGGATGTTTAGAACCTGACTGAGGAGGATAAGTGTGGTTCTGGTGGGATGTTTAGAACCTGACTGAGGAGGACCAGTGTGGTTCTGGTGGGATGTTTAGAGCCTGAGGCTCAGAGTCGGGTTCTGCCAGTTGTGTCTCTCTTCTCCCTCTGGCTCCCTCCTCCACCTGTCTGCCTCTACTATACAGTAATAAGGCGAAAAGAGGCCAAACACACACACACACTCATGCACGCACACCCACACATACACACACACAGACCCCCACCCTCCCCACACACACACTAATAGGCACACACTTATCTGCATACCCAGACAGCAGACTTACTGCCACCTTACCCCCAGATAAGTAGAAATACACAGGGAACGTGGGCTGCTCTGTTACAGGAAGAACCAGGTTGTTTTGGTGGAAGCCATTTTGAATGAATATACTGAATGAACATCTGAATATTCTTCAGTTCTCTTGGGGGAGGCATGCTCACATTATTCACTGAGAGCTCTGAATAGACAAACCTCTATTCATTAATATTCTTCTTGAGTCCAAGGGTAGGTTCAAACCCCTGAGTATCTGGGGAGACACTTAGCCGCCTGGCTCGTCCCTGAACCTGGATTTTTAAAATGTTTAAAGGCTCTCCAAAGTGATCTCTTGGTTGGAATTTCAAGCAGGCCAGTCAGCATCCTTTGAATTAAACTGTGCAACGTGATTGGTTAGGGGATGGCGACGCCCATCTCGGAAAACAGCTGCAATGGGAGCACTTTTCAGACTGAATAATGAAGCAAAACAAAATGGGAATTCAGTCAGGGTGTCAGGCTAGGGAGACACTCAAAATTTCCTTAGACGTCTGAGGTGGAACAGCCTCTGCTGTGTCTTCCTCACTCCAGCGTGTTTGTTGTTCACTTCAGGTCTTTGGTGATCTGGACACCAAGGTATTTGAAGTTGCCCACTCTTTCCAGAAGGGTCCCATCGATGTTTAGGGGGTTGTAGATACTCTCCTGCTTCCCCCCGTAGTCCGTTAGAATCTACTGTCTTACTGACATTCAGATGGAGGTTGTTGTGATTTTCTTCTCCAGGTAGACGGCTGCCCCATCTCTCCATCTCCTTAAGTCCGCAACCTGGGTGTCATTCTGGACTCCACCCTCTCCTAGCAGTCACACATTAAATCCATCACCAAATCCGCCTTCTTCCACCTCAAAAACATCCCTAGACTCCGGCCGTCACTGTCGGACTCTGTCTCTGAGACCCTCATCCATGCCTTCATCACCTCCCACCTGGACTACTGCAATGGAGTCGTGTTCGGGGTACCCAGTAAAGCCCTGGACAGAGTCCAGTACGTGCAGAACTCATCCAACTCCCCTGACTTCCACCCGCATCTCCTACAAACTTCTTCTCCTCACCTACAAATCCCTCCATGCCCTCGCCCCTCAGTACCTATTTGACCTCCTCCACCAACATGCCCCATCCCAGAGCCTGCGGTCCTCAGACACGGGTCTGCTGTCCACCCCCCGCCCCCGCACCAGCCTGACAACCTTTGGGGACAGAGCCTTCAGTGTGGCAGCCCCCACCCTCTGGAACTCTCTCCCCACAGAGATACGTAACGCCCTCACCCTCTGGAACTCTCTCCTCATAGAGGTAACGCCCTTACCCTCTGGAACTCTCTCCTCACAGAGATACGTAACGCCCCCACCCTCTGGAACTCTCTCCCCACAGAGATACGTAACGCCCCCACCCTCTGGAACTCTCTCCCCACAGAGATACGTAACGCCCCCACCCTCTGGAACTCTCTCCTCACAGAGATACGTAACGCCCTCACCCTCTGGAAGTCTCTCCTCACAGAGATACGTAACGCCCCCACCCTCTGGAACTCTCTCCTCACAGAGATACGTAACGCCCCCACCCTCTGGAAGTCTCTCCTCACAGAGATACGTAACGCCCTCACCCTCTGGAAGTCTCTCCTCACAGAGATACGTAACGCCCCCACCCTCTGGAAGTCTCTCCTCACAGAGATACGTAACGCCCCCACCCTCTGGAACTCTCTCCTCACAGAGATACATAACGCCCTCACCCTCTGGAACTCTCTCCTCACAGAGATACGTAACGCCCCCACCCTCTGGAACTCTCTCCTCACAGAGATACGTAACGCCCCCACCCTCTGGAACTCTCTCCTCACAGAGATACGTAACGCCCCCACCCTCTGGAAGTCTCTCCTCACAGAGATACGTAACGCCCCAACCCTGGACATCTTCATATTGGCCCTCAAAACCCATCTGTTCACCAAGGCCCTCTACCCTGCTGATCTAACACGACAGGAAGTCCAGGCTAGTGAAGGAAATTAACTAATGACAATAGAGGCTGGAGCTGGACTGCTGTGAATCCCTTCAGAAAAGCCACTCAACCTGAATACTGTGGCATGAGTGTGTATCCGGCTGTGTTAATGTAAGAATGTCAATTAACTCTCCTGGACAAAATGTCTGTCGAGCACTATTATAATACTAAAGACTAGCTATTCACATTCATAAGCTATATAGGCTCAGGAACTGAACGAGGACGAGAAAGAAAGAAAGAAAGACAGAAAGAAAGAAAGAAAGAAAGAAAGAAAGAGAAAGAAAGAAAGAAAGAAAGAAAGAAAGAAAGAAAGAAAGAAAGAAAGAAAGAAAAAAAGAAAGAAAGAAAGAAGGAAAGAGAAAGCGACTTACAGGATATGTGGCATCGGCTTTTTACACTAAAATACTCTCTCTTTCTCTCTCTCCCTCTCTCTCTCTCACTCACTCCCCCTCTCTGCTCCGACATCCCTCTCATCTGCATCTCATAGGGCAGAGTTATAGAAAAGCTACACGCAATACACACCAGGAATAAGACACGGCAAACGCACGTCTTTTGGCACCACGCCTGCGTTTCCCAGCAGGCTCGGGACCGCTGGGCATGACGGCTTACCAAGGAGAGGAGGCGCAGGGAGGTGTCAGAAGATGTGGCCGTGGCTCAGGAGGTAGAGCAGGTCGTCCAGTGACCGCAGGTGGAGGCTCTTTTCTCCTCTCCTGAAGTCCACGATCATCTCTTTTGTCTTGCTATTGTTCAGGGTCCGGTTGTCGTCTTGGCACCAGGTTACTTGGTCTGACACCTCCTGGTGGAAGGCTGATTCAGATGAGTCATTGGGAGAGATCATGTCTATCACAGTGGCGTTGTCCTCAAACGTGATGATTTGATCGCTGCCGATGGCTGAGCAGTCGTGGGTGTACAGTGAGAACAGCCTGGGGCTCAGGCAGCAGCCCTGTGGGACACCCGTGCTGATCAGTGTGGATGAGGTGCTGC
>NC_140257.1:9070516-9090516 GCF_949987555.1 Borostomias antarcticus | reverse complement strand
AACAAAATATTGTGTAGGCTATGTTTTTATTTATACCTTTATCGGCCCCCAGCCGTTCAATGAACAGCTATAGGGAATGCGCAGTTTCGCGTATAGACTATTATACGCACAGTTTCGTGCTATGTAGGCTATTATAAATGAGTATTATTCATTGGGGGAGCTTGGACTCGCTGGGGACGGGTGGAGAGACGCATAGTCAACTGAGCCTCCCCAGACGCGACTTCATCCTCCAGTTGGCTGAAGAGCTGCGCGCTCTGGTGTCCAAACAGGTACCGCTGTGGTTCTAGTGTTAAATCAAAAAGTGACCTTCTTCTAAATATTCTCTCACGAACAACATGCCTGGCATTGCGATGCCGAATTCGCCTCGCAACAATCACTGCTGCCATGATCAGTGGAAGGCTGGCCATGACACCCCTTGCGCTTAAATACCACCACGTTTCTGAAAACGGTATTAATTTCACTTTAACTGCGTGAGGCAATTTGCGCCGATCTTTGTGAATTGGGCGGGTTTTGCAATAATGTTCATTTGCATAGAAAGGGGAACATTCTCCGCCCATATTACCTAATTTAAATATGAGCTAATAACACCGGCGCAGAGAAACGCAATGACGAACGCAACGCAGTTAACACCGTATTTCACCCTTTGCGAGGGCTTTGTGAATAGCAAACATAATTTTTGACTTATTTGCACAGGCTTTGCGTCAGGAAAAGCTGCGCAATCCTTTAGTGAATTCGCCCCTCAGTCTTCAGTAAATGGACAGCACTTATATAGTGCTTTTCCACCTTAGCGGTACTCAAAGCGCTTTACAATGGCCTCTCATTTACCCATTCACACACCAATGGCGGTAGCTGCCATGCAAGGTGCTAACATGCTCATTGGGAGCAATTTGGGGTTAGGTGTCTTGCTCAAGGAAACTTCGACATGTGGACAGTCGGAACTGGGATTCGAACCACTGACCCTTCGATCATTGAACGACCCGCTCTACCAACAGAGCTACAAAAGCCCCTGATGTCCAGCAGCACACCCAGACAGAGCACAGAGGATTAGACTGCTGTTGATTAATAAGCATTGTCCTTTCTTAAATAAACTGAACTGAAGAAAGAGAGAGAGAGAGAGAGAGAGAGAGAGAGAGAGGGAGAGAGAGAGAGAGAGAGAGAGAGAGAGAGAGAGAGAGAGAGAGAGTGTACTGTGTAGAGACGGATCAGTATCGGGCTGTATGATCTACATGTCTCACCACCTGCTCTGGAACGCAGCCCAGATGTGACACGCTGTGGAAACCTGTACCCCTAAGCAAGTCCTGACCGTAATCGGTCAGAGCCCCACGAACAACGCCTGGACATCGAGCGCAGCCCTGATGCGCCTGGGCCTGTCCGTCCGGTGTCAGCGTGGCGTCGCTCGGTGAAGCGCCGGACTCTGATTGGAGGCGGAGCGGCTCACAGGGAGGGGCTGGCACGCCGGACTCCTCTCCCAGCCTCGTGAGACCGTCCCGATCCAGCGGGCTCTACTCCTTCTGCCGCGCTTGACTGACCGGTCCGCCTCGGGCCAGGTGGGCGGACCTCCTTGATGTTAGCGCCCTGGTCCAGATCCCTGCGGCACGCGGCGCCACCGCCTCCGCCAACGCCGCCAACCCCACCGCCATGGCGGCTGGCTGAGACAGAGGTACAGCAGGAGTCCATCTGTTCAATCAGAGACCAACGAGTTTGTCTCTGAGAACTCATTGGCAGCCCGATGGGTTCAGTAAATTGCTATTTGCTCCGAGCCGTCCTGCTCGGTTTAGACTAGGAGTTGAGAGCTATGGGGCCAAATTAGGTCCCAAGTGGTAAATAGACTGAGAGACAGACCAGGCAGAAAATCGAAGAGATTTTTTTTCTTCCTGGAAAGGCCATCTAAATCCTGACAAATCCATTGGTCCGACACAGATCGGAGTGGTTGCCCCACTGAGAGATAAACTAACAGGGTATATTTAAAGGAACGGAGTCTCTATTGGCTTGTTGAAGGCTACTGTACCGAGAGTAGAGTAGAGTAGGCTACAATAGAGTTTGTGGAGTAGAGTTTCATTGGGATAAACTCTTGGTCAAGTGTGGGGGATTGGTGGCACAGATTGGGGTGCCAGCAATGAGCCAGCTTGTCATGTGGGCCCACCAGCCGGTCCGATGAGTCACAGAGAGAGAAAGAAAGAGAGAGAGAGAGAGAGAGAGAGAGAGGGAGAGAGAGAGAGAGAGAGAGATGCCAACAGCATGGAGCATGCATCAACAATTCCAATGCACATGTGCAGCATGCATCATGCATCAAGCGAACATGATGGTGCAATGTGGTAAAAAAAACACATGCACACATACTTACAGGAAGCATTTGCACATTCTCATTAAACCACACAGCAGTACAGTTCAAGAATCTGCACATATGGAGACAAAGGAACACGTGGAATGGCAAACACATTCCCACGCGTCTGTCCAAAAATAACCCTGGTATGTACGCAGTTCACACGGCAAAAGAACTGTGAACACAACGTCGCTAGGAGCCCGCTAGTCTGCCAGCTTCAACCGATTGAATATCAGAGACACGCTCGGATGTTGGAACCTCGTCTAATGAGTGATGCCTCCGACTCCCTCATGTCATTACATTGAAACCTCAAGGCTCTAGGACTGTGTCTCACACAGAGAGAAGAGCACGGCCCACAGCACACATGGCATTACATGCTACAGTAATAGAATATCTTCACACTCTCTAGTTTGGCTTCAGTCTGAGGTCCCCGACAGACATCATGGCTGAATTAATTCTTTCCATTCACTCAACTCACGTGACAGGACAAAAAAAAACTAAAAAGAGAGAGAGAGAGAGAGAGAGGGAGGGAGAGGAAGGGAGAGAGAGAGGGGGAGGGAGAGAGAGAGGGGGAGATAGAGAGGGAGAGAGATAGAGGGGGAGGGAGAGAGAGAGGGGGAGGGAGAGAGAGAGGGGGAGATAGAGGGGGAGGGAGAGAGAGGGGGAGAGAGAGGGGGAGGGAGAGGGGGAGAGAGAGGGGGAGGGAGAGAGAGAGGGGGGGACGGGGAGAAAGAGGCCGACGGACAGAAGTGAGGAGAATGAAAAGTCCGCCAGCCTGGAGGAGAGGAACGTTTCACTGGCGGTGCTGTTGTGTGACACTGTGCCAGCCGGTGCCAGCCGCCCTCCCCCCTCAAGGTCAGCGGGGAGGCGTCCCCCCCCCAAAGAAAGGAAGCAGCGAGGGAGCGGCGCTCTGTCCAAGACAGCCTGCTCCCACACCGCCTCCCACGCCGCCGCCGCCGCTGCCCCCGGGATGTCTGCTCCGCCCCCACAGAGATCAGCTCGCAGCTCTGCCATCTCTGCAGCGATTCCATGGTTACGGAACTGATATTCGTCTTCCGTTCCAATGTCATCCCTCGTGAAAATGTATCGCCGGTCGTTTCGCCGTGACATCTGTCCCTCTCAATCACGAGTGATTGAATACTGTAATCCCAGACTTTATGACTGGTGCCTGTCATTGTTATGTCAGGTTTATGTCATTCTTACGAATCTAACGTATGCAAGGCCACCTGTTGAGAATAGTGAGATACAACCTGCTGGAGACGGACTTCAGAGTAACGCTAGATAAGGTTAAAGGTCGGTTGGTGAGCAGGTGTAAAGTCGCCTACACTGCTGACTGACTGACCTCGGTAGCACCAGCGGGGGGAGATTTTCAATCTCACCAATGTTGGGAAGACGTACCCTCCCCCAACACACACACACACACACACACACACACACACACACACCAGCATCACGCAGTGACTGTAGACTCTCTAAATGTGGAGTGATTCATCTGGCCTTTAGAAATGTTTTTTATGAAATAAAGATTTGCATTCATTCTGACAAGCATTTTGCAAATGAATTGATGGGGGACAGGTGGGGCCTTAGAACTGACTCAGATTTGGTCGGTAATGATGGTGATTCAAATGCCAATGTGACATTTGATTGCAGTAATAGCCATGGGAAACAGCCACATCATGTCTTTGTGAATGTGATAAGGACTGAATATTAGGTTAGTGAGCTCTGCAAAAAACAAAACAATGTCATAATTGTTAATGAAATTTCAGTCTCACCAATGTGTTACGCACACCATTTGTTCTTTTTTGTTTTCCTACCTGACTGTTCTTCTTCAGTTTATTATTTTACAAACTTGTGTGAACTACTTTGTAGTTCGTTCTCATAAGACCAATACCGTTTGTTTCTGTGATGTCACTTCCCTGTCCTGTTCGTCATGCTTGACGTCACTTCCTTTCCCACGTTATAAGACTACACTCCCTAGTCCCATGCAAAACGTAACATCAGAATAAACCTATTGTCTTTGTTTGAACCCAGCTTGACCGACCACTCAGCGTGTTCTTGAAATCTGCAGTTTGACTTTGGAGAGAGGGGTAAATATGTAGAGAGGGGTAAATATGGAGAGAGGGGTAAATATGTAGAGAGGGGTAAATATGTAGAGAGGGGTAAATATGTAGAGGGGTAAATATGTAGTTATGTCAGCAAGGAGGTCAGAGTGTGAACAGACTTACAGGATCGTCATATTTGCAGGCAACGTCTGCTAGGCTACTGGTCTCTCCCAATAGACTGAGGTCTAGTTCACTGGGACCTGGAGAGAGAGAGAGAGAGAGAGAGAGAGAGAGAGAGAGCGAGAGAGAGAGAGTTTTGTAAATACTTTCTAAGTTCAAAGAAACATTCCAAACAATGCGTGCAGAGCAGAACTTGGCCGATTCCCTCTTCTAATTGACATTCAAAAAAGAGCCATTTTAGATGCATATCAAAACTAGCGACCCCACCTCCTACCATCAACAAGCCTTACAAATACTACAGTATTTGGCCATAAATCGAGAGTACCGACCGACCACTGTTACTGATCCAAAACTGCGGAAGACTGACTAGGCACAGACTCACTGAACACAGCCTGGCTTTGGAAAAGGGACGACACAGACCTGGCAACCCAAAGAGAACAGGCTGTGTTCACCATGTTCCCAAGGAGAGGTGGAGACAGAGCTACACTTCCTGAAACACTGTGGCAAATATAACAAAATTAGAGGCTCATTCTTCCCCCCAAATTACCCAGAAATACTTTTGAAAATATCACAAACAAACAAAATTTAACTTTTGAAAATACACATCCACATTGCAATATCCTCCAGGACAGAAACCTGAATGACCCATTTTAGCTGCAAATGATGTGTGGAGTTGCCATCAGCTGAGGGACAACCAGTGGACAGGAGAGCCGACCACATCTGGCTGAAATGGGACATTTAATACTCCCTGAGTAACTGTTCCACAACTGTTTGTTTGATGGTTTGTTGTTCCAAATGTTTTTGTTCAATTCTTGTATTTATTAAAGATTTTGAAATGACATTGGATGTGTACAGATTGTGTGATTTTGGTGATTATTTGTGACTAATTACTATGCTGTTGTTATATGTACTGTATACCTTGGCAATGTAAGTAATCTTACTTTGAATTGAGTTGAATTGAGAGAGAGAGAGAGAGAGAGAGAGAGAGAGAGAGAGAGAGAGAGAGAGAATCCCAGACATATTTACAAGAATCTTAAAAAGTGCAGTACAGACAAGAGATACAAAAGATACAGTTCTTAAAAAGTAAACACGTACAGTTAAGATCAAATGAAACAGAAAGATAAAAGAACACAACAGATACTCCGGGCGGCTGTAGCTCAGTTGGTAGAGCGGGTCGTTCAGTGATTGAAGGGTCGGTGGTTCAAATCCCAACTCTGACTGTCCACATGTCCTTGAGCAAGACACCTAACCCCAAATTGCTCCCAATGAGCAGGTTAGCACCTTGCATGGCAGCTACCGTGAATGGGTGAATGAGGCCATTGTAAAGCGCTTTGAGTGCCGAAGTGCAGTCCATTTACCATTTAATCCCACTTCAGATGCCCATGTTCTCCTCTCCTCCTTCCTGGTTCCACTCTTGATCTGGTATTTACGTCATACCTTGCATGACTCATTCTCTCAGGGAAGCTGTCTGAAATGATTGCCATTTTAGTTCCTTTTACTTTATTTTGGAATTTGCTGCACTTATTATTTTAAATTTATTTTGTTGTCTGTCTTTGCACTTAACTGTATTTGCACTATTCTTATGCTTTTGTATTCATATCTTTTGCTTTTGCTTTTGTCTGTACAGCACTTTGGTTCAGCCACAGTTGTTTGTAAATGTGCTATAAAAATAAAATTGACTTGACTTGACTTGAAAGTGTGTGTGACTAATTTTGATAGGGTACAGTATGATATCAGGATGTAAACAAATCGTTGAAAGGATTCAGTGGAAGGCCGTTTGTGTTTTACATAACAAATGGTAGTACCTGGTGTTTTGAATAGCAAATGTAAATTCCCTTACTGTACAGTAGATTCCTCTCGCCAGAGGAACTGTTATTATTACGATTACCGTAAATATCTTTCAAAGGCGGAAATCCTCTGATCCCAGCAGGGATTTAACGTATTTAAATAAAATCCTATCTGATATCTCCTGAATGACGGATCTCATTTCCATAGCATCCCATGCTGATATCCCACAGAAGTGAATCCCCCACCCACTCTTCCCACTCTTGAAAGCAACATTTCTCTGTCATCAGAGAGAAGTGGATCACCGCTGTGATGGAATCTAACATGTAGCCGTACTAGCCTCTTCCTCTGCATACAGTAAATAGGTCGTGAGTAACGAGCTCCCACGGCGCCGCGTCTGCCTGGCTTGGCTCTCGGTTGGAGAAATGGGGTAGTTACCGCACGCTTGCTCGATCGGAGTTCCTCGTGAGACCCATATAGAGAGCACGAAGAAGCATGCGGATGTCTGCCTTGCATATACTGCATGTCGAATAGCTACATTACGGGAGGATGAATTATTCTGCTTGGTTTTGTGATAGTTATTTTAGACTTGTCTAGTCCAAAGATTTACCAAGATACGTTCAAAAGGTTGAGTCTGGTTTATTGAATGAAATCATTACGAGCGCAAGGACTTCCTGACAAACGCAGCAAAGGTGGTTCAGTCAGAGAAGTGAAGTCAGTCACTTCTGGCTGTGGCTTATGTACAGTCCAAACAAAAGGTACAAGGTTTCCAGGATGTGATTGGCTACTGCATTGTACATGAATGGCAGGCGTGGCCAAGAGTAAAAACATGTGACATGAGAAAACAAAGAAAACAAAGCTCTGAATCAGGACGAGGAAGACCAAGGTGGGGCCCCTCCGACCTAAACAAAGAGATGAGGAAGAGCTATGCAGAGTGTGTTCACAATTACAAAAGAGGGAGAGCTGAGGTGTTTTACATGACTGAAAACTGGGTTTTGCAGGGGACTTGGGGGGAGGTGACAAATTACAAAGACAAAGGCCCAAGGTGTTTGGATGTAAATTCCTGGACAATCCCTCATTTGTGCCTGAACAGGCACACAAAAATAAAATCCAAACACAGTGTAAACAGTCAGCTATGCTATACATGTGGAAAGGAAATAATCTCTCCACTAGGTGGAGAAAAAAAAAAAAAATCTCTTTTTTTTTTTTTTTAAATTATTTTCTCTCAACGTGCAAAATCACACACCAAAACCCCTTGTTTCAGAAATTTGACAGGAAACAAGATAAAAAAGATGACATGATTATATACTATTTATAGTCTAAGAGTGGACAACCATTCACCAAAAAACAAACTTGATTTAACAAGGCAAAAAAAAGATAAAATGGTTACCAGTGTAAGAGGGGCAAAAAACCTCTTGGTCAATTTAGAGGAAAAACCCAAACTTATTTATCAACTCATGTTTCAATCATTGCAACTCTTGTAAACAAATATGATATTTTTCAGATTATTTCAAAGTTCATTCACTCTTGTGAGGAGGTGACCGGCAAGGTCAGTCTCCGATTGCTCATCAGAGGAGAGGAGAGTGTGGCGGTGACTGTCAAAGTCACTCTTGTTCACAGTGTATCCCAACAGTCATTTAGGTGGCACTTCTCTTTTGGCCAATAGAATGTCATTGGGGAATGCAAGGCGTCTTCTCTTCTAGTTCGCAACTTCAATGTCGCGTTGTTTGAAATCAGTTATGTTCAATGTTAGTGTGTGCAGGTGTGTGTGCGTGTGTGGTGCATCTTGTGAGGAGGTGACCAGCAAGGTCATTTTTCCTCCGATTCCTCGTCAGAGGAGAGGACAGTGTGATGGCCCATGGTTTTGGCCTCTGAGCCCTCTGGTTCAGCTGCATTCTGATCTCCTGGTGTTTGCGATCCCTTGGTGGACCGTCCTCTGCTGCTTGGACCCGTCGGCAATGCTTGCATGGATCCAACGAAGTCCTCTCAGATCGCTGTCTGCGTGATGAGTAGAAACTGGTACGGCCCGAGCCACCTCGGCGAGTTCCAGCTCCTTCGTCTGTGGTCGTGGACCAGGACCCAATCCCCAGGAGAGATGTGATGCAGGAACCCCTCCTTAGCCTCAGGAAATGGCGGTCCTCACTCTGTTGGAGACATCTGTTAACATCTTCCGCCATCCCTGTTTTTGAAACATGATCTGGCCCGTGGGCTAGTTTGAAAGCATAATGAAAACATGAACGAGGTAGTACAGGTTTGTCATTAGGCCCTAGATACAGGTTAGTTTGGTGGTGGAAATGTG
Source organism: Borostomias antarcticus (assembly GCF_949987555.1). Lineage (NCBI taxonomy): Eukaryota > Metazoa > Chordata > Actinopteri > Stomiiformes > Stomiidae > Borostomias > Borostomias antarcticus. Next base: position 9,081,887 of record NC_140257.1, on the reverse strand, counting down.
CACTTAGTCCTTCATTTCTTTTCTCCGCAGGTGGAGCAGATGCTTGTAGGTCAGAAATGTAGGCTCTTGAACTGAACCCGGTCCATCCCTGTACTGCTCCACGTAGGGCCGGCCCGGGTCGTGCTGCTGGAGGGCTCACCTCGGCGCTCCCGCCTCCAGCACAGGCTGATGAAGTGCTCCGTCTGTGGATCCACAGATGAGAGAGACAAACAGAGACAAAACAGAGCAAAAGAGAGTCCTCTGGTCTGGTCTCCCTGTTCCCTTCTTTGGTCAGGAACGGTTATTCAACAGTCTGTAGGAGATACTCAGAAACATGGTTAAGCGCAAGCTCCTGCTTTGGGGAAAAAATGTTGTTATCTGTCAGGAAAACTTAAACAGGGTGACTGTTCAAGTGTCATTTAGAGCCAGTCTTCTGCAGTAGCCTACAGTGACATCAGGGGCAGTGTTAGAATGACTTCAACACGCCCAGTCCCCAGTCATGATCAAGGCAATTGGATTTGGCTCTAGCAGTTCTCTTGCGATTTTATGAAAAGAAAATAACCCATATTCTCGTCTCAACAAAACAACACCCCCTAAGGGTGAAAGCAAAAATTTCCTGAAGTCAGGATAAAAATAGAGATGGGGCAAAGAAAATGACACTAAAATGAACTGGCTTCATTTACAATTAACTAATCAAAAAACGCTTAAGTCTTTCGGACCTCCCATCCAGGGCGCAATCCCAGGCTAGACCCAACTCCATCAAAGCTTCATTTGTAGAGCTAAAATTTGTATATCTAAACGCTTAAGTCTTCTGCATTTGAGGACAGAGTATTTGGGCACTGCTCCTGTTTCATACTTATCTGTCGCTCACAGTGAGTAGGTGACATGGCGTTGGTCTGCATCTCACGAAACCCAGATCGCCCATCTGTAGGGAAACAGGCCAGTAACCTCCGGTGTCCTGTGCCCGTCTCCTGGTTCGGCATTCACCCATCACTCCCGGAACGACAGTTGTCTGTAAAATACCACTCAGAAAAAACACTCAGGCCCGATGAATGTGCCTCAAACTATAAACATGAGATATTTAACATACTCATTTAAAAAATATAAATGGGTTATGAGATGCTGCATTGAGATTAAGACACTAGCAACCCTTATCTATTCCCCCCACTATTATGCACAAACCTTATGTTTTAAGCTACATATCAGAAAGAGAGACAAAACAAACACAGTTAAACAGACCAACAGCAGGTTTTAATGTCCCCAGGAAGGCATGATCAGGGCTCCTCAAAGACCTGCCGCCCAGGGTCCATAGCACCTGAAAATTAAGACTCAAAACACAGACTGGGTTCAATAGCAGAGGAGAAGGCCTAATGCCAGCTCCTCAAAAAACACATTATCATTATATGAATGAAAATTCATACAGTAGAAATGCATAAAACGAACAGCTTATGGCCATTCATTGACTATTGAAACAAAACTCCTGAATCAAACACCTATTCAACCCTGTCAGACTTTTGAGTTCCCTCTACATCTATTTTATCCTGTTTATTTACCCTTAAAAATTAAAACTCTCTATCTTGGCTAGTTTAAAATCACCCTTATGGGTTGTTCAAGGGAAGTCCAGCAGGTGGCGCTCGACTTCAAAATCGGAGGCTCTTTCTTCCGGCCCTGTTCGGACAAATACCTCGTAGAAAGAAGGGGCGTGGCTAATGGCGCAACAAGTCGAGGGGGGGAATCTAATTTTAAATCAGAGTTATTCTGCTGGGGAAATGGCGGAGAGACTGTTTGCTGAACCTCATTATCTTTCCTTCCTGACCTAAAAAAAAACTCTCTCGTTCTACTCTCCCAAATCTTAAAAACAGACCAGTCTAGAGAAGTAACAGGCTTTTCCCTTAACCCTCTAGCTGAGCCCGAATCTTAGAATTTAACACTAAAATGTCAGATGTGGATGTAAGAAATCGAAAATGCTTTAGCACATAACGAAATTCTGCCAACAAACGCTCGCAGAAATATGCTTCAGTGCAACAATGTCATCAGGCTAGACGTTTGCAGTAGAATTCTTTACATCCTCTAGCATATCTTAATAACTAGTGTTACAGGGACACCTAGTGGTGATCCCAAAATGTTGCATGTATGACCCGGAAGTTGTCTTTGGCAGCGCGGGGAAACTTAAAGAAACAACGTCCCTAATAACAGCCTAGAAACCCCAAAACAGCAATGAAAGGAAACCTTATGGTTAACTCACGGCAGTAAAGAATACAATTTCGAAGAAACAAACATTAAGACACATTAAAATTCGCTTAGTACTCACCCAGTCAGCGAAGTGCTTTGTTCTCTTCTGGCTCAATGGCGGAACACCGCGATAGCGGAGTTTTCCTTATCTCCTAGGCAACCAGCTAGCTAGCCTACTGGGAATCTAGCAGAATTTTAACAGTCTAAAAAGGGTACAAAACAATACTTTACCTGGATCCATGGCGCGCATAACAAACAATAATCAAGAGCCGAGGCTCAAACAGTGAACACATAAGACGACCAACCCCCCGTGCACATAGAAGAAAGAACGTAGCAGACTCACACGGGAACGCAAACAAAGGACGACCAAACGACGACCAAAACCGACTAATATACGACTTAACCCACAAACATGAAACAAAGGCCCACGTTTACAACAAAACACTCTCGGCTGCACTAGCAATTTGGTCCAGGCTAAACCATGATGTCTAGATCCTACCAAATATGTACAGCCCCTCTGGTCAAAATCTCTACCAGAAACGCGGATTGCAAAACTCTCAATTCCGCCCTGTAGCTACATCTCCATTGAGCAAAACTCTCTCAACGTGCTCTCGGTTAAAACTCTCCCGCGACCGGCAAAAAGGAAACCTGTTCTGTGCCAAACTCTCACTTGAACAGCTGTTAAACTCTCCCGCGACCGGCCAAAAGGAAACCTGTTCTGTGCCAAACTCTCACTTGAACAGCTGTTAAACCCTCGTAACGAAACAAGGACGAAGTCAAAAGACAATACGATATAAAATCTATTGCTGTTCACATCTCCTTAGATAGTTACTTACTAAATACCCACGCTGGGGTTTCCTGTTTTCAACCAATCCAGACCAACACAACTGAACCAAATCAAGGCAAATACAACTCAGAACCACAAGAGGGTTCGTTTAAACGTACCTGTGCGCTTCAAGAATCCAGTGGAAGAACTGAGGAAATAATCTCGGCTGGCGCTCTAGCGCAAGAGAGAAAATTGATTTTCTAACGCCCACTATGGACCGACACGTCTGCCGATCAGTCCTCTATCCACTGGAATCCCGAAGCAAACGCAGGCAGTGCTCCCATTCCCGTTCGCCAAACTGTGATAGTTATTTTAGACTTGTCTAGTCCAAAGATTTACCAAGATACGTTCAAAAGGTTGAGTCTGGTTTATTGAATGAAATCATTACGAGCGCAAGGACTTCCTGACAAACGCAGCAAAGGTGGTTCAGTCAGAGAAGTGAAGTCAGTCACTTCTGGCTGTGGCTTATGTACAGTCCAAACAAAAGGTACAAGGTTTCCAGGATGTGATTGGCTACTGCATTGTACATGAATGGCAGGCGTGGCCAAGAGTAAAAACATGTGACATGAGAAAACAAAGAAAACAAAGCTCTGAATCAGGACGAGGAAGACCAAGGTGGGGCCCCTCCGACCTAAACAAAGAGATGAGGAAGAGCTATGCAGAGTGTGTTCACAATTACAAAAGAGGGAGAGCTGAGGTGTTTTACATGACTGAAAACTGGGTTTTGCAGGGGACTTGGGGGGAGGTGACAAATTACAAAGACAAAGGCCCAAGGTGTTTGGATGTAAATTCCTGGACAGTTTCATGGCGTAGTTAGAAGGAACGATAAAAAGCCGAGGTAGCACTATATCATGTGCTTTGACTCAGCGGAGTGCCGGAGTGTCTTCATCCGCAGAGGGATGACGGCACGGGAAGGGATGATGACAGAGCGAGGATGTGACACGGTGGCAGTGGACTTCAGAGTGAATGTGAGGGACAGGAGAGGGTTGCCTCCAGCCCAGCACCCCCGGGATCAAGCCCCTCTGGCAGAGTGGAGAGACGGGAGAGAGATACTGTAGGAGAAGATATGAGAGAGATACTGTAGGAGAGTGATATGAGAGAGATACTGTAGGAGAGTGATATGAAAGAGATACCGTAGGAGAGAGATAGGAGAGAGAGATAGCAGAGTTCCCTCCCTGCAGTGGATTAAGATGGCAATCTACTAAATTGTCGACTTGAATAGTTTCCCTTTCACCAAATAGGTCTCTCTCATTTTCAGCCTGCCACTCTCTCTCTGTCGTCCTCCAGTGCTCTGTGTGCCCCCCAGGGGTCGGTGATGTTAAGTGCTTCATTAAAGGTAGGATGGTGCACCTGGGACCAGGAGACAGAGTGGATAATGATCACATTCTTATTACTGTGGATTCACTTTATGCAAATGGATGGTCCTTCCTCACATCGCAGCTGAGGTCACCGTGTTGGCAAGTGTAAAAAGAAACTTGAGAAATCCCTTAGTGACACTGTTGGATTCTGGGTGAATGTGTTCCAATTAAATCCAATGTTATTTCTGGAGCACATTTAAAAACAGAGTTGACCAAAGTGATATACAGTCAATAAATAGCAAAGTCACACAATAAAAACATGAACACAATAAAACTAAAACAAAAGGACTGGTATACAGAAAAATAAATAATAGACCTCATGCTGGTTTAAAAACCAAGGACTATAGATGAATTTTTTAGCTGTGATTTAAAAACAAGCAGTGTAAGCTTGATCACCCTTGGTCTTCAGCCTTGTCTTAGGGACCACCAAGAGCAACTTTTACTGATTTGTAAAAGGTCAGAGATATAGGGTGGAGCTAACCCATTTAAAGATTTAAAAGAAAATAATAAAATCTTTAAGTGAATTCTAAAATGTACAGGGAACCAGTGGAGGGATTCCAGAACGGGGTAAATGTGCTTGTTTGTGCCACTTAAAAGACCAAGCTGTTTTGGACCAACTGTAACTGTGAGAGGTAGCCCTGGCACCAACATGAAGGGCATTGCAATAGTCCAGATGGGTTGTGAGAAAAGCATGAATAAGACATTCAAAATCATTAAAAGACACAACTTTCGTAACCTTGGATAAAAGCCTCAGCTAATAAAAATCAGATTTGTCCACAGAGTTCACCTGTTAAACCAGTTTAAACTCACTGTCCATTTTGACGCCAAGGTTGGTAACCATGGGTTTTACATACAGTAAGGTTGCAGGGAGCCTAGGTCTATAAAGGGGGTATCACAGGCACCATTGGGTCCAAACACCATGCCCTTGGTTTAAGTTTCATTAAAAGGTAGATTTGGGAATCATCCACATAAAAGTGGTAGGAGATACCATGTTTTGTAAAAAATGAGCCTCAGGGGGAGTAGATAGAGGGAGAAAAGGATCGGACCAAGAATTGAACCTTGGGGGACTCCACATGGAAGGGGGGCAGAAGAGAATGCAGAGTCACCAAGGCTCACTGAGAAACTTCTCTCAGATAGATAGGACCTAAACCACTCCGGGGATGTACCTTACCCATGAGATGAGAAATAAGAATGGTGTGGTCTATTGTGTCAAAGGCAGTTGTAAGATCTAAAAGCATAAGAATGGTGGACTCCCCAGCGTCATTACTGTAGTTAATAAAATACTGTTAAAAACTCTTAAAGTCCCAGTTAACCAAAATCAGAGATTTGCTTGAAAACACATTCTATGTGTTAGTGATGCATTGCTGATAACATGTAAAAATGGGATGAACCATGTGTAGTACTGAATTGTGAAGTTAGACCAGTTTTGTGTTTTTAACCAGTTTTGATTTCCGGATTTTCTGGGCGGGCTTAAAACGGGTACCGGATGACGTAGAGCGGTGTTCTTAGCATATCCCCGCCCTAACACTATATAAAGCTAGAACGGATTTGAATCTCCGGTTTTCCTGCTCAATCTTGAGTCTAGAATTAGCTAGTTTTAACCAACAGTCTAGAATTAGCTAGTTTTTCTTAGTTAGCAATGCCTATGCATAAATCTAAACGAAAATGCATCCTTCCTGGATGCCAGCAGGAATGGGATGATAAGGTCTGCTTCTTTCACTCCCGAGTAAAGCTGAAATGAGAAGCAAATGGTTAGCATTTTTGAAGAGCCATGGTGTTACAGAGTCTGTCACCGCTTGCGCCCGCCTCTGCAGCAAACATTTCACTCCCGAAAGCTTCTGCAATTATAATATGAGGCTTTTGGGTTTCACGGACTCACGACTGGTCCTGGTGAATTCGGCGGAGCCAACCATCTCCCTCCCCGGCCTCCATTCTCCTCCTGTCGCATCAACCTTTGGTGCCGACACCTCTGCCTTGTGTGCTTATAGCTAATTAACGTTATAACGTTAGCTAGGTAACGTAAGCAATAGGAAAATACACTGCTATTAATATACAAAATATGTCTTGACATGTATGTGGTAATGTCAGCTATGATGAATTATGTAATCTTAGGAGGAATTATAGCTAACATTAGCTATGTAGCTTGTTTCAGATGGGAGTGTGTATATAACCTTAGTCTAGCTAACAGCACCGACCAGGCGACCACCCACCAAATAACGTTACGGATGATATATTATGACTATAAGCGTTAACTATACAGAAACTGCCTGCCATATTTGTGGCACCTGATATGCGTATGGGTTCACCGGTAATGGTTACAGTATATTTCTCCAGCGGGAGACCGGGAGGTGGGAGCGAGGGGGATGGTTAGGAGACCTGGAGACCGGAGCGAGGGGGATGGTTAGGAGACCGGGAGGTGGGAGCGAGGGGGATGGTTAGGAGACCGGGAGACCGGAGCGAGGGGGATGGTTAGGTAGACCAGCTGCAGCTGGAGAAAGACGCACCCTCTCCCAGTGAAGCGGTGCTCGGCGGCTACTGGCTGAACATTCCAGTTCTGTTGGATATGTTGCGGGAAAGTTGAAGCCGAGTGCTCGTTATTCACACACATAACATTGCCAACGAGAGTGGATGAGTCTGTCCCGATTATCAACTCCGGTAGTGTACGCTTCTTCGCGCTATCAGCGCTGTTCAAGCCAGTGACTAAAAGGTACATTTTAAACAACTTTTTCCATTGATCCCAAGGGACGACAGGATCGCCTGGGAGGGATAGGAATGGGTCCGGAGGTGGCAGGGAGAAAATAGGGACAGACTCATACATTCCTCGTTGCCTGTTTTTGTATTTTGCATCTAAGGGCAGTAACACTGGCGCGTTGGTATAGAGTAGCTACAGTTTTACCTGTGTTTGTCAGGAGGTAGGTTAGGAGGAAGCATCTGTGCGTTTGATTCATTAGACAAGTGTAATTTCAACTCCTCTCTCCTGTTTTCACAAAGCTGTGCCTTCCTACCACAAAAGAGACGGCGTGCCAGTGTGACTATGCAGACCAGAGAACGGTACTATTTGACAGGTTCTTCCCTCCTCACCCCCTCCCCACGCAATTGGGTGTGGCTTCGGTGCCTTCAGCAGACACGCCCCCACGGTCTCAGACCAGAGAATGCTGCTGATTTTTAACCGATTTTGAAGCCTTATTTTATATACTTAGCGACATTTTTAATCACTCAGATTTGGCTGGGTGGTTAATGACATGTTTTCCTGTGGTGTGTGAAGCTCATAACAAAAAATTGAACTGGGTTAACCTGGACTTTAAGAGTGCATATTCTGGGCTTTAAAATCAGACAGGAAAACCTCAAGAATACCATGAACATCTAAAAAGACTGCAATTGTAAAAGTACAACTTCCTCCAAAATTTCACAAAAAAAACAGTAGCTTAGAAATAGGTCTAAAATTGGATAGAACAGAGGTGTTCTTTTATTTATTTAATTTTTACACCACTGCTTGTTTAAAATATGCTGCTACAACGCCCGAAGCAAGACTGCTACAGCGCTTTACACTGTAGATAAAAACATCAGTTCAACTAGAAATTGTTTTGTTTTTATGATCCCTTAAGTCACAGCAGGGGAATAGCGCAACCTGCGGTGGTGACGTTAAAGAACATTTAAGGAACATTTAGCAAACCTTAGCAGAACATTTGAAATAACTTTTAGAAGTGTGGTGTCTGCCTCTTTGTGCATCAATGCAATTATTTAAACAATGAACTAACTGTTCTGAACTCACACTAGTTTATATATAATCTGGGTAATAGCTGCTACACTGGCTGATTGGAGCACATAAGTGTTAATTGCGGCAGCCACGTAAGTGATTAATTCTGTCAGCTAAATGGATTGCAGCGATACACATCCTCTCAGGTGATGTGAGAAAGCGCACGGTAGCGTATTGTGTCCTAGAATACCAACCAGGAACAGAAGATCCGTTTCCCGTAATGGAAAAAATTCCAGCAGGTCTATCTTACTTATCATTTTTTAATGATCCTCTGAAAATTACTAAATTCTCTGGTTTTCTGAAAATCACATAAAATAAATGCCATTCAATTAACAAGAACATTGACTCCACCATTGCCTAATGGGGTCAATAAATTCAGAGTACAGTACATCTAGTTATGGTATAAAAGTAGTCGAACATTTCTGAACCACTTAAAAGTTGAGGAGTAATATGTGGCTTCCTTAAACCTCTGCTATTTTAATATATATATATAAATAGTAGTACAGTAGTATATATATTATCCCTGCTAGCAAGTACAAATGTTCTCTGGATCCGCCCTGGGTGACTCCTGGGGAAGGTAACTTGTGTGATTCCATGGCCACTGTGCGTCAATACAGAGACCTTTGCTGTCAGATGTTTAATTTAAGTCCATGTCGTTGGTGAAGGTCGTTGCGAGCAAAGCACCGTTTGATGTGTGACGGAAGGGAACATGCCTACACGATCTGAAAGTAACTGCTCTTCTCCTCTCCTTTCTAATTCACATCCTAATCTTCCTCTGCAGCCCACTGGCAGTAAACACAGCCTCAAGGCCTGTCTGATGATGCCACACACAGATACTGTATGACAGTTCCAAGGTACTCCTCAAACTACACCCAACATATTCTGAAAATTGGCAAATCAACCAGACATAGAAGCAGTTTTGATGTTGCTGAGTCTAGACAGTTTTTATATACAGTTTTTTTATACTTGTAAAACTCTGAATTCTCTGTTAATACTGTATTTCATGCATTGTGCTGTTTGCTTAATATGTTGCCTTTAACATGTCTGAATTGTGTTGTGGAAATGTGCTCTCAGAAGTGAAATAGTGTAAGATTTGACACCGGAGTAGAAAAACTGTGAATGTCAACTCCTTTCCACAGTGCTGTAAGTGTTTCATTGTTCATGTGCTGCATGACTAATATTCTTACCAGCAACGGGTTCTTTGGAGGGAAACAGCTTGTTGTCCACCGTCATGCTGATGTCACAGAAGACCTCCTCCTCGTCTCTGTCAGCATCCAACTGAAAGAACAGTTTATAATTGAAGTTTTAAAGACTGTTCTCTGTGCACACGCCTGAGAGCTGTCTCTGATGAAGAAAGGAAGTGGGAGCAACCAGCCTGGTGCTGGTTAGATTGTAAATTTCTTCAGTTTGACATGTTTCTTTCACATTATTTAGCCTGCTCCGAAATCAGTCCTCAGTATGAATCCCGCCCCAGAGAGTTCAAAGGAAGAGACTCATCCAACCTTTGACATTCAACCCCCCCGACACACACACACACCACCTCCTCTGCCTGTTTCCATGACAACAGACTAAAAGAAGGACTATGGGCTGATATGTGGTGGACTGTGGGAGAGAGTCCCCTGAGCCTGGACTTGCTGCACCTGTAGACTTGAGTGGAGCAGATCATTTAGGGATTACTCTGAAAATCACAGACAGGAACCTATATTATTAGACCTGGCTGACGCCTATCGCACAGGGATATACTGTCCTCCTAACAGCAGCTGTCTTCAGCACAGTTTCTCTCTGAGTTGTGGTGAGACAGATTGAAGCGCTCAGTGTCATTTTCAAACCAATACTTTCACTCCCTTGGGGAAGAAAACCTGCCTTTGTGGATCTCTGGCGCAATTTCAGTTAACGTCAACAACGTCAACATTCTATTTACTAGGGGAAAAGAATAAGTGATATCAAAACACACTTTTTTGTTATTTACAAAAGTAAATTGTAGAGGGCATACGATAACAAACAGAATGAGAGTCTGTCTAGTTAATTCATGAATATAATCAAACAGGTTGAGTTGTTTTTGTAGCTGAGACCAGCGGCTCATAGCTCACCGGTTGGTCGGTCGGGTGATTGTTTGGTCGGTCGGTCAGTCCACAAAAATGTCCATAAAAGTGTCCACAGGACTTGGGTATGGGTGTGCAAAATTGTGGCACCAGAGCTGTTACTAATTGGACAAGAGAGGAGGATATTCAGCCAGATTGAATGCTTGTAGCGTAGTCTATAGCTTGTATGTGATTGCAGCTATTCTGAATTCACGCTTGTTTTTCTTAATCAGTTTGACAGCCAGTCCTATCTGGGACAGTGGAGCAGAACAGACTGGATGCTTCATTATAGTAGTCTGTGTTCAGAATAACAGGACAGTCGAAGCAACAGCAAATAACTATCTTCCCCTCCAGTTTCCTATTAAATTACTATTAAAAATTCTTCATCACGAACCTCAACATTTATCACCACTCCTTGAGACATTACCACTGTGCATCACAGTTTCTGAGTGCCCTATGATTTGAATTCAGATCCACCCCATGAATTAATGGTTTGTGAGTACAACCCTCCACCATGTTTCATGAAAATTAGTGTGGTAGTTTTAGCGTAAACCTGGTCTAAAAAATGAATGGAGGTGAATGGCCAGCCATGTTTGGAATCCAGCCTCGATTTCAGACCCTTAATTGTTTTCCTCACCTATTGTCAACCATAAATTGTCAGAATAGTCACTAAGTGGTTACCTCCACCATAGTGACAGTGCAGTGGCGACCCATGATTCGAATCTGCTCCAAAGTTTAATAGGTTGTAAATTGGCCCGTGCTTCATTCCTCTACCGAGTTTCATGAAAATCGGTCAGGTAGTTTTTGCATAATCCTGGTTCAAAAATGAATGGAGGTGAATGGCCGGCGATGTTTGGGCACCCGTGGACCCGACCCGTGCTTCGGATCTGCTCCAAAATGTAATGGGTTCTAAGGTGAACCATGCTACACCCTTCCACCAAGTTTTGTGAAAATCGGTCCAGTAGTTTTTGTGTAATCCTGCTAACGGACAAGCCCACGCACAAACACATGCACGCACGCACGCACCCACCCACCCACCAACCCACACCACCGAAAACATTACCTCTCGCCCTGCGCTGTCGTGGAGATAACAACTTAGTGACTATTCTGACAATTTATGTTACCGTTTTATGTTTAT
>NC_140257.1:8923016-9065516 GCF_949987555.1 Borostomias antarcticus | reverse complement strand
GCTGATGTCAATTAAGTGCTCAGGCCTCAGGCCGCAGGTGCGAGGGGCCACGAGGGTGGTTTGCACACTCAGATTGGGATTCAGCTATTCTGCCTAAATTCTAATGAAGGTCATGGCTGTGGCTTATGAAATGACAGAGTGACAAAATGTTTCCTGTCTTTTTCGGCCTGAGCTCTGCTAGCGCTTGATACTGTGAACCTGACACACGTACACATGTAATCAATATGTTTCGGCATATCCAGGGTGGGATTTGAACCCGGGTCTCTTGTGCGACAGACACAGACAACGGGTGGATGTATTTATACTGGGGAGGTAAGATTAACCAAAAAACTCGCTACCTACTCAGGACTCACGAGGACTCAGTTTCACTTGGTTACACACACACACACACACACACGCACACACACGCACACACACACACACACACGCACACACACACAAACACGCATATGACAGATACAGGGACTGAAGCATCTGATGCAAACCCCCGTGAGGATGGAGGCCCTCACACACACACACACACACACACACACACTGTACACACACACACACACACACACACACACCAACCCCCACACACACACACACACACACACACACACACACACACACTGTACACACACACACACACACACACACACATACATACACACACACACACACAGCCACTACATGTAGGTGGTCGGTCGCACCGTGACAATGAGGCCCCTCTCCTGGAAGTACTTGACCAGGGGGATGGTGTTCTGCTTGAAGTTGGTCAGGCGGCGCTCCGTGGCCTTGCGGTTGTCGTCCGGGCGACCCTGCTGCTCCGCCCTCTTTTCCAGACGCTCCTTCAGACGTTGGTTGGAACAGGCCAGGAACACCACCAGGTCCGGGGTGCAGATCTGACCACAGACAGACACAGACAGAGGGGTGAGGGGGGCCAGCCAGGCTGATTCTGGCCGCGTTCGGACGGCTTTGAGATCGTCTGACAGCATTGCTGTGTCAGAGTAGCCCAAGTGTTCGTGGTCTGAGGGAGAGGAGAGTTCAGCGATTGTACTTTGACCAAGTCAGAAAACAGCTCCAAACACAAACCAGCGCTGACCACTTCATAGCACGGATTCAATCTGCCCCCTGATCTTCTCAAATGTGAGAACGCTCCCGTTTTACAGTCAGTCGTGCAGAACGAGCATCACGCAGTCAAAACTGTCATCCGGCCAGAATCCATACGGAGAGAAACGGGATGCGGTTTCTATGGTTACTTGCTCATAAAGAGAGGGGCTTGATAGAAAGGCTGCCGTGACGTTAAAGAGTCCAGTTGAACAGCCTCTGCGCTCTGTATTAACACCGACAGTTCTGTGAAACGCCGTGCGCACCATCGTCCTTGACGTGGATCAGTGAGGTGTGTGTGCGTGCATTATACTGTATAGAATAAAACGCATAACTACACCGGCTTTCCACCCGTTCTTTGCAGCAACCTCAAACGCCTTTTGTCTCCTCCCTCTGCGTCTCCAGACATAGGCGCCGCCGCCATGTTGAGGTCCCTTCTTATCGCACGCTTCGTCTCATCCCGATCTTCAATCGGACACGTGGCGCCAAAGGTAGTATTAATTCAAGTTTGGTTTTTTTGCAGCATGTTTGAATGATGGGACACCAATTCTCGTCTTTTTAAAATCAACGTGTCTGTTTCCTCACCGACCAAACTTCTGCACTCATTTCCTCAGGTAGATAAAGACTAATTTATAGTGTGGCGTGACAGGAATGCATGGTTTATTTACAAGTTTACTTGTACATTTGCATATTTTCTTGTTAACTCTGCACCGCTTCAAGTAACTACAGTAGCAGTCCTACCTGTAACACAGCACATATCCTGTGATTTTACAAAAGTATTTTCTTTAGAATTTGAAACCTATTATAGAAAAGAGGAAGACAGTTTAAAGCACTTTTGTGCAAATGCCAAGTAGTTCACAGCATGTTCCATTAATGGAACACAGAAGCCTGGCCAGAGTTGACCTGATGATGAAGACGCTCTGCAGTTAATTCAGCCACAGGAAGCTGTCCTAGATTAGCAAGCTCTCGACAAAAACAACAACTGTCAGTGAAGGAACAGACCCAAGGCGATCCACCGAGCGTAAAACATGGCTATTTATTCCCACTGTGGTGCTGGGTAAGGTCATCGTTTCTCAAAGGACACACACACGCACACGCACACACACACACCGTCAGCTAGCTAAAACAGATTATAAATACACTACACACATAACAATTTCGATCTGGTGATGGATCTCGCCAGGGGAATGGGCTCAGAAGAGCACTGGCGATACTGTAAATCACATCTCCAGTTGGATTTGTCACCAATTATAGAAGCTATTTAGTTAAAATGCTAGAGAGTAGAAGTCAAACCATCCATCAGACTCTGTCAAATTATGACTTTGTTGAGCAAAATAAATACAAATAACAAATGCAAATCATACAGATAAATGCAGCTCAAAAAGCTTTACAACAGAGAATTTACATTATGTGAGTGCTTCACATCATATGTATATATTATATTCCAATAAGATGGAAGATTTAAAAAAACAAAAAATAAAAGAAGATAACAAACATATACTGTAAACAAACACATAAAAAACAAAACAGCCTCATTCCCTGTTCCCTTCCCTTGTGTCTGTGTTCCTCTGTCCTTGTGTTGGTGTCTTGTTGGAATCCCTCCCTGTCCTTGTCTGGGTGATTGTCTGCACCTGTCTCGTTATGTCTTGTTGCACACCTGTATGTTGTTCCTCGATTGTTCTCCCAGAGTATATATGCCCTCCTGTTTCCTTTGTTCTCTGTCGGTTCGCTATCTGAATCCCAATCTGAGTGTGCAAACCACCCTTGTGGCCTGAGGCCTGAGGCCTGAGCACTTAATTGACGTCAGCTGGAAGGGCCAGAGGGTGCAGTGCCGTGAATTAAATGGGACTGCACTTCCAGCGGCGTGCCAACGATTCCCAAGCCAGTTTAGCTCAATGCCCCTCCCACTTCGTTTTCATTGGCTGCCGCGTCCCTCCAACGCAGAGGCTGCTCTGACGTGCTCCTCAGCTCGGCTCTGCAAATTGACCGACTGACGTCTGTTTTAATTTAATAATAATAAAAAAAAGAAATTGGGTGGGATATGTTTGCAGCATGTCGATTTCAAGATAAATGTTGTGTTATCGGCAAATGTCATCATTTATGTGTGATGCACTCGGATCATGACTCGGATGCACACTGTGTCACATGAGACGCGGTGGACTGTGGGTATTTTCTGCCGCTAAGTCTGCGAAGTTGCAGACTATTCAGTAAATGCGGTTAAAGTGTGCAAAATGGTGGCAGTGACGCACTTGTGGACCTAGCAATTCAGTTTTGGGACTACCCTGAGCCCTTGTGGACTTAGCGGGAACGCGCATGTAGGCCACGAGGCCGTGAGTGCTCTGCACTTTCGCCTAAATGCGCGATTTGGGATTCAGCTGTTGTCAATGTTCCTCCCAGTGTTCCTTCTTTATTTTTCATATTAAAATGTTATTTTTTGAACCTGCGCTACTTCCTCTTCCTCCCGCCTGCTTAAGGTCCTACAGATCCTCCACCTACCAGCCTCACACCCTACCAGCCTCAGACCAGCCTCAAACCCTACCAGCCTCAAACCCTACCAGCCTCAGACCAGCCTCAAACCCTACCAGCCTCAGACCCTACCAGCCTCAAACCCTACCAGCCTCAGACCCTACCAGCCTCAGACCCTACCAGCCTCAAACCAGCCTCAAACCCTACCAGTCTCAGACCCTACCAGCCTCAAACCCTACCAGCCTCAGACCCTACCAGCCTCAGACCCTACCAGCCTCAAACCCTACCAGTCTCAAACCCTACTAGCCTCAAACCCTACCAGCCTCAAACCCTACCAGCCTCAAACCCTACCAGCCTAAGACCCTACCAGCCTCAGACCCTACCAGCCTCAAACCAGCCTCAAATCCTACCAGCCTCAGACCCTACCAGCCTCAGACCCTACCAGCCTCAAACCCTACCAGCCTCAGACCCTACCAGCCTCAAACCCTACCATCCTAAGACCCTACCAGCCTCAAACCCTACCAGCCTCAAACCCTACCAGTCTCAAACCCTACTAGCCTCAACCCCTAACAGCCTCATCGTATGTTCCCACAGGTTATGCAATAATGCTGGCAATGGTTCCAAACCTATTAATAAAGTAAAATTTGCCCTGGACTTCTAGAACATTTAACACAATAGCCATCGATATGTGTACAAATTTCTTCTAAATCTTGGTAAAACCTTGGTTAAGTGTGACCTTCCCATCAGACAGTAATTAGATTATTTAACTTGTTTCCCTTAATTGTCCAAAATCCCAGGATGGAGGGATGGAGGGACCAAGGAGGTCTGGTAAGGGTGGAGGAGCACTGTTCTATACATTTATACTGAGTTCCAGAGGGCATGTAGGCTGTTGTGAAGTTTTAAAGCAGCAGCATGAGGAGTCTTGGGTGACATAGGGGGGTTAGAAGGATGGTCCCCAGTGGAACAGCAGCCCACTGGCCCACAGCCCCTCCAGGTGGGAAAACAACGAATGCTAATGCTAAAACTAAACACCATTGGAGCCGGGCGGAACTACGTGCTAATGCTAACACTAGCATACCATAATACTGTATGTAGGTAGGTAGGTAAACACTACTCACCATCAAGAGTGCATCATCTAATGTGACATGTTTGCTTACCTTATCCTTACTCCACACACACATACCCCCCCCCCACACACACCCACACACACACACTTTCAACTTCCAGCTGCTTCTGGCAACATGCAGGGCCAACATTAGGCAGAGATGATGACAGATAGAGTGGCCTGCAGTTCCCTTCTGGCTGCTCATGTTCCATATGAACGCTGTCAGAGCAGAGTATATCCCTCCATCACACCATCCATCTCCTCCTTTTATATTCCCCTCTCTCTCTCTCTCTCTCTCTCTCTCTCTCTCCTGGCGAGTGACCAGCGTGGTGCTCCCGCTAAATCACGTTGGTGGAGCCGAGAGTTGGAGCGAGGTCCTCGGCGGGGCCATCTGCCACCCCCGTGACACCGGCCTTGTGACTGACAGCTTCAGTCGGCAGATGGAGATCACAGAAGACCTCGACGCACTGACAGACTCTCCAACTATCACTGGCTCTGCTTCAGCAGACTTTGCCCTTTTGACTTTTTTTTTTTTTTTTACCCGTTTAATCTTAAGAAAATATGAGCTAATATGAGGTATTAGGCTATAGCCTCTCACATATTTTTCGGGACCAAGTAGGTTTAACCGTGACGCCACGGCCTCTGTCTGTCATCCAGGCATTTGGATTTCCTTTGGTCTCTTGGCTCAAAAGATGATGAAAACTTCTCTCATAACCAGCTGTCACATAATTAGATTGTAAAACCCCATGTCCCCAGTAACACCTCATTGGTCCCTGAGAATCAGCTACAACCCAATCACCAAATTAAACATGAGACAGGAGATCCACCTCTCTGTAAACCCTTGGCTGTCCTCTCTTTACAGCCCCCCCCCCCCCCCCCCCGAGCCCTGAGCACACACACACACACACACACACACACCGTGACAACATATAAATCAGTTTAATTTTCCCTATAATCTCCCATATCTTAAGGGCTTTTATCCATACATCCTGTCTCAATGTAAAATCCATTTCAATTAAGGGTGTACCGCATGCATATTGACCCCTCTTGACCCTTAGAAAGCTTCAGCGAGGCTTTGTAGAGTGTCCCGCCTACAGACACGCACAGTATGTATGTAGTATGAGAGGAGAGATGATGTTTGCTTATGCTAGTCTCCCTGGCTTTCCATTTAACCGATAAGCTACACACTGAGCTGAGCGAAGGGGCATCCAATCACATCTCATCTCTAAATGTGTTGTGTCAGTAGAGCGCTTCTCTGCTATCAAATATAAACAGTAAGGTGCATCGCATCGTCTGTTGATGTAGCCGACCTATTGTTTTGTGTGGCAGAATATTCCTGGTTCAGAGAAACAGCAGGGACTTGGACAAACATCATCAGAAATGCATTAGGCTCCACTGCAAGGCTTTGTTCAAGATAGACACAAGTAATTTATTTTGTGTTTCCCTTCGCATACCATCGAGGGGCGGGGAATGATTGTGCTATACGACTGTGATATGCTGTCAGGGGGACACAATATGAAGAATTCATAACTCAGGGCCTCATTACGGAAGGACGAGAGGGGTGTGTCTGGCAGAAGCTACAGAGTTGTGTACGTAGAGACAGGACATAAATCACCCCATACAGTAACAGAGAACAGAAGATCCCCGCTGGAAGACGTACACAAAGGACACTCTCACATTGCCAAGGCCTACGTTAGTTCAGAGAGGCGGTTAAAGCAGAAGACGTACACAAAGGACACTCTCACATTGCCAAGGCCTACGTTAGTTCAGAGAGGCGGTTAAAGCAGACAAAAAAATAGTTATATTTCGGGTCGAGACTATGTTATCTCTCTTGATGAGCACCTCTCGGCCAAAACCAGCATATCTTGTGGGGTTCCCCAAGGGCCGATCCTGGGACCAGTATTGTTTAGTCTATATATGCTGCCGCTGGGAAATATCATCAGAGAACATGGAGTAAATGTCCATAGCTATGCTGACGACACACAGCTGTATATTTCACTATCACCCCATGACCCTAGCCCGATAAATAAACTGGTTGTCTGCATTGACCATGTCAACCAGTGGATGTCACATAATTTCCTCCAATTAAACAAAGACAAGACTGAGGTTTTAATTATTGGTGCTAAGGCCCAGAGAGAGACACTGTGCACTAACCTAAAGTCCCCGGCCAAAAACAACAAGCCCTTAGCAAAAAATCTTGGCGTGCTTTTAGATCCTGATTTGAATTGTAACTCTCACATCAACAGTATTACTAAAACCGCCTTCTACCACCTTAGAAATAGAAATATTGCAAAGGTGCGACCATTTCTCTCCCAGGCAGACACAGAGAAACTCATGCATGCTTTTATTTCCAGTAGACTTGACTATTGTAATGCTCTCTTCTCTGACCTTCCTAATACATCTGTCAACAAACTTCAGATCATTCAGAATGCTGCTGTGCGTCTTTTAACGAAAACAAGGAAGAGAGAGCACATCTCACCTGTCCTGAGGTCCTTACACTGGCTACCTGTCAAATTCAGAATAGATTTTTAAATTGTATTGCTGGTGTTTAAATCACTGAATAGCCTAGCACCTGAATATCTTTCAGACATGCTAGTGTCAGATCCTCAGGCACTGGCCTCCTGGTTGTCCCTCAGGTGATGACAATGAAGTACGGGGAGGCGGCATTTAGTGTCTATGGCCCTCGCCTCTGGAACAGCCTGCCAGAGGATCTGAGGGCACCACAGACTGTACGGACTTTTAAAAGTAAACTGAAGGCGTATCTTTTAAACCTTGCATTCCAGTAAACCCAGTCCCCTTCATATTTTATTCATTACTCTTTTCTTTTTTTGTAGTATTGTTGTATTATTGTGTTCATTTTTTATATTGTACCTTGTTTGTTTATTTATTTATTTATTCTATTGTCAAAGCACTTTGAATTGCTCTTGTGTACGAAAGGTGCTATATAAATAAAAGTTGATTTGATTTGAAAAGCAAGCAGTCAAATTTGATGCCTGGTAAGAATAAACTTCATATTTAATATTCACATTGCAGGTCAGAGGCTGAGCAGTAGCAGGCAAATCTTGTTTATGGTTCCAGAGGGATGCTTGGTTGTTGTTAAGTTTTGTTGGAAATATGTTTGCTTTTTGACGATGCTCTTTTGTTTATTTTAATTTCATTTGTATCAATTGTTTGTCTTTTAATGTATTTTTGATGTAATGTTTGTTGTGTGTGAACCCCAGGAAGACTAGCTGGTTGCCATGGCATTAGCTAATGGGGATCCTGTAAATAAACGTAAACAAATCACACACTTACAGTATAATCCACTTATAATTGATACTGTAAAGCCTACCTATTTCCCCTAATTCAAACTTGATAATATCAAATCTCCATCATCGGTGTCGCACAGAACTACAGTACGAGAAAGCGAAACATCAAAAAACATTTTATTTTGATCACATCACACTTCCTATGTGGCCATTTTACAGGTCACACATCCTGTAGGGAAGAAAGCTGATCTTCTCACTCCGCCTTTTTCTACAAAGGGACCTGAAATCTGAACAACACAATGTGTGTGTGTGTGTGTGTGTGTGTGTGTGTGTGTGTGTGTCCGCCCCCCCCCGGTAGTCACCTGCCAGCGTGCCATCTCTCTCCTCAGTAATTGGTGTGAAATAAAGAATGCTGAGACCTGACAGGAGAGAGATTGACATTGTTGCCACTCGTACATTTTCACCACTCCTGCAGACCGCCTCAATTCTCTGATGTGATTGGCTACGGCCGCCGGCTTTACGCGGATAGTTACCATGACGATGTTGATAAGAGTCTTACAAACTCCGGACCAGTCTTAAAAGGTTACCTTTCACAATAAATGTTGTTGTTTCCAGTCCTGGCACGCAATCTGATTTCCTCTCCAGTAGGCAATAAAAACACATTCAGTCACTCTACTTGTGCCATTACTGTGCCAGCAGCGAGATGAGGAGTTTCTGTGTCTGCGTGTCTGTCTATGTGTCGTCTGTCTGAGAGTGTATAAACCAGAAAAAGAAAGAGTGAATCTGTTATGAGGGGTTTAAAAAGAAACACAAAATCGATGCTGTGTGGAAATGCAGTAGGGAAATGATTTCAACTAAGGGAGACAGGATCTGTGTCTATGTTTGCTCAACAACAGCCAGGTTGCAAATCAGTCAATATCTATGAATTTTTCATTCTTGCAGCTTTGTGGATTTCTCTCTGTAGATTATTATGCAATGCATAGCAGGTGAGCAGTCTCACAAAACAAAACAACACACTCACTACAACAGCAATGTAATCCATAAACCAAAAACACAAACAACCGCATTAGATAAAGTTGACAATTAAAAAAAAAAAAAAGAAGAGTGGAAAAAGAAAACCTACCATGAAAAACCTTTTTCTGTTTTTAACTGACCTAGCTCTGGAATATGTAGGGGTGGGTCGTATGCCCACCTCCCTTGTTCTCTGTAAAGCGCATTGTGTTGCCTCTGTGTATGAAATGCACTATACAAAATAAAGCTTTGATTGATTGATTGTTTGATTACACCCCCCACATGCTCTGGCACCATGCTAAGAGAGCTTAATTTGATAATGAGAGGCACCATTTAAATATAATCAACTGCTCTCACAATTGGCCACTTGACAGGATTTCCATTATCCGCCCCAAGCTGAACAAACTACCACAGAAACAATGAAATGGAAAGCCCTTTTCACTTGAATAGCCGATGAACTGAGAGGTGAGACAAGGTTGTGTGAATGCTCACAGTTTCTCTTATATAGTTTGTAATCTGGGTCGAGTTAGTCTCAAAACAATATACTCCCCATAACCAGCCAACCAACCAGCCAATGCTGGGTCTACAGTCCCATATAGCTAATACAAGTTTGTGGGGTGGCAGTGGCTCAATGATCGTGGGGTTGGCAGTTCGAATCCCGGCTCGTCCTGTCCACATTTTGAAGTGTCCCTGGGCAAGACACTGAACCCCAAATGACTCCCAATGAGCAGGCATGACGCCAATGGTGTGTGAATAGGTGAATGAGAGGCCATTATATAAAGTGCTTTGGATAAAAGCGCTATATACTGTAAGTGCAGTCAATTTACAGTACCATGAAGCAAATGGCTTGACTCCAGGGTCAGTGTGAACAAGGCCTGAGGACCGGACCACATCAACCCCACGGTGTGCGCCTGGGAGCTGGCGGATATAATCTAGCGCCTCTTCACCCTCTCTTGAGACTGGGGGCCGCAGCTCTGGAAGATCTGATACATCGTCCCGGTGCCCAAGAAGGGACATCCTTACATCTCAGTTAATGAAGATCCTGGAGAGGCTGGTTCTACAACACCTCAAGCCACAGGTGAGAGACTCTCTAGACCCCCGGCAGTTTGCATACCAGGAGGGCATTGGTGTGGAGGACGCCATTATTTACATGCTACACGGGGCCTATGCACACCCGGAGGAGCCACAAAGCATGATAAGAACCATGTTCTTTGACTTCTACAGCGGATTCAATACCATGAAACCGTCACTGCTGGCCGAGAAGGTAACAGCAACTCTTGTGTCCTGGATCCACAACTACCTCACTGACAGACAACAACATGTCAGACTGTAGCGCTGCCAGACAGAGGTGGTGGTGTGCAACACTGGTTACCTCAGAGCTGGGTGGGAAGGTGTGACACCAGCCATCACCAGATCAACATCAGCAAAACAAAGGAGATTGTGGTGGACTATCGGCGGAACAAGAAGACCCCAACCCCCATTAGCGTCCGGAGGGTGGGGGTGAAGATGGTGGACTATTACAAGTACCTGGGAGTCTAAATGAACCACAAACTGGACTGGACCGATAACACAGAGGCTCTGTTCAGGAACGGGCAGAGAAGACTGACCTTCCTGAGGAGGCGAAGATCGGTTAATGTTTGTAGCAAACTGCTGTACAGATGCTTTTACCAGGCTATTGTTGCCAGCATGGGCGATTTTATAGGGGGGGCAGGGGCAAGTGCCCCCCCTGATTGGCCAGCCCAACTCTGCTCAAATTCTTTTTTATTTTTTTATTTTTATTTTTTATTTTTTTTTACAAATTAACACAATTATTAAATACATAATTGTGGTTTGTACCAGTTTGTGTTAGGTCATCATTCATTTTAAAAGTGTATTTATTACTTAAACTAGGCTAACTTAAAAAAAATAAAATAAATCATAATCCACCAATGGCACAACTCGTCCGTCGACCTCAACTATTTCTGGTTTGATCTGTTACCGACAAAAAATGAGATCTGACTGTACTGCTCAGTGCTCAACAAGCTACAACTAGCCAACCTGCTCACAATGGCGAAAAGAGTTATAAAAACAATTGACCACTTCTTCATAAAAAAAATAAAACTGGCAATGCTAATGAAGAAGCTGCCACTCAAAATGACACCGCAGCAGGTGCAATCGAATGCATAAGTGCTCCAGAGGCTATTGAAGCTATGCATAATTTAGTTACTGTTGTGCTACCGACATGGCATAGCCTATTTCGAAGGCTGCAGGACTGCCTGTGTGTGTGATAGACTACACTCACTGCTCTGCTACGTGCACAGTTGCAGTTTGATGTTTTGATGTTGGGTATGGCCTAGTGCTCGGTCATAAAGTCATATTGACATGCTCGTGGTGTCTAGATGAAGTTTGATGCGTTGTGCATTTTGAACTGTCATACGGATTTCTTATTAGCATACTGTTCACAACTGGCATTCTTTGTAAATAGATGGGACGGGACGGGACGGCAGAACTGGTTTTTTTTTCTCACGTCAAAATGTTGCCCCCCCTACTTTCAGAGGGTAAAATCGCCTATGGTTGCCAGTGTCCTTTTCTTCGCCGTAGTATGTTGGGGGGGGATAAATAGAACCACAGTGGGAATAAATAGACATATTTTACGCTCGGTGGATTGCCTTGGGTCTGTTCCTTAACTCACAGTTGCTGTTTTTCTGCAGAGCATACCTGGTCCTCGAAAGACAGAGCCTGTCCGACGTCACGAGGGAAGCCGTCGATCACGATGCCGCTGGCGTCCGGGATCTTCATTATCCTCTGTTTGATTTCCGTGATAGTGGTCTCCTGTGTGGACACAGACACATCATCATCACCTACAGGTTCTGTGACAACACAGAGATCAATATCTCCAAGAACAGATAGACCGGGGAATTCTACACTCTCAATATTGTTGTGTTATTCCCTGAACTATGCTGGTTGTACCGCAGCAGTGGGTTTTAATAAAAGCTACACTATATGGACAAAAGTATTGGGCCACCTACACATTACACCTACAGGAGCTTTTATGATATCACATTCTAAATTCATAGGTATTAATATGGAGTTGGTCCCCCCTTTGCAGCTATAACAGCTTCCACTCTTCTGGAAAGGTTTTCTACAAGATTTTGGAGTGCGTCTGGGATTTTTTGCCCATTCATCCAGAAGAGCATTTGTGAGGTCAGACGCTGATGATAGATGAGGGGGCCAAGCTCGCAATCTCCGTTCTAGTTCATCCCAAAGGTGTTTGATGCGGTTGAGGTCAGGGCTCTGTGCGGGCCAGTCAAGTTCTTCCACACCAACCTCACCCAACCATGCCTTTATGGACCTTGCTTTGTGCACTGGGGCACAGCCATGCTGGAACAGAAAAGGACCTTCCCAAAAATGTTCCCACAAAGTTGGAAGCATAGAATTGCCCAAAATGCCTTGGTAAGCTTAAGTATTAACATTTCCCTTCACTGGAACTAAGGGGCCAACCCCAGAATAACAACCCCAGACCATTATCCCTCCTCCACCAAACGTTACAGTTGGCACAATGCAGTCAGGCAGGTAACGTTTACCAAACCCAGACTCGTCCATCGTACTGCCAGATAGAGAAGCGTGATTCGTCACTTTACAGAACCCGTTTCCACTGCTCCAGAGTCCATTGGCGGCTACACCACTCCCTCCGATGCTTGGCATTGCACTTGGTGATGCAACTCTTGCATGCTGCTGCTCGGCCATGGGAACCCATGTCATTAAGCTTCCAGGACACCGTTTTTGTGCTGATGTTTATATGCCTGAGGAGGTCTGGAACTCAGTTATTGAGTCAGCAGAGTGGTGGTATTCTATTACGGTACCAGCTGGAATTCAGTCTCAGTTCAGCTCTTTAGAATGACCCATTTGAATTCAGGTGTTTCATTTAGTCCCATGGCAATGGGACTGAATGAAACGGCTGAATTCAATGATTAAGAGGTCCCAATACTTTTGTCCATATTGTGTATTATTAAAACCCACATCGCTGCTTTTCTCTGTCATCTATCTTCAAGGCTCTCTATAACAAGATGACACACTGTACGGTAGCAGATAGCTTATCACCACACTCTTCTCCAGAGTGGCCACATGTTTTAACAGCCCTCGTTTCCTTGTGACCGGGGGAGAGACGCTTTGGCCATGTATATATTTAAAGAGAGAGATTGCATCAATGAATACAGCCATGTGCGTAACGTACCGGTCTAAAATTAGCTGTTACAACCACAGCCATCCCTATGCCGCAAAATCAACAACAGAGATGTAATTTTCCTAACAGAACATTCCATTTTCCAACAGGCAGGCAAGCGGGAAGGTCGGCCAGATGAACAGATTTGAGTCCTTACGAGAATCCATCTTAGTCTGAGAGAAAAAAACCTCTGCCCCAAGCTTAGCCCTACAGTATTTGTAGTCTGGGGTTTGGTCTGCTTTCTAAATGTCAAACACCCACTGCCTTCTGTTCTTCCCACTGACGAAAGAAGAGCCTCCATTTTGAACCATATCCGCCTGGATGGAGTCATCAATACACGCCTGTTCCCCATCTCCCAAAAACATCCACCCACATTCCCAGATCACCCTTCCCTGTCAATGTGACGCATTCTTCACAGCTAGATACAGTGGGGCAGCTGTTCAAAATCACAGGAAACTCGGCATAGGAAAGCCTTTTTAAAAAACAGATGTTTTATGGATAACATTTGCAATAATGCCTAAACAAATGCATCTTTTTATAAGGGACCAAACGTATTATCCCCCTTGTGGAGGGATGGGTCATACCTAAGATCTAAAAGCCCTTAATAATGTGAGTACAGTACCCTCGTATGGGGGTTTTAATAAAATGCGCCCTGGGACTACAAACTAAATGGCGGTGTGTCATTCAAGCTATGCCGAGGGTTCGGGCGAGGGCTTGGCACGGTGCTACAACACTACCCCAGTTCAGAGTGGGTCAAGCTGATCCATAGTGATCGACAGGTTTGTTTCAGCTTTGGTGTGTACAGTCTGTCCTTCCCTCACGCTGAGCAGAGAATAAGCCAATCAATTCAGCGCTGACAACAAGCGCAATTAGATATGCATGCAGCGTACAGAGAGGCAGCGGGTTCATAGCTTGTACATTATCTCTTAATTAAGTGTCTGGAGGGCAGCTAATATTTGTAAAGACAACAGGGAAACCCGTTCTTGTCTCTCCACAGATTGAATCATTATTAAGCAGATCAGGACCGTAACAAGAGAGACAGCCGTCTCTCTCCGTCTCCAGCCTCCCTCTGCTACGGAGGCCGCTAATTAGTCCCTTCTCACGCCACATGCTGTGATGATGACCCGTGGGGGTGTGGACACGCGATGGACGTCTCCCCTTCCTCCCCTGCTCACGGACCCCGCGTCCTCCCACCTGTGGCGCCAACTCGCCGTTGGTGATGATTTTCGCAATCAGACTCCATTTCCTGTTGCTGGGGGCGTTGTGGATCATCTTCTTCCTCAGCAGCTCGCCCACGGACACGTACTGGAAGCCGTAGCGCTCGGCGATCTTCAGGCTCTGGGTGCCCTTACCACTGCCCGGCCCACCTGTAGGGAGATTAATATTGGAGTGTGTGTGTGTTTGTTTGGTTATGAAGGAAACTGGTGTTCATGAACCACTTGAAAGCATGCACGAACACACGCCCAAGCAAGGAATTACATTTAGAAATAATAGATGAGAAAAATCGGCCTGTTAAATTGTTCCACCCAGGGAAAGAGAACAAATGGAGAGATGTCAAGCGGTGTAAGTCTCTGGGGGGCCCCTAGTTTCTCCCTGTCTCTGTGTGAAATGGTCTGACAGATTTCTATGACAATTGCATCCATCATACTCGTTTCTGCACAAACATTGCCAAAAATTGAACAGGGAACAACGGTAGCACCAACCGAAGGATAGAACACCTACGGATCACAGCACACAGAGAACTAGGTTACCCATCAATCACCTACTATCAACCATTTACAGCACACAGAGAACTAGGCACAAGTACTAGTAGTACTAGTAGCATGCATGTGTTGGAGTATCAAGTTGTATGACAAAAAAAGCCTTCTTCTTATTATTACTATTATTATTACTATGACAATTATATTATTATTATTATTATTATTATTGTTATTAGTTATTATTATTGTTGTTGTTATTATTATTATTATTATTATTATCATTATTATTCTACTGTGAAATAGTTCTACTGACCAGTGTGGTGTGTATGCAATTCACAGTGCTAATGCAGTACAGTACAATCATTTTGACCACCCCACTGTCACTGATATGCTTAATCTTATGTTAAATGAATCTTTTTCCACAGCGACAGGCCTATAAATGGAATCAGATTAGCCGTCGATAAGATTATATATAAGGCGTTATATATGCTGGTTCTATCCATGGGAAACAGGAAGGCGTCCTCAAAGGAAGTTCCTCTTATCTGTATTTCCCTTCTGTTTGTCCTATCCTTCATGGCTCTGGGAAACAGCAGAGCATACTCTCTGTCTCTCTCTCTATCTCTCTGTCTCTCTCTCTATCTCTCTCTGTCTCTCTGTCTCTCTCTATCTCTCTCTGTCTCTCTCTCTATCTCTCTCTGTCTCTCTCTATCTCTCTCTGCCTCTCTCTCTCTCTCTCTCTGTCTCTCTCTCTCTCTGTCTCTCTCTATCTCTCTCATCTCTCTCTCTCTCTCTCTCTCTCTCTATCTCTCTCTCTTTCTCTCTCTCTCTCTCTCTCTCTCTCTATCTCTCTCTCTCTCTCTCACACACACACACACACACACACACACACACACACAGTGTTTATGCCAAGTTCTTTACCGATAACGAGAATGACTTTGGGTCGAGGTCTGGACGGGTCGAACACCTCGTACTCCTCTATGAGCTCGGCGGTCTCGGAAAGGTCCGAGTCGCTCTCGATGGAGAACTGACTGATGGGAGGCAGGCGGTCATACCGGCGGTACGGGAAACTGGGGCTGTCCGGCAACACTGGGGGGGGGGGGGGGGGAGACACAGCAGCACAACACGTGTGGAACTATTTGTTTGCATTTCCCCATTACCCTCAATTGACATACCGATTGGCTAACTGCCTACCCGATGACATAGGCTACACAAATGACGACATGCACAAAAAAGGACAGAACACCCCGAGGCGATACTAACATTGCATTGTGATGCTCTGTGTTCAAGGGCAAAGGCAAACTGCTTTGCTATGCAAATGATATGCAAATAAGAAACGGGAGTTATAATGACTTTGCATCTGCTTCCCTCTGCGCTAGACCCGATGGCACCTTTGTCTTTTCAGATCCCGGGATAGGCCCACTCCTGGGACACTCCATGTCAGAATAATGATGAATGAGAACACTTATTTCCCTTTTAACAGCCCCACAGGTCACGAGGAGACCCGGACCATCCCACTAGCCCCGCCCACACCTCACACCAGCACCAATATCATGAGTTGTCAGCCTGGACAACTACAGTATATACAATGCCACTGACCTACAAAACACACACATACACACCCACACACACACACACACACACACACGCACAAACACACACACGCGTGCACAAACACACACACGCAGACCTATGAGCCCACCATTCCTGAAGAAGGACCTCCGCGATTGTCCCCCGTTGAGGGGGGGCAGCGACTTCTTCTCCTGTCCCACAAAAGTGTCCCAGCGGACCTTGTCTGCCCCCCCCAGCTCCCGCACCTTCCTCAGACAGCCCTCCAGGTAGTCTACGGGCTCGTCAGGCCGATAGTACATCAGCCCTGTCAACATGCTCTGGACAAAAACAGTACAAGTTACACTTTAGTAGACTGTTGCTTTTCATTATTATAACTTTGGTTGTTGTCGTTCTTGGTTTTAAGTGAGGCAACTAAAGTGAAACCATTACTTAAAGACAATAGTCGAAGTCGTGCAGTACGGAATGTGTTGGCTTGCCTCAGTAGCGGAAAAGGGTCTATTCTTGGCTGCAGCCGATGAAATCAGAAACTGACAGAAACTGATATAATGCAGACATCTCTATGTCCC
This sequence comes from Borostomias antarcticus, assembly GCF_949987555.1. Lineage (NCBI taxonomy): Eukaryota > Metazoa > Chordata > Actinopteri > Stomiiformes > Stomiidae > Borostomias > Borostomias antarcticus. The sequence continues at coordinate 9,048,561 of NC_140257.1, read as the reverse complement.
ATTCTGATCCGATCTCTGATAAAGGATTCTGTAGTGAGAACTGTCCATACAGAGGCAGAGACATGAGTGTTTGTGTGTGATTTGACTTCTAAAACAATGGTTTTCCCTGGAATGAGAACATCCTTCAAACTTACAGTAATATATTGATAGATACCCGCCCTAAGCTGTTTCCCCACAATCTTATTGTTTTTAGTGGTACAACACAATGGACTGGGCCAGTGGCGAGATTTAGTAATAGATTCTTTGTGAGTTACTTGGTCTGTGTTATGGAAGATTGCTTGGAAGAAACCGTGCTTGCACTTTTAATGCATCAAGGCCAAATTACAGACAGCAATTCTGCTAATTAGTTGTCATCCAATAACAGCTGTAATTTGTTACTAGTAAACAAGTAGTCACGTGTGATACCAATGTGTTCAATGTTTTTAATCTATAATCAAAGTTATGCTATAGGCCTACATTTTACCGAGAAATGCCATCGGAGAGGAAAATGCCCCAATTGCAACATGTGGACAACAATACGTGGAGACCTCCACGTATGCAGTAACGACGGGTTATCTTTCTTCTCCTCTTTCTGATACATGCATAGTGTGAATTAAATGTAACCTAACTGGGCAGCTACTGCACCTTTAGCTTATTGGACTATTCACTTTTCAGTGGTACTGAATCTGATCCCATCATTTAGTGACCGATGACACCAAATTATGGTCAGTTTGACTTAGTCACGTAGTTATAGGCTATATTGCATATTATTTGTTCAATCTATTTTATATCTAATTAACGTAATTGTCTCGAACACTCGCGGATAATACGTATTTACGCACATCAGCCAAACCAAATACGTAATTGGGGCTATACATCATGCATTACACAAACGACCCATAGACTTAGGCTACATTACGATCTGAATAGGACTAAATCTATTTAAACTATCCATTCTGAGAAGCGCAGTCAAGTCTCACCTCGAACAGTTGAGGTATCTCTCGCCTTGCGAGATACTCCTTGGCATCGTTGGTATTCATCTTAACAGAAATTCAGAAATATCACTCCTGAATGTTGACGTTGCTCTTGATAGTGCAGCCCAGACTTCTATCTGCAGACTTCTCTCGGTGTTCTTTAATTGGTGCTGTAGGCGGAACGATTCCCGGGGTCTGATATAACCTCAGCACATTTTTACTGTGACTTTATAGGATTCCTGTAGGCAATGCCACTGTGTGCCACCCTCACATGTGGCTGTACTCTACAACATGCTGCCTTGCATCCTGTTCGACGGGAAAGCCAGACAGGGAGAGGCAACAGCTTGCGACTTCAAGTTGGCAGTTCGCATACGAGGGCAACTTGTAGACTTGTCGGGTAGATTTAGTCACAGGCTGTAGCCTACACAGGTTGCAGCTTGTTGTTATCGTTGACTTATCCAAACCTACCCGGGAGCGTGCAACGAATTGCAGTTATTTACCAAAAACAGATATGTCCGTTTTGATAAATTTTAATAAATCCTTTTTAAATCAAATATCAATATCAAACATCAATCAAATTGCAGTTGGGTTGTTTTGATTATATACTAAAGAAGACTGAACTATTCCGATATCCATATCAAAGGGATTATGGGGGATAATATTTATATTGTTTTATATTGTATCGATAGCCTACATGTTCAAATAATGACTGCATTTTAGTGCAATTTAATAAATTGCAATGTTAGAATAAAACAACAGGTTAGATCCACAATATAACAAGGCAGCAGTTATGTAGGCTAGCTCACTATTATTCATCAGTCAACTATTACACACTTATTATTTATAGGCTATGCCACACGGGCTCTCTCAGCTAACAGGTTGCCAATCCTCCTGACCCCCTTCCTGACCAATTACATGGCTCCATTATGGCCCAAATATCAAATCAACTTGCCCAATGGCAGCAAACTTTCTCCTTTTTGGCATAGTGTACAATAACCAAATAGTCTCCATCAATCCACCTGACTAACCAGTGCACAGCCACCTTCTGCATCTGTTCAAAAACAGCCTTTTGTTTAGCCTATGTAATTAGGTGAATAGAAAAGTGTTTTTCAGTATAGGATAGGTCTATATGTGATGGGGAAAGATGCTGTGCATAATCTGCATTCCATTTTAATGCCAGGAAATTTTTAGCTGAGCCTCGCAGCTCAGTGGTGGGGAGGGCGATTGACGCCTCAAATGATAAAGCCGCAGGAAGGTCGACTGCAGCTTCTGGTGGTAGCAGACCTGTGCTCCAGTCTATTGTAGTCTTATCTATTGGCGTGAGGAAGTAGACTTTTATCTTGGATATTCTACAACCCCAAGACTGAACTGCAGTGTACTGTTGAAACTGGATACAATAGCATGAATTATACAATATTTCATCATCGTATTAAAATGAGCAATGTCAGGAGGTTGTCAAAATTAAATAGTAGGTTACTAAAAATAATCTTCAAAAAAGAAAAACATTATTGCCAAAAGAAGAAAGGACATGGCACCTCCAGTGCCTCCGAATTTCTCTTTCTCGTAGAGAACATCCCATTTTTCAGTGAACAGTTTCTTTAACTCGAGTTCTATAAATAAATTGCACACCTGCAGCAGCTTGACCCTTTACAAACGGCGAGCTTTTATTTTGATACTTAGGACCATATGCGGAAGTATTTTATTCCATATGGGCGGAGCCAGCCTGTGAGAGCGCTTCCGTATCAATATGGCTAGCTGCTGCTCTCTGAAAATTGTCACCGTTTTGAGCTTGTTTTCTTTCCAGGCATTTGTGGAAAGTAACAACATTGAGGTAAAATATTATTTCATCGTTTACATACGAATCATGTTTTGTAGCGTAATGTGTTGCATTCTCTGCGTCAGATAACCATGCATGCTAGCTAGTTAGCCTCCATTGTCTGGGCCATATCAAGATTCAAGATCCGTTTATTCTCCATGAATATAGTTTACACATAGGCTACTAGGGATCTGGCTAGGGTAATGACATACTCTTATGAAGACGACATAGGACAAGCTGCAGGACAGGACAGTGCAGATACATGACAGTGCAGGTGCAATACAAAAAACAGTGCAAATAAATACAGTGCAAATACAAAATACATTATAACCAATAAAAAGAAAGGCGCAAATGCAAATTATGCAATATATACCTGTACAGAATAGTAGTGGTGAGTGAATGTGCATTGTGTGCAGAGTGTTGCGTATTGCCTGCTTTGCAACATCATTGCAAGCTGAATGAATGGAATAAACCCAGTAGGCTAGTTGTTCTGTCTTCGGACGTGAAAGAAAATGTATAAATATACTAGCCAGCTAGCTATCCTTATTAAACCTTACACTCCTCCTATTTTAATGAAGGCTAAAGCTGGTCAATTCTTCAGCAGTGGGCATACCAACAACTGGGCAGTGCTGGTGAGTATGGAGTATGTAGGCCCACCCTGCAAACAAGCACTGCTATTTTGATATTTCTCCATTAGAGGCCATTATTATTTCTTCTTCTTCTTCTTCTTCTTCTTCTTCTTCTTCTTCTTCTTCTTCTTCACATAATGATATGGCTGTCTTAATCTTTCCAATACACAATACAAATTGTTCAAGTGCTACTTACTGCATGATTCAAACACAAGATTCTGTCCCTTGTTTCTTAGGTGTGCACATCCAGATTCTGGTTTAACTACCGCCATGTTGCCAACACACTCTCTGTGTACAGGAGCGTCAAGAGACTCGGTATCCCAGATAGGTAAGGCCTCAATCCCCTTCTGTTCTGGTCCATCTCAGTAAGGGTGTGTGTTTTGCTCAGTATGTGCTGTGTGTTTTGCTGTACAGTGTGAAACATGATTCAACTACAACATTACTGATGTACGAAATGCAGGAAACGACAACATTGATTACAAAACAAGCACAATATATCCCTCTCTGTCCCTGTCTCCTGTTCCTACCTCTCTCTCTCTCTCTCCCTCTCTCTCTCTCTCTCTCTCTCGTCAGTCACATTGTGCTGATGTTGGCAGATGACATGGCCTGTAACCATAGAAACCCTAAACCAGCCACTGTGTTCAGCCACAAGAACATGGAGCTGAATGTGTACGGCGACGACGTGGAGGTGGATTACCGTGGTTACGAGGTGAGCCTGCGTTGCCATGCTGTCCCTGGGGGGGGGGTTGACTCTGCTCCTAAGGGTCGGGCAGTGTTTACCATGCGCGCGTAAAAGGGGAAATTACTTTGATACCAAAGACGCCTCTAGATAAGGAGCACCTAGTTATCATCACCAAAACAAAAGCTCACAGGCTTATCAGAGTTTGTCCAAGGATATTTACCTCGGCCGACAGGTTACTGAACTGGGAGCACATCCACCATTATCATGCCATATGATGTGATCGTCAATTCATTAAAATACACAAAGAACAAAAACTAAACCTTGAATTAAAATACACAAAGAACAAAAACTAAACCTTGAATTAATTGATTTCAACATTCAGAACACATCCATTACCAGTATCAGTGAGAAGGTGGACATTTCAGAGTGTCTCCTCTTACAGTAATATTGCAGTAACTTAAAGCAGTATTGTTAATTGGCATTAATGTTACAGTGCCTGCTCTGAAGCAGTGCTGCTTTTGTTGTTGCTCTGAATCGTCAATCACAATTGAATTGGTCCAGGATTTTGTTCTGAGTACCTTCCTCTTTATCGTGGCTGGGCTTCAGGTCACTGTGGAGAACTTCCTGCGCGTTCTGACGGGCAGACTGCCACCCAGCACCCCGCGGTCCAAACGGCTGCTCTCTGACGACCACAGCAACATCCTCATCTACCTGACCGGTATTGTCCTCTCGTCTACAGACTCTTTTGTTGACTCATTTCATTTGAAATACCAAACGCATTCCTAGATTCTCCCGCTGTCTGTCGGCAGTAAATGTGTGTTTGTTGATGTCCGGGTGATGAGAGGTCATATGTGCGATGTTTGTGTACTTCCAGGTCACGGGGGAAATGGCTTCTTGAAGTTCCAGGACTCGGAGGAGATCAGTAACGTGGAGCTGGCCGACGCCTTCGAGCAAATGTGGCAGAAAAGAAGGTGACGTGAAGGGAGGTGGATGTGCTCTTGAAGGGAGGTGGATGTGCTCTTGAAGGGAGGTGGATGTGCTCTTGAAGGGAGGTGGATGTGCTCTTGAAGGGAGGTGGATGTGCTCTTGAAGGGAGGTGGAGGTGCTCTTGAAGAGGTGGAGGTGCTCTTGAAGAGGTGGAGGTGCTCTTGAAGAGGTGGAGGTGCTCTTGAAGAGGTGGAGGTGCTCTTGAAGAGGTGGAGGTGCTCTTGAAGAGGTGGAGGTGCTCTTGAAGAGGTGGATGTGCTCTTGAAAAGGTGGATGTTCTCTTGAAGGGATGTGGATGAGCTCTTGAAGAGGTGGATGTTCTCTTGAAGAGGTGGATGTGCTCTTGAAGAGGTGGATGTTCTCTTGAAGGGAGGTGGATGTTCTCTTGAAGGGAGGTGGATGTGCTCTTGAAGAGGTGGATGTTCTCTTGAAGGGAGGTGGATGTTCTCTTGAAGAGGTGGATGTGCTCTTGAAGGGAGGTGGATGTTCTCTTGAAGAGGTGGATGTTCTCTTGAAGAGGTGGATGTTCTCTTGAAGAGGTGGATGTTCTCTTGAAGGGAGGTGGGTGTTATCTTGAAGGGAGGTGGAGGTTCTCTTGAAGGGAGGTGGGTGTTATCTTGAAGGGAGGTGGGTGTTCTCTTGAAGAGAGGTGGACCTCCCGGGTGTCAGGCTGCTGGTGGTGTAAAGGTGTATTCTGGGAGCCCACCTGCTACCAACCGTTATCAGCGCCATGAGGGGATGTATGTGTTCACAGGCCCAACTGCCTGGAGAGATAAGCTGCTATTATTAAACGTGAAAACAACATACAGTATTGCTTCACTTATTCTGATGCATATTTCTCAGAGTAAACATACCAGTTTAATGGCCTCAGATCACTCTGAATAGTGGAATAGTCAGGTCAACCTGGGTTTTTCTCACAAGCATTTATTAACATAAGTGTGTTTAGCTGTTAAATCTTTTATAGCAGCAATATCGTTCACCAGACTGAACTATAAACTGAGCCCAACGCCAGCCGTCACTGTGATGCCTGGGGAAATGACGACAAGGACACCACCCCTTGTGTGTGTGTGTGTGTGTCTGAGAGAGAGAGAGAGGCTTTTCCTATAATGAAGAGCTTAATAGCTTCTGATATCTAAATGAGTGCTTTCTAATGGGCTAATGGTGTGTAGTGTGTTTAATTACTGAAGGGCGGGGAGGGGCGCTCTTCTGGATCCCGGTAGAGCCCGCCAGTCTGGCTGGAGAGTCAGGCCCGCCCCTGATTGGATAAAAGGCTCCGTGACGTCACCCCGCCCGTGCGGTAATCGCAGGTCCGTCAGATCACAGACACCGCGGAGGCGTTGTCATCTCCTGACCGATCGGTCCTTCATTAAAGGATATGTTGTCACGACGCCTTCCTCTTGTCTGGGGAGAGACGGGTGTAAGCGCTCATTAAAGCCTGGTTAGGCGGATGTGTGTGTGTGTGTGTGTGTGTGTGTGTGTGTGTGTGTGTGTGTGTGTGTGTGTGTGTGTGTGTGTGTGTGGTGGGGGGGAGGAGGAGGGGGAGGGGGGTGGGGGGCGGCGGATTAGAGAGGACCAGAGCAGAAGGCTTCGCTCGGTTGCCACGGCAACTACCATTCCACCTAGAGGGTTGCGAGCTAAATTCCTTGGATGTGTGTGCGTGCGTATGTGTGTGTGTGCGTGTGTGTGTGTGTGTGTGTGTGTGTGGGGGGGGTTGTCTTGTCTTGTCATTGTATAGTACCCATGTCTCTGTGTGTAGAAATGCATGCGTCTACGTGTGTGTGTGTTTGATGGTTTGATGGTTTGATGTTTGCCTCCAGGTACAATGAGCTGCTGTTCATCATCGACACCTGCCAGGGCGCCTCCATGTACGAGAGGTTCTACTCCCCCAACCTCATGGCCCTCGCCAGTAGCCAAGTGGGGGAGGACTCCCTGTCTGTGAGTAAAAACACTCTTCTCATGTCGTACACACACACACACACACACACACACACACACACACACACCATCAATGCTGTCCATCGTGTCCGATGATGACGCTTGCTTCAGGGTGGGGGTGGGGGGTCAGCGACGTTGGATGCTGGTGCCACTTCTCGTGGGCGTTGAGGCCGATCCTTGAGCCGCACACTCGTCCGCAGGTGGAACAGGGGAACCCGGATGCCAAAGGAATACCGGCCGCCCGCTGGTGTCGTTGTGTGCGCCTCTCAGCCATTCTCTGTACGTTTTTGTGGTGGATTTGTGAGACTGCTCTGGCACAGGTCAACTGCCAGGCTGATCTGTCCTGTGCGAGAGTTTCAAGCCGCGTGGAATTGGTGTTTGAGTGCTTTAAAAGGACTTTGGTGTAGTCCTTGTAGCGTCTCTTTTGTCCGCCAGCTGCGCGCTTAGCTCCTTGTAGTTGGCCATAGAGGACTTGGCGGGGCAGGCGATGGTCTGGCATACGGATGGTGTGCCCTATCCAGCGTAGGTGTCTCTTGGCCACAGCTGCTTCCATACAGATGGAGTTGGTGCTCTGGAGTATTTCTTTGTGTGGAACTCGATCCTCCCAGGAGAGGCCAAGGATCTTCTGGAGGCAGCGGATATGGAACGACTGCAGGTTTGAGATGTGCCGGCTGTATGGAGTCCATGTTTCTGCCCCGTAGAGCAGGGTGGAGACACATATTGCGTTATAAACGGCAACCTTGGTGTTGACCTTCAGGTTTTGGTTTTCGAAAACCCTGCTGCGAAGGCGTCCAAAGATTGATGAGGCTTTATTGATGTGGATGTGTATTTCAAGGGAGCAGCATGAGGACAGAGTGGAGCCGAGGTAAGTAAAGTGATCCACGGTTTTAATTGGAACACCATTTATGTGGAAGCTGGGGGGTGGTGAGGTTTGGCTAATGAGTTGGGAAATTACTTCGGTTTTCTGGATGTTAACTTGTAGGCCGGAGGACTGGTAGAGACTGGAAATGATGTTGAGGGCGTGCTGCATGGACTCCGGGCTGTGTGCTACAATGGCGCAGTCGTCAGCATATTGAAGCTCACAGATGCGACAGGACTTTGTCTTCGTGTAGGCCTGGAGCCGCTGGATGTTAAAGAGGCTCCCATCAAGACGGTATTCTAAATGAACACCCTCCTTGTGACCCAGGGCGCGATGGAAAAGGCAGGTGATGGCAGAGAGGACAAGATTGAATAGCACTGGAGCCAGGACACAGCCCTGTTTCACCCCAACGTTCACCTCGAAGAACTCTGATTGGAGTTCTCCAGTGAGGACCCTGACTTGCATCCCACCATGCAGCAATGGCTTGGCGGGTTTCATGGAACTATGGTTGGGTGTCAAGGTATGCAACTGGTGGCAGGTCTGGAAGGTTATCCAGGATGTGAGGATCAACAGGGTTGGTGAGGTTGAGAAGACTCAAACTCAAACTCAAAATGGTTTGCCCATCGGGCAAGAATCTCATGACGGTCCTTAAAAAGAGTGGAGCCGTCAGCTGATCGGACCGGAGCAATCGCCCGCTTCCTGGGGCCGTACAGGGCTTTGATGGCATCGTAAAAGCCCTGCGTGTTGTTACAGTCTGCTAGGTTTTGGATCTCTTGTGCCCTCTGCACCCACCAGGTGTCCTCCATCGACCGGAGGGCTCGCTGGGTTGCAGATCTTGCTGCAGTAAAGGTGGCTTTCAGGGTAAGAGATCCAGGGCAGGACAGGAGAGCTTTATGGGCCTCATGCTTGGCTTTGAGAAGTGACCGTATCTCAATAGAGTTACTGTCAAACCTGTCCTGGTGACGTTTCCTCGACTGGCCAAGCGCCTCCGAGGCTGCGCTGTGGATAGCCTGGTGCAGAGCTGGCCAGTCGGCTGATTCCTCCGGGATCTTCGCAAGGTTTTCAGCAAGGAGCTGAACACACACACACACACCCACTGTATGAATGCCAGGTTCTCACACGAATGACTCATATCCTTCACACTCGCTTCCACTCTTGATTCCACCCACCACCACCACCACCACCACCACCACCACCACCACCCCACCACACCACCACACCACCACCACCACACCACCACCACACTACCACACCACCACCACCACCACCACCACCACACCACCACCACACCACCACCACCACACCACCACCACACTACCACACTACCATACCACCACCACCACCACCACACCACCACCACCACACCACCACACTACCACACCACCACCACACTACCACACCACCACCACCACCACCACCACACCCCCACACTACCACCACACCACCACCACCCACCACCAACACACCACCACACCACTACCACACCACCACCACCACCACACCACCACCACCACACCACCACCACACCACCACCACCACACCACTACCACCACACCACTACCACACCACCACACCACCACCACCAACACACCACCACACCACCACCACCACCACCACACCACCACACCACCACCACACCACCACACCACCACCACCACCACCACCACCACACCACCACCACACCACCACCACCACCACACCACCACCACCACACCACCACCACCAACACACCACCACCACCACCACACCACCACCACCAACACACCACCACACCACCACACCACCACCACCACACCACCACCACCACACCACCACCACCACCACCACCACCACACCACCACACCACCACACCACCACCACCACCACACCACCACCACCACCACACCACCACCACACCACCACCACACCACCACCACACCACCACACCACCACACCACCACCACACCACCACCACCACACCACCACCACACCACCCCACCACCACACCACCACCACCACCACACCACCACCACCACACCACCACCACACCACCACACCACCACCACACCACCACCACCATCACCTCCACACAACCACCACACCAACACAACACCAACACCACCACACCACCACCACACCACCACCACCACCACCACCACACCACCACCACCACCACACCACCACCACCACCACACCACCACCACACTACCACCACCACCACCACCACACCACCACACCACCACCACACCACCACCACCACACCACCACACCACCACACCACCACCACCACCACCACCACCACACCACCACCACCACCACACCACCACCACCACACCACCACCACCACCACCACCACCACCACACCACCACCACCACCACCACACCACCACCACCACCACCACCACACCACCACACCACCACCACACCACCACCACCACCACACCACCACCACACTACCACCATCACCACACCACCACCACCACCACCACCACACCACCAACACCACACCACCACACCACCACACCATCACCTCCACACAACCACCACACCACCACCACCACCACCACCACCAACACAACACCAACACCACCACACCACCACCACCACCACCACCACCACACCACCACCACACCACCACCACACCACCACCACACCACCACCACCACCACCACCACACCACCACCACACCACCACCACCACACCACCACACCACCACCACACCACCACCACACCACCACCACACCACCACCACCACCACCACCACACCACCACCACCACACCACCACCACCACCACACCACAACCACACTACCACACCACCACCACCACCACACCACCACCACCACCACCACACCACCACCACACCACCACCACCACCACCCCCACTACCACCATCACCATCACCACCACCCCCACCACCACACCACCACCACCACCACCACCACCACACCACCACCACCACACCACCACCACCACACCACCACCCCCACTACCACCATCACCCCCACCACCACACCACCACCACCACCAACACACCACCACCACCACCACACCACCACCATACCACCACCACCACCACCACACCACCACCACCACCACACCACCACACCACCACCATCACCACCACCATCACCACACCACCACCACCACACCACCATCACACCACCACACCACCACCACCACCACACCACCACCACACCACCACACCACCATCACCACCACCACCACACCACCACCACCACCACACCACCACCACCACACCACCACCACACCACCACCACACCACCACCACACCACCACCACCACACTACCACACCACCACCACCACCACCACCACACCACCACCACCACCACACCACCACACCACCACCACACCACCACCACACCACAACACCACCACCACCACACCACCACTACCAGAGAGCATGAAGTGACGTGTGAATTGCCGTTATCTGCCCCCTCCAGCACCAGCCTGACCTGGCCATAGGGGTGCACCTGATGGACCGCTACACCTTCTACCTGCTGGAGTTCCTGGAGGACATCCACCCTGCCAGCACCACCAACATGAACGACCTGGTGAGACCCCCCACTGTGCATCCGTGTGTGTGTGTGGGGGGGGGGGGGGACAGAACACCATAAAACTCAGAATAGATGGGAACACAGAATACCATAAAACTACCAATTTTGTAGCCAATTCACCGGACCTAGATTCCAATCATCCCCAGCCTAGCTAATAAGAAGCTGTCTCACAGCCCCGCTGGTCAGCGACCCGAAAGAGGGAGACGGCTTCCCGCCTCTCTCAGTGCCCATTGCCGTAACTCCGACACTTGCAGGGGTCTCTGTGGCGCGACGAGTCCCCAAGCCCAATTCAATGAGCCACCCTCGGGGAGCGACTGCTCTGGGGCCCCCGGCAGAACCCTGGTTATGGGGTGTTTTCCACTCACACTGAGAGGGAGCCTTCTTCTCCCGTTTCTCTCTCTCTCTCTCTCTCTCTCTCTCTCTCTCTCTCTTCCTCCCCTCTCCATCTTTCTCTCAATCTCATTCTCTCTCTCCCTCCCCTCCCTCTCTCTTTCTCTCAATCTCTTCTTCTCTCTCTCCCTCCCCTCTATCTCTCTCTCTCTTTCTCCATCTCTCTACCCCCACTCACTTCCTCTTTTCTGTGCCGTTACTTTTCGGTCCTTCTCTCTCTGTGCTGTGCTCTGACCGGTGTGGGTGTGGGCTGAGCTCATTTCCCTGGCTGGGAACATCACTTGAAACAGACTGACTAATCCAGATCTGAGGTCCGGGGTCTTTGAGGAGACCCGGGAGGGGGGCGGCGCTTTCGCCGCACTGACCTTCATCTCCCGACCTCCCGGAGCGAGGGTACGGAACCCTGCCGACGCCCGCCGAGGGCCACCATCCCCACGGGGGTTTGCATCAGACGCTTCAGTCCCTGTGTGTGTGTTGTGTGTGTTGTGTGTGTGTGTGTGTGTGTGTGTGTGTGTTGCATCAGACGCATCAGTCCCTGTGTGTGTGTGTGTGTGTGAAGCCCAGCCAAGGACACTGATCAATATTTAGCTCCCAACCTCCCACTAATGCATTTTTTCTTCTTCAAATTTTCTGTTTTTTGAAGTCTTTGCTATTACTGTAGGTCTTTCTGTAGCATTACAGATCAATACTATTGATTTTGCTCTTGGTTCAAAAAAGGGCTGTCCCTCGTAAAGTGGCACTTTGAGAACTGAAAATGTCTATCTCTCCAAATCATCTCTGACACCTTGTCTCCAGGTGGAGTTTTACAGATTAAAGATAGGATTTGTGTCGTTTGAGGAAAGTTTTCATGGCTGCATTTGGCACACTCAAGTTATAAATCGCAGATCACGATTGCATCTGGCAATAGCCTCCCCATTGCCAGGCTGACTGTGGACGACCGCGGGGCCTTTAAACGTCTCATCTTGCTGCAATTACACAGTTGTCGTCTCCGTTGGTAACCCCTCACCCTGGTGATGCCTCACCCCGAGGCCCTCGCCGTGTCTCTCGGAATAGACGGTATCGGTTCGCTGCTCGCAGATTATTCAGATGTAGCCGACAACCCGTCATTATCTTTTGATTGCCGTTTAATCAGTGTTTATGATTCCATCAACCCCAAAGCCCTTGACACTTTAGCCCAAACGACGTCCCGAGTCCTATTGTCTTTGATTTCTGTTCAGCCTGTCAGGATAAGATAAGCCTTTATTGGTCACACTTTACGATAAGGGTCACAAAAAACATTAGTTAACTGTTAACTAATGCTTATTTAGCGTTAGGTTAGGTAACTAATGTTAATTAATATCTTAGCTAAGGGTAGGGTTAGGTGAGTTAACCTTAGTTAACATAAATAACATTAGTAAATGGTTAATAGAGACATTAGTTAACTGTTACTTAATGCTTAATAATGCATTAACTAATGCTTATTAATGTACCCTTATTGTAAAGTGTTACCCACTTATTAGTCCCACTTGGAAACGGGAGCAAAAATTCCCTCTGCGTGTGTTTAATCACAGTTCAAGGTGTGTCCCAAGAGTCAGTGCGTGTCCACTCCGGGCCACCGTACGGACCTGTTCCTGCGTGACCCTGGGACTGTCCTCATCACCGACTTCTTCGGCAGCGTTCGCAAAGTGGAGATCACCATGGAGACCGTCAACCTGACCTCTGTCGTCCTGCGGGTGGAAGAGGAGAGGTGAGCCCGCATTCTTATTAAAGCCAACACTGGATGCGTTTTAAAAACACTTAACGCTCTGCTCATTCTGAGCGCTGATCAACCGTCATATGTCAAAAACATTCAGTGAAAATGGCTATGCAAAAAGCAGTGTGTTATTCAATGTTTTGGTGGAAGAGACAGTGGCATCCCTTCATCTATGCGACTCGTTTCCTCTTCGGTCACTAAAACAGATGCCTTTAGTGTGCCATCAGCACTGGAGAGGTGTACGAGCATCCTTTTGGGATCCATCTTCTTTTGTGTTTGCTCAGACTGATCGTAGCTTAGAAGTGCTCACTTGCGCTCTGAGCACATCAATCTGAGCGTAACTGAGCAACCCGTTAAGTGCGTTCTACACTCTGAGCGAAGCCGAGCCGCTCAGTTACTTCACTGTCAAGACTGTCATTTACTGTACACCTAGAATTCTGATCATCATATACTCCATATCAAATCAAACAGTATTTATATAGTGCATTTCATACACAACAGCAACACAATGTGCCATGCATACAGTAAAAGGAAGAATTAATTAAACCACGTCCAATTAATAAAGCAAATTAATGAGCCCTTTCCAAACATCAAAGGAAGTCTAGATGTGTGTTCGCATATTGATTGTGTTCTTTCCAGCATAGCGGGGTGCCTTGCTAATTGTATCCTGGCTGTTCATTGTCCTATATTTTCTGGGCCTTTGTGTTTTTACATAACAGGAAAGCTCTCATTAGACATATTGATTCCTCAGGTTAAATAAAGCTCTTAGTAGAGGTGCATGTCGGTTACTATGGTTACCCTGTGGGAGAAAACAGCCAGTTATGTGATTGGCTCCTTTTGTGACACGACCTACAGCTATCATTTGACTTATTTCTGCTCTTAATTTACCAATCAAATAGGGCACATAGGCGACATAGGCGTGCTTAAAGACTATATGTTATTTGCAGAGTCCTGTTAAAGCCTCAGCCTGTCCTTTTTGACTTAAGCCTATAATTTTGTGAATTGATCCGATTCCAGTCAGTGGTGTTGAAAGGACGTTCTCAATCCAGCAGCCGATGTGGCGCTACCTTCTGGGGAATGGACTAATCCTACCCTGTTTCCTTAGCAAGAGCGTTATTACTTCATCCTCCCTCCTGTATTTCCCAGGGAATGATGACAGAGATTGACCACTAGATGGCGCTAGATTGCTTTCTCTTTGCCAACCTTCCATAGGATTCTCTGTGCTGTTGACTCACTGGCACATCTCATTATGCAGGCTGGCCCCTACCCCTACATTTTCCTGATATTCCCAGTGTTTACATACTGTACTCATGTAATTCCCATTGTTTACATACTCAAGTTATTCCCAAACACACTAATCCCTAAATAAAGACCATCATTGGGAGTTACAAGAAAGCAATAGCAAATACATTACATAAACAATGAATCACAAGTTGATTAAATAGGCCTATATTCGTTGTTGAATCGCTTTGTAATCCAAACAGATATGCATGCGACAGCAAATCCAAACTCTTTCTGGGATTTTGCAGCCTGCTCTTATTAAGCAAGATTAAAATGCAACACTTGCGATATCTCAGTCAAATAACCGGACATTGTTGGCTGATAATTACTAATTACAAAAAGTCGTCGCTGGCTGCTTATGCCTCGGGGTAGAGCAATACACACTCTCACCAACACCGCAGCTCCACTCTGTTATTGATTAGCGTTAACACAGCAAGTCACCCAAGCCTCCTCTGAACACAATCCCACGCCTGTGAACTAATTGAGTGAGTCTGTCCCTAATTCACATTGTTAGTGGAAGCCGTTAACCTAATTCTGATGTAAGGATCTGGTAATGGAACCGTTTCGGTTGACGTTGGACGGTGTTCAGAGCGTGGGTGAGGCGGAAGCTAGCGTCCCCGTTCCTGACGGAGGACAGCTGCGATGGTGTCTACAGGATCTCACAGTGCACATCCAGACTTCAGGCTGTTCTTCTGCTTGTGAAGCACATTTACATCTTAGTCACTTAGCAGACTCTTTCACCCAAAGCGACTTACAACAGGGAGCGGCTGTGGCTCAAGAGAATGACTGTGATATTGTTGAATGTCACATAGGCTTTATTATTGAATGTACCAACCATGGAATGTCATCTTTATCTCATATGGGATGTTTGTCTATGGGAGACAGTTTCTTACAGACAACATCATAATTAGAAACAGCTAACAGGATCAGGTTAAACCAAGACATTTCTCTGAGAATAGCCATTTTCATCAATCCCCCCTAGATTATACGTGAACACGCAAAAATATAATGATCAAGAGAAATGTTGACTTCCAAAACCTAAAACTGAACAGCCATTATGCAGAAAGAAAAAGAAGCAAACATGGAAACATGCCTAAGCTAAAACAGGTTGCTGTCTAAACCATAACATAATCATACCTTCCTCTAGCATGATTACAATTCTAAAGCAAAGCAAAAACCTGATCTATCAGATCACTGCATGTATTGCTGTGTGAATTTCTGCTGTGAAAGGAAAATTACTCCAAATTCGAGCGTCCCCGACCCAGAGATAAAAAACCTTTTTACCAAAATACACTTCACAATACCCCTGTCTCCGTTTTAATGAGTATATCTCAAGTGCAACCTGGAGTTTTATTCACAGTATGACAATGACCCACACACTTCACAATCACTGGCATCGACTTCCTGTCCCTGACCAGCAAGCTGTGAATGGAGGATGAAAAGGTTATTGTGTGGTGTGAAAGTTCAAGTGTCCCGTCTTGGCTGTCGACGTCTCCACCCGAGGAAGTGTAGTCTTCCCTGCTGAACTCCAGCACACGTGGCCATCGTGTCCCAAGTCAACCCGGAGGTCCTTCTCTCCAACTCCACCTGTTAGCACAGAAAAACACAAGAAAACTGCGACAGCATTATGCATTCCACTCTCTGATTGTGAGAGCATGTCTCCTCTCTCTCTCAATCTCAGACCAGGTTATTATTATCTTTTTATAGACGAGCCACCGTCGACTCCAGACTTGACCTTTTGGAAGGTTCGTTCTAAACTGCCTACGGTCCTAACATCCGTTCTCTCTTTCCCTTCAGCAGCGCTACAGTCATCCGAGCAGTGGGAGCAAATTGGAACATTACCGTGCAATTCTCCATATTTGCTTTCTTCACCCCCGAGTAGCCCCCACACCTAAGCTGTGTGGATCTTTAGCTCAGGGGCTCTGCTCGAACAACAGCTGCCACGACTGTCCCTGATTTTGGGGTGCCAAGCCTGATGCTATCTTACCACGATGTTGTTAGTCTGGAGTGCTTGGCTCTACAAGTTTATCCAATCTATGAGGGTACATTTACTTTGAGACATACTCGTCTTAATCTTTGTCAGGTGTCGCGACGCTTGACTCCAATTGCGTTTCCCTGCTACCTTAACTGCTGTGTGGGTGATGAGCCAGATCTGATAAGGCTCCTCCCACTTCTCATCTAATGTCTCTCTTTGAAACTTCTTTATCATCACGTACTGGCCTGGGATTAGAGCCTGTGCCCCCTCGGGGATCTTGCTCCACGCTGCCAGCACCTGTTTGTGAGCCCTGGCCACAGCCATGCTCAATTCCTCACAGTAACCACTCAACGCCTCACTAGTGAGATGAACATCTGCTTGCCAAAGATCACCTCGAAAGGGCTAAGGCCCCTCTCCCGATTGCGTGTTGCTCGAATGGAGCAAAGCACGAGATTCAAAGCGTCGGGCCAAAGCACGCCCTCCTGATGACTTTGTGAGTCTCTCCTTGATGACACGGTTCATTCTTTCAGTCCAAGTCCACTACTCTGAGGATGATAAGAACAGTGGAGTGAATCTGTGTTGGCAGATAAGGGAGCAACCGTTGTGGTGCAACCAATTTCTGACCTGGTCGCCACACTTCGTCTGAGTCCATTTTGGCCCCATTCTCCATCCATGTCCACACCTCTCCCCCCTCTCAGTCTCCGTCTGCATCACCTTGATGGCAGTGATATTATCAATCTGATACGGGGGTGCGGGTTGGACTGAGGACAAATGTGCTTGTATGGTCTCTTTCTCGAGCTGGCTGTTTTGCTGCTTGGTCAGCCAGAGCGTTACCTCGACTCTCGGGAGTGTCCCCACGAGTGTGTCCTCTGACCTCAATCACAGTCACCTCTTTTGGCAGGCTGATTGCCTCCATGAGCTCCCTGACCAACTCTCCATTCTTAATGAGCTTCCCTAATGCTGACAGGTCACCTCTCTGTTTCCAAAGCTCTCCAAGTCATGCCGTGTGCATACCGACTGACTACTGGAGGTTTGCAGTCTTGCTCTTTGAATGGAAAGTGATGGGAGGCCTTTCACGTAGGTGATTACGCAATGCCTGATGATAGATGTTCGGGAAGTTGTGTAAATCCATTGGCGTTCGAGTGAACTGATATTGATCTCCATCAATAGTGAAAGCTGTCCACGGTTGCACCACTTCTACAAGAGGGACACTATAAAAGCCTTGTGTCATGCCGATGACTGAAACCCATTGGTGTTCAGGTTTCAGGGCACTGAAAATGGTGGACGTGTCTGCCACTAGGGGCGCTATCTTATCCACATACTCATTGGCCACTCTGTAGTTCACACAGAGGCGCCATTCACCTGAAGGTTTTAACCCAGGCCACGCTGGGCTGTTGGAGGCGCTGTGAGTTTTCTTCAGAAACCCTCTCTCTCCTCAGATTTTAAGGAGGGGCTTGATCCCCTCGACCGCGCGTGAGGAGAGTGGATACTGACGAGTACATGGAGGAGGCCTGCCTGTGAAGGTGACCGGTTCCATTTTCAGAAGCCCATAATCATTTTTGTCTTTTGCCCAGATTGGCAACTCTGCAAGGTCAGGTTTGTTTACCCGACTCAAATTCCATTTGACTTTCCCTTGTTGGAAATGAAGGGATGAATTTATTTTTTGTCAACACATCAAGACCCAGTAGGGGTTATCCTACCGGTCCCACCTACATAGAGGTCGTGAGAGACACAGGTCCCAATTCCAGCAGGAATGGCCTGTTTTTTCTCACCCAAATAGGCTCCCCCCCTGCTCCATGCATGCCTTGCTTTCGCTCTCTCATTTTGATGTCTGTTCCCTCTAGACAGCGATGAGGAGTGACTGTAGACACCCCCCCTTCCTCGTATCAAGGAGGAACTCTATGTTTTGGTGTCCGTTCAAGGGGGTTGTTACATACAGGCCTTCTGGCTTGTGTAACAGGGCGGCCTAGGACGCGGAGCGGTGGCATCTACTGATAATGGGGAGCCATGTAGGAAGTTGGAACAGCTGTTCTCCAATGGCCTCTGCTCCCACAAAAATGGCGCTCTCATTTGTCATCCCTAGCTCTGAATGGCATCTGTGGAGCTCTGGCTTTCTCCTCTACTCTCTTGACCTTGGTGGTGATTGCTTTGGTTAGAGTGTCACCGACCAACGGGTGTCTTGCCTGAGCCATGTTCACATCACCTACATCGCGTGGATGTTTTACACTAGCCGACCAGCGTTCAAGATTGCCATCTGCACCGACAGTAACCCCCCGATCGTATGGGGCGCAAGTTCCAAGCAGCTTGTGGCAGTGCTTTACATTTATGATCCCTCCTCTCTCTCTCCTGAGCTTGTGAGGAGGGGGCGGAAAGTCGGGCTCCTCCTCCAACCTCTCGTCATTTCTGTCCTCATCTGACGGCATTGTCAACCCCGCCCCTTGCAGTGGGACGGGCTCACGTTGGTAAGATGAGAGAGACCTCGGCCCTCATTGATGGGTGTTCTATCTCCTCCCCCTAAGCCTGCTCTCCCCCTCTCGCTGGTGGTCAAGCGACTGGCTTACTGTAGTTTGTCTCCGGTGCGGCCGTAGGGGAGGGGCTGAGTCGGGAGCGAGAAGGAACGGCTCCAGCACTCTGCTGAAGCAGATAAGGTTTTGGGTCACACACAGTATGGTTTTATCACAGTGACCTCACCAACAACGCTTCCCTAGAATGTGTATATATATACATGTACATACAGTAGGCCTCTGCATATATACATACACATCTAGCTTCCGTATGCAACAATAAACATAAATCACCAAATCATAAATCACATCATCCACCCTATTTCATGTGGACGGAACTCCAGGACGGAACCCTGCGGGTCTTCTTTAAGGAAATGTTCCTTAAAGGATAAACACGTCATCCACCCTCTTTCATGTGGACGGCTACCGTTGTGCACAACTCCTTACATATAGGGGAATGCTTCCCAAGACAAAACAATGCAGGTACCTTAGCACTACAAACATAAGACATGTAGCTACATACATTCACATCCAGCACTGGCTGGTTTTACGTGTTGAGAGTTTGTGTGGTATAGCTTGAGATTTACTGATTTACTGACTGTATTTACTGACACAATACAACACAGTCCAGTGTCCCTTTGTTCTGATGTATTCCAAATTAATCTCTCCAACACGGGATTTGAGCAACAATTAAAAGCTGTTTAATTACAGAAGGTTTAGAATACAAAAGACGATGACATCTAGTCTAATATAAGCTTGCCTGTCTGTATGGCTGTCTGTCCCAAAATCAAATCATCTGAGCTCGAGGAAGGTTCTTATGGTTCGGGGGCGTTCCACCCCCCCTCCCCTTCCCCGATCAGACTGGTCTGGTCTCCCCTGCAGCCCACGGCCTTGTAGTAGATAACCGGCCCATGGTTCGGTGCCCAGATCTCTATCTCTAACCACAACAATTGCTGTTGTCCACAGAATGTACCAACCATGGAATGTCATCTTTATCTCATATGGGATGTTTGTCCATGCGAAGGGAGACAGTTTCTTACAGAAACTTCCGGCCGACAGCCACACTCGGGGGGGGTCAACATCATAATTAGAAACAGCTAACAGGATCAGGTTAAACCAAGACATTTCTCTGAGAATAGGCATTTTAATCATTACGATAGTAATATAACAATCCCTCGTATGAGCTGTTCGCTGTACTGTAATAGACAGACGATTTTAAAGGGCAGAACTAGAGTTACAACTCTCATTAGTGTAAATAAGAAGCCTTGACCCGTGCACACACACACACACACACACACACACACACACACACACAATGAACTAGATGAGATGGGTCTAGAAACACACTGTGATTAAGTATAGTGCAGCTTTAATTCACTCATAAATTGTGAAGAGGAGGATTTAGTGGTGGAGGACCTTCTCTCTGTCTCTCCCTCCCTCCACCTCTTTGCCATCCAAACAGCCATATTTCTCGGAGCAGTCGCAGGGCCCTCCATTAAGTGAATTACAGACAATGATGTGGACACTATACTGTAGTATAATGGACCTACCAATCCCTTTAATTTTATGTATGCTTAAAGGGGAGTTCTTAAAGGGGAACGCTACCGAAAAAACTGAATTTCCCAGTTCATTTAAATATTGCATGGCATTTAGTAAAATGTGTTCAACAGCTCTTCCAGAAGCCTTCCCCTTAACACATAGCCCCTTTAAATGAGATTGTTTATTAATTAATATACAGAAGTCGCTTTTTGACTATGCAGGGCACACCACGTGTAGTTAATTAGAGGTGCAGCTATCGCATTATAAGGACATTTCATACCTTACAGCGTTGTGGAAAAAAAAAACTAGTGAAATGTGACATACATGCATTGTGTTATGACTCCAACTAAATCCTTGTTCTGAAACTAAGCGCTATAATAGCTAAACTATTAGCATAACCGGTATAGGGCACAAGATTGAGGTCAGACCTATTTGCATGCAGGCGGATATCCGGAGATATCCACACAGAAATTGGAAACGCAGTCATACCACCATTAAAGAGCATATCAAACAGGTGATCTAGGACTTTGAGCTACAGCAATCAAGGGTATATTTTTCTTGCATAGTCTATAATGTTGTGAGTTTAAAATGCTATCGGGCCGTCCAACCAACGCCAACAGTCACCAACAAATAAATTTACATCCCCAACAAATAAAATTCCATCCCCATCATGCGGCTCTGGACTTGGAGCCATATCGATCCACCTCCCGGTTTGAACTTCGTTATGGCCGTGGTAGCGTAATTGCTGGGCGCAAACGTAGGTCTTTTTCAGGGAGAAAAGGCGAAAAACGTGGTAGTGTAATCGGGGTGTGATCTTGCCCTCGGTCCCCCTGTGGCTCTCGTATCCAATGACAGCGGCGGCGGGATAGGCTACGTGTTGTGAGTCCGGCGGGAGGCCGCCCTGTCGGACGACGTGTCAGAGGAACAGCTTGTGTCTATTCTGGTCCACGGACGCGCCGACAGGAGGGGAGGACATCGGGGACAGCTTTGTGTCCCGCGGGGACCGACGGCCCTGTCCTTCGGCTCCGCACGGAGTCACCAGCGAGCTGTGACTTATCAACGCATTCAAACCCCAATACACGTAGGCTCGCGCGCACACAGTTCACACCTTCCCGACGCTCTCTAATTCTCTATCTCAGATCTTCTTTTTTTTTTGACATTCCCTCATATTGCCGTTTTATATAAATGCGAGAAAAGGAGGCAATCTGCAGTGTGTATCGTCGAGTCGGCGCGAAAATGAAATGTCAATCACATCCCACATCCACAGCATCTGGCAAATGGAACAGATGTTTTTTTTTCGCCTCAGACAGCCTTCATTCATTGTCTTGGAACAATGTAGCGCCACGTGATGGACGTGATGTGTCAGCGGTGAACTGACTCTCTCTTCTCTTGCAGCGTTCCCTTTCTCAGTAGCCTATTCCTATTCATTGCCTTCGTCTTGGCGTGCCAGAGCGGCAGTCTAACGCGCTGTGTCTTGGCAGGCCTGCGTCCCGGGAGCAGCAGAGAGGGAGCCACAGCTACGTGGACCAGCTACCAGTGGCTGAGGTCATCCATCAGGTGAGTCCGATGACACACCCCGCCCTCGGACGAGGTCGTTACGGCGCGAGGGCCCCTCTCCTGTATGGCGTCAATTTAGTGCCAAAACTCGCGCGTGAAAAAACAACAACATCGTTAGTGAACATTTCTGCCCTGTGTGTGCACATACAATCCGTGAATGAAAAATACAGTGTTGTGAGTGAACATTTCTACTGCGTGTGTGCAAATACAATCCGTAAATGAAAAACACAGAGTTGTGAGTGAACTTTTCTGCTCCGTGTGTACAAATTCAATCCACATTTGCAATCTGCATTTGCACTCGCTCGCTGGCTACATTTCCACACTGTCTAAATTTACACGCTGCAAAAAGTTACACGGTGTCAACAATTACACGATGCAAAGACAGCCTTTTGTCACTTGGGGGGAGGGATGGAATAGACAGTGGCTGATGTCTCCGCTGCTCTGATTGGTTAGACAATAGCTGATGTCGGCTTCTTTGATTGCTGACTGTACACACGGAGCAGAAAAGTTCACTCACAACTCTGTGTTTTTCATTTACGGATTGTATTTGCACACACGCAGCAGAAATGTTCACTCACAACACTGTATTTTTCATTCACGGATTGTATGTGCACACACAGGGCAGAAATGTTCATTCACAATGTTTTTTCACGCGCAAGTTTTGGCACTAAATTGACGCCATGCTCCTGGAACCTCATTTATAAAACCTTGTGGACTGGAGGATTCACGTCACATGGTTGTGATCAACACACAGGGCATGTTCTTTTTTTTCTAGTAATGAGTAACAAAGATGCTTAGGGGAAATGTATCAGTAAAAGTATACATTTTATTTAGGAGATGTAGTGATGTAAAAGTATCCAGAAATAAAACAATTCAAGTAAAGTAAAGATACTCACAAAAACTACTTAAGAAATGTAACAGAGTATTATTACTTCATTACAATACACCACTGCACGAGGGGCCCTTACACCAGCTGTGAGAGAGAGGGCTGCTGATGCTCACTGATTTCGAAGCGGAACTCTTATTCTTATATGTGACGTCTGCAGGCAGATGTGTTTGTGCCGCTACCATGGCGACCGGTATGTGTGTAAAATACTAGGTTGTTTTCATCCAAGGTGAAGTAGTGAAATCCACTTGAATTGATCTGCAGGAGTGTGTCTGGGAATTGGGTTCCAGTCCCTCGAACAAAATGGAATTTCTTCAGAGACCAAACCCGGCCAAAAAAACTGCTTCTCCCCCCCCCTCCCCCCTCCCCCGAGTCTTTTTGAAAGACTGTCTGGATTGGTAGGTGGTGTTAAATCACATTTCTTTGCCATGCTTGGAGACTAGTCGAATAACGTCCGCTTACATTTACACAATGTCACGGGAAAAGTCAAAGCACAGCTATACAGTCACATGGCCGTTTGCTGAACATACAGTAGCTGAAATGGTGAAATGCAAGAATTTATTCTCTGAGAAATAGACAAACAGTCTCTTCCAGGCAAATAGGAAAAAGAACAGAGGCCCTTTGGATCAGAGGTAGGGCTGTGCAATGAAATCAATACAGCAATACACTGCAATATTTTTTCCGTGATGCTGTATTGATTTTCTGCGGTACAACGATACACTAAAACAAAAAACCTTTTTTTTTTTTTGCACAAGGAAAATATATAGAACCAGACAGAGGGAATAGTTATGGAAAATTAAGTATTTATGTTTTAAATGGATTTAAAATGTCGATACATTCCCTCCGCCCTCAGGATCAGCTCCAAGGAGTATTTTCAGCTGTATTAACAATTTTCTGTAAATTATTTAAAGTATCACAATTGCATCGCATCACAATGTATCCTGATGCGTATCGTATCGTGAGGTCCTTGCCAGACGGGTGCGATTAATACCCAGCCCTACTCAGAGGCGTATCTCAGACCTGCTGGCTTCTCATGAGTATCAGTTGATTGACTGGTTCTTGGATCGAATCCCCCCCCCCAACACCACCACCACCACCACCCCCACCAGAGATGTGGATTAGCAGGTGCATTCCTGCTGGGGTGAGAATGGGATCCATCAGGAGTCTGACTCATATTTCCCACCATCCTGTCTGGTCTCCACAGTAGCTGAGGCCAGTTTGGAGCAGAGCCCACAGTGCTCGTATTCGGGTTCTCAGTTCTCATCATGTCTTATTGCTTTGGACTGCTATGTTACAGTGGTTCTCTTTAGGGAGAACACACTGCTTCAAGGTACTGAATACATAATATAGTGTATGGAATAAATGTGTGTGTGTGTGGTGTGTGTGGTGTGTGTGTGTTTTATTTTTATTAACCTTTATTTATACAGGTCAAAATCTCATTGAGACCCAGGGTCTCATTTACAAGAGAGACCTGTTCAGGGCTGACAGCAGCTTAACACACAGTCACAGACAGACAGGATGTACAAAAGACAAAATAAAACACAAAACATTTAAATGGTCGATGGGGTACTGAAAAAATGAAGGAGAATAAAATACGATTAGGTACACGGGCAAAGCCCTCAGACTCTCTCTCCAGTCTTCTTACTCGTAGTTTAAAATCCCCTCGGGGAATCAAGCTGAACAGCTTCAGCTCCTGCTGTAGCATATTCCAGGTTGCAGCGGTGGAGTAGGAGAAGGCCTTTTTACAGAGTTCAGTACCGACTGAGGTGATGACAAAAGTGATGAAGTCTAGAGACCGGAGGCTCCGATCGGACTGTTTCCGTATCGTGGATAGATAGGAGGGAAGTAGTCCCAGGATGGGTTTGCGGATGAAAAGATACCAAGGTGTTGTTCTGCGCATGGATAGTGATGACCAGTTTGCTAAAGGGTACAATGTGCCCTGAGACAGTGATGTGTGAGGGATGATGCGTCAGGGGTGCAGTGATGTGTGAGGGGTTTACAGCCTCTTATGAATCTCAAGGCTCCGTGATATACAGCATTCAATAGATGTAGGGAGTGAGCAGAAGCATTCATATACACCATAGTCCAGGAGCGGCAGCAACAATATGTTTCCTGGCGTTAAAGGAAAAACCCTATTCTACCTTCAGCTTCCTTAGCAATTGGTCAACATGACATTTCAAATAGAGGCTTTCATCCACTGTGATGCCAACATTTACAAGTGGCCACAAACTCAATAGAGTCAATACCTTGGGCAGACATAATACAGCGCAGAACAGCTGGCACCTTCTTTTTATTTGAAAAGAACACAGCCATATCTGCATTTAACACTAGCCTGAGATGGAAGCGTTGCCCCTGAATGGTGTCAAATGCAGACTGCAGGTTTTTAAAAACCTGGGCAACGAAGGTTGCGCAACACTATACGACAGTGTCGCCAGCATAAAGATGCACAGATGCATTTGTGTTTTGAACCCCCCCATTCATGTAAATTGTAAAAAGGGTGGGTCCTAAAATAGAACCTTGTGGCACACCATTGGTAGTGTTAAGAAACCCAGAGCAAAGAGCATTGGACGGCACACACTGCTTACGGTTGGAGAGGTAGTTTCAGAACCAGCCAACAGTATGGTCTAACAGTCCTATGGTCTAACAGTCCTATGGTCTGACAGACCTATGGTCTAACAGTCCTATGGTAGACAGTCGCTGGCATTAAGTGCCGTGGTCAACTGTGTCAAATGCCTTCGAAAGGTCAATAAAAAGGGCAGCACAGTATTTCTTGGCATCCATGGCTTCCACAATATCATCTAGTACCTTGCAGCAGTTGCTGTACCATGCTGCTTTCTAAAGCCAGATTGGTGTGGAGATAATATTGTTCGAGCTCAAGTAATCCTTGACCTGGTCATTCACCAGCATTTCTAGAACTTTCGCTACAATAGAGAGCTTAGAAATAGGTCTATAGTTATTCAATACTGTGGGATCACCTCCTTTCAAAAGAGGACACAAGCAGTTTTCCACACATCAGGAATAACATTGCTCTGGATAGAAAGATTAAAAATATGTGCTTTAGCTACAATATCCGCAACCAGGTTCAGGAAGTAAGGGGGGAGGATTACCAGGGCCTGCTGATTGTTGAGGGTCTAGGTCCTTTATGAACCTCTAACAGGGAAGGGGTGATAGAGTGTGGCTACTGGCTTGATAGACGGGGTGGAATGGGTGAGTTACCATCACATGATGCGTCAGACAAAGAGCTGGAGGCTATCAAATGTTTGTTAAAACTGTCTCAGATTTGTCTGATATACACAGTATAGTGCAATCAGTGTGTCCTTGCTGTGGCATGTGTTAAAGGTGGGATAGGTAGTTTGCTTTTGGCTTTATTTGGTAAAATTGGCATAATATCCTTTCAGTTAGCAGTAACAGAAGTGCTCTGACTTGGATCTCCGTGTTTACCGCTGCCTCTGTATTTTGGATTCAAAGAATGCACCGCGCCCGAATGTATTGACCAATCAGGGTGTCTATCTCGTCACACCTACCAGTCATGTTTGGAGGGAGGGACTACATCATGATTGACAGGAGGGAGGGGCGTGTTCTTTTGAAAAAGATGACCAATCGGAGGCCTTGTTGACGTCAAACTACCTACCCCACCTTTAAGGCATGTGGATGTTATGGAAATGAAGACCATGGCTGCCGCGCGTCTCCTGTGGTCTTCACCACCTCAGGATTTCCCTCACGTCCGCAGAGACCCGTCCTCCTTTGCTCTCCGGGCCGGCCGGCCGGCCCGCCATAGTCCCGAACGCCGTTTCCAACACCTTTAGAGAAACACAAGACGGCGGCTCGTCTTCAGCCTGATAGAAGAGCTCTCTGACAGCCAGCGGCTAAGGGAGGCACTTCGGCACGCGGCCAGGGTTCGGCGTGTGACTGAGGGGTTGATTAATGTGCCGTCTCCATGGCAGCTGTCTCAGGGCTGGAGACAGGATGAGCCCCCTGCTCCTTATTTGCCACGTCTCTTTCCAAACACTCATCGCCATGGCCACCGCCTCACCAAGCGCTCTGCCGCTGGAAAACGTGCAGATTTGTATTCCCTCCATATTTGTTCTTTTTTCGGGGAGAGGGAGGAGGGAGGCTCTGTCTTTCCTGGCGTCAAATTGTTATTTGTTCCCCCTGCCAACTCTGATGCCACACACCAGATGCGCTGAGGAGATCGGAGGGGCGGAAAGGCGGGGTCGAGTCTCCGTTGGTCTCCCCTCCCCGTTGGTCTCCCCTCCCCGTTGGTCTCAGGTCTCTCCCCCCCGCTGCTCTGGAGCCATTGAAGGACCCGACGTTCACAGTATTCTGCACCTCGCGGGCCAAATCCAGGAACATCAAACGAACGTCTTGTCCATTTGAATAATACAGCTGTGTCACTTTCAATTAGCGGGAATAATTACCAGCGACATCCATTTGCCCTGCGGGCTATTGTGTGAGTGGAAGGGTCTCAAATTCCATCATAGGAGCGGGAGTGTAGCGTGTGTATACTGATGGAGTGGTGTTTGGTCTTATGATCTAGGGAATGGAGCATCTAGGATATGCAGTGTGCAGCTCGTGCAGTGCTGATTGAGTGTTGTTTTGTCATTTGGCATTCAGAGCATAAAAGCTTGTTGACCTCTGAGGCCTATTGGTTGGCAGGCTCCCTAGACCTCCCTGAACTACCATTAACAACCCGCATGGCTCCTTTAATTAGTTCTAATCAATCAGATGGTGGGTAATTAATGGGTTTTGGTGATGAATTGAATACCCAACGTTGACCTGACACGTAGAGGCTGGGAAGCCTAGTCATGTTATGGTGACTGTACTTTGAATTTTGAAGCGAAAAGCTATAGACGTGTAAAGAAAAGGACGTGTTTTTTTTTCCTTCACTTATCTCTCATGTTATGCTCCAGGTGCACAAGAGATCAAAGAGGAGCATTCTGAAATAAATCACATCAGACCTTGTCGTGTTAGTCCCCCCACACATCTCTCTCTCTCTCTCTCTCTCGCTCTCTCTCTCTCTCTCTCTCTCTCTCTTTTTCTCTCTCTCTCTCTCTCTCTCTCTCTCTCTCTTCTCTCTCTCTCTCTCTCTCTCTCTCTCTCTCTCTCTCTCTCTCTCTCTCTCTCTCTCTCTCTCTCTCTCTCTCTCTCTCAATTCAAAGGGCTTTATTGGCATGGGAAACATGTTTACTGTACATTGCCAAAGCAAAAATCACAAAAAAAAGTACAATTAAAGATATACAGTACTAAAATAAGGATATGTGTAAACGGAGGTATACAGATGAACAAATATAACAAACTAAATGGAACAATGTGGACATTGCCGTTTTAAAATATAAATAAGTGAGTGAATTAGGTGAATAAGTACATTTCATTTCATTTACAAACATATTTAAAGTAATAGCAAATATCTGTTCTGTTTGTATGTACAGTGTGTCTATACATAGATCAGTGAGATGCAGACAGTGCAGGGATACGACAGCCTCTCTGTTCCATTTGATGTCCTTTTCCTGTCCCAGCTGCTCACAGGTCTGTGATTGCACAGTGCTGTATTTCACCCAGCAGATATGGACGTTTTATTGTTATGTTTTCAGAATCGGTGGGAAGTGTGTTTCTGATGTCTTGGTACAGTTGTCAGGTTGGTGCAGCTGGTTTACATCTCTTCTTGTGTGCAGTCGGTGCACAATCTCTCCACCTCTCTTCTCTCTCTCCACCTCTCTTCTCTCTCTCTCCACCTCTCCCTCCACCTCTCTTCTCTCTCTCCACCTCTCTTCTCTCTCTCTCCACCTCTCCCTCCACCTCTCTTCTCTCTCTCCACCTCTCTCTCTCTCTCCACCTCTCTCCCTCTCTCCACCTCTCTCTCTCCCTCCATCTCTCTCTCTCTCTACCTCTCTCCCTCCCTCCACCTCTCTCCCTCTCTCCACCTCTCTCCCTCCCTCCACCTCTCTTCTCTCTCTCCACCTCTCTTCTCTCTCTCCACCTCTCTCCCTCCCTCCACCTCTCTTCTCTCTCTCCACCTCTCTCCCTCTCTCCACCTCTCTCCCTCCCTCCACCTCTCTTCTCTCTCTCCACCTCTCCTCTCTCTCCACCTCTCTCCCTCCCTCCACCTCTCTTCTCTCTCTCCACCTCTCTCCCTCCTTCCACCTCCCTCCCTCCCTCCCTCCCTCCACCTCTTCTCTCTCTCTCCACTTCTCTCTCTCTCCCTCCACCTCCCTCCCTCTCTCCACCTCTCTTCTCTCTCTCCCTCCATCTCTCTCTCTCTCTCTCTGCTATGTCTGCTGACGTAGCTCCCTGTCATTGCCCACCCATCTCCCTCTGCTCTTTCTTACCCAGGGGGCTTGGTGTCACACACACACACACACACACACACACACACACACACACACACACAGACCTCCTGCCTAACATTTTGACAGAGGTCAACCCTGCTCGGCTGCCGCACGCTGCCCTGCTCTAATCAGCATCCCTGGGCCCTGCCTGTCTCAACCCTCCCCCCATCCCTCCCTCCCTCCCTCCCTCCATCCATCTCTCCATCCCTCCCTCCATCCATCTCTCCATCCCTCCCTCCATCTCTCCCTCCCTCCCTCCATCCATCTCTCCATCCCTCTCCGCTCTAATCAGCATCCCTGGGCCCTGCCTGTCTCAACCCTCCCAATCCCTCTCTCCCGCCCCCTCTTCATCCCTCCCGCCCTCTCTTCATCCCTCCATCCCTCTCTTCCTCCATCTCCCCAAGCCTCCATCCCTCCCTCCCTCTCTCTATCCCTCCATGCTTCCCTCCTTCTCTCCCTCCCTCCATCCCATCCGCTCTCTCCATCCACATATCCTCCTGCTACCATTCAGTCCACAGCCGCGGCTCTCTGTCTGCTCTGAAGGCTTGATTGAGCCGTTGAGTTATAAAATAAAAAAAATGGATGTAACCTAATCTAATGATGGCCCTGGTTGGGGGTGACCGGGGGGGGGGGGTTGGGGGGGAGGGGGGTCTGTCTTAATAAGCGACGGTGTCCTCATCTCACCCCACCCGGGGGTGTCTCAGTGTGGTACCGGTAACGGGGGATTTAATAATATGATGAAAAGAGAAACCGCACGCTCTGTCTCTAGATGCAAAACGTGGTTGAATATGACGTTTCGCCCTTTGTCTGAGTTTGAAGATTGAGGCAGACACACTGACAAACGCAGCATTCAAATGTGGGGGTGGATGTGTACACACACACACACAAACTGTGATGAACCTCTCTTCTCAGGAAGTGCTCAGGTCAACGTTTTCGGGATGTTATGGGAACGTCGCATTTCGGTTATGACCCACACTGGGTTCTCTGCTTCTGAGGCGCCTGTCATCCTGCCATTTCCTCACCATTGGTGTGTGTGTGTGTGTGTGTGTGTGTGTGTGTGTGTGTGTGTGTGTGTGTGTGTGTGTATACATACATACATACATACATACATACATACATACATACATACATACATACATTATACATACATACGTGTGTAATTTAGACGGTGGTATCTGGTGTGTTCTCATCTTAATTTGAGGTCATGGGGGTCATTGAGGGTTTTGGTTTCGGGGTCCTTTTTTGCTTTTCTGCCGTGTAGTTTGTGTCCTCCTGGAGCGTGGCAGGGGTGTAGAGGAGGTGTGGATGACTAACGAAGGATCTCGGAGTGTTCCCGCCCCTCTCTGGCTGTAGTGGAGAGTTACAAAGATTTTTTAGAGGTTAAATCTCTCTTCACAGAACATTCTCCCTGCATTAGCATATAAATGTGTTCCCTGTGATGCATGTTTAATATGGGCAAGATTTAAAAGTATAATCACACACAAAGTGATGATGTGGCAGAGAATGGGACAACACAGTCTGGGGGGGAGTACTGATGAGCTTAGCACTCACTACTGTTCAGCTGTGTGTGTGTGTGTGTGTGTGTGTGTGTGTGTGTACGTGTACATGTGCGTCCATGCACGTGTGTCTGCACAGTATGTGGCTCAGTGTATATCACATCTACTGTACCTAGATAGATAGTAGTCGGAAGTAGATAATCTAATCTGAACTTTCTTACCCCCCCCCCCCCCCTCCCCCCCTTCAGAAACCCACGCAGAAGGACTGGCATCCTCCAGATGGCTTCATCCTGGGCCTGTGGACCCTCATCCTGCTGGTGTTCTTCAAGACCTACGGCATCAAGCACCTCACACACATCTTCTGAGACGTCGTCACTCTGAGCCCATCACAGGAGCTCCGGCCCAAGGTCCTGTGATGTCCCAGTCTGGATTCAGAAGCCCTCTGGATTAGTGGGAGATTTTCAGTCATTAACATGACAAACGCCAGTTTTTTTGTTTTTTTTGAGGAACTATAAACAGGACTGGAGAAGGAATATGTCACGGCGCTGAACTGCCTGATGGAGGGATGTTTATCTCGTGCCTTTTTAGAAGATGACTACTTGTAAAAGTTTATTATCCATGTCTGTCTGCCATAATATTCGTCTGTATTTATCTGTATTTATTTGAATTGGGAGCGTTCATGTTTAAATCTGAAGAGGAGGTGAGAGTAGTAAAGAGGGATGTGGCTAAGCATGCGATTAAGCATGACTTTAATATTGACATACTAGATGTGCAGATTACTACTGTGGATGGATACATGGTTTTATAGGTGTGTACAGTGTGTAATGTGTGTTTTTCTGTTCCTCAGCCTTTTCCATATTTGAGATGATTTGTCTGAAATGCACTGAATTAAGTCTGGCGATAAGAATTAAATCTAATTCAATCAAATTTCTTCGAGAGCTTGCCACTCTGCGTACTTCATCATTACTGGTCTTAATTTGTTTTGTTTTTGTTAACAGTAGACTAGGCGATTTTCAAAATCACTTTTGGTTTTTGCAATTCTCTTAACATCCCGACAGCAATAAATAAAATGCTCTGACACACACAAAAAAGGGGAACACTTTATATTAAGGTCCTCTTATTGAGCATTAGTTAATAATCAGAACTTCCTTGATGTCTTCAGTGATGGTAGGGGTAATCACTTCTTTGGGGTCATCAGGTGGGCTCCCTCCTTTCGTGTTTCATTAATGATGGGCCCATGACACCTCCAGGGGGTTCAACGGTGACACCTGGCGTCCCTCTGCTGTTACCCCTCCTGCTGGTTGATGGTCACCTTGCAGCCCAGTTGTGAGTCTTTCTTTTCACCTACAGACAGGTGCTGCTTCGCTCGGCAGCCTCGGACAGCGAGTGGACGGCCTGTCGGAGGGCCTGTCCTCGCACTCCCATCCCTTTCAGCAGACGGGTGGTTGATGTGGCTACAAACCCTGGGTTTATTAACCTTAATAAGGCACTGTTCTCACTTTAGATGTGGTACCTTCAAAATGCATAGTAACATGCGTAATAAGCGCATAATTAATAGCTAATGAGTATTATTAGAAACAAAGGGCTTTTAACATTCTTAAGCAGTTTGTAAACTTAACATGTTAACTATGTCTTATAATCTAACAATAAACGTGTTAATAATGCTATCATTAACACTTACGTATAAATGTCTTATTAACACATTCATGTTAATAAGCATGTTATGAGGACCTTACTATCTATTAACTAATGCTTAATAAGAGGACTTTAATATAAAGTGTTACCAAAAAAAGTAATCTGTTGGAGTCTCAGAACTATTATAAGCCCATCCAATCATTTCACCTTGTCTGGTTTAAATGATTGGATGGCCTACCTGTGTTATGGTCCTGGCCGTTTGCCCCCTACTCACCTGGACCCTCGCCCCAGGACCCTCGCCCCAGGACCCTGTGCTCCTGTGCCCCTGGACCCTGTGCTCCTGTGCCCCAGGACCCTGAGCTTCTCTTCCACAGGACCCTCGCCCCTAGACCCTGTGCTCCTGTGGCCCTGGACCCTGGACCCCTGTTCCCCAGGACCCTCGCCCCTGGACCCTGAGCCCCTGTTCCCCCAGGACCCTCGCCCCTGGACTGTGAGCCCCTGTTCCCCCACTCACTGCCCTGCCTCTCTCCTAGCCCTTCTCAGTCCTGTTGTCACATTACGCTCGCTCATGCCAGACAACAGTCCTTTCCCGCTCCATTCACTTCGCTGTCAAAATAAATCGGTGTCGGCCTATTTAGGAGAGGCGCTCATATTTACAAGTGTCAGATAAACATGAAACTTAACTTACCTAAGCAAAGGGGTCTATTTAAACAAATGCTGCGTTTAGAAGCCTCGGCGCTACCATTAAATAACTTATTTAGACGCGTTCTGTCCGAGTGAAATTATTTTTCTGAGGTAGTCTTCTTCTGTGGTGGTGGCGGTGCTTTGAAGCTTCAAAGGCACCGCCATCACCACAGAAGAAGACTACCTCAGACTACCTACCTCAATTGTCCTAGGCAATTGCCTTGTATGCCAAGTGCATGCGCCGCCCCTGAGCCTAGGCCCCTGTTCTAGTCCGCGCCTGTCCCCCCTTGTGCTCTTAGCTCCTATCCCTTCAGTTCCCAGCTCCCTAGTTCTAGTCCCAGTTTTAGTTTTCTCTAGTTCCCTAGTTCTGTTCCCACTTTAGTTTCTAGCCCAGTCCCATTCCAGTCCCAACCTCGTTCCCTGTTCCCTTCCCTTGTGTCCTAGTTCCCTCTGTCCTTGTGTTGGTGTCTTGTTGGAATCCCTCATTGTCCTTGTCTGGGTGATTGTCTGCACCTGTGTCTCGTTAAGTCCTGTCGCACACCTGTACGTTGTTCCTAGATTGTTCTCCCAGAGCTGAATCCCAAATCGCGCACTTAGGCGAAAGTGCAGAGCACTCGCGGCCTTGTGGCCTTACATGCGCGTTCCCGCTAAGTCCACAAGGGCTCAGGGTAGTTCCAAAACGGAATTGCTAGGTCCACAAGTGCGCCACGCCGCCATTTTGCGCACTGTAACTGCACTTACCGAAAGTCCGCAATTTCACGGACTTAGGAGCAGAAAATACCCACAGCCCACCGCGTCTTGTGATCGTATTTTAGACTTGTCTAGTCCAAAGATTTACCAAGATACGTTCAAAAGGTTGAGTCTGGTTTATTGAATGAAATCAATTACTTGCGCAAGGACTTCCTGAACAACGCAAACAAAGGTGGTTTGTCAGAGAAGTGAAGTCAGTCACTTCTGGCCTGGCTTATATTCAGTCAGAACACAGGTAAGTCTTTCTAGGATTTCATTGGCTGAGTTGTCTATGCGTCATCGTGAGGGGACGGATATCACACAGTGAAAGGAAGGAATGTGGGATGAAACTCGCTTTGAATAG
Organism: Borostomias antarcticus; assembly: GCF_949987555.1. Classification (NCBI taxonomy): domain Eukaryota; kingdom Metazoa; phylum Chordata; class Actinopteri; order Stomiiformes; family Stomiidae; genus Borostomias; species Borostomias antarcticus. The sequence continues at coordinate 9,014,045 of NC_140257.1, read as the reverse complement.
AGACAAAGGTGGCAGGAAGGACAAGGTGTGGCCTTTCTGACTTGGACAAAAGAGCGAGGCAGAGCTATGCAGAGTGTGTTTACAATGACAAAAGGGGGGGGAGAGTTGGTGTTTTACATTAGACTGAAACTGGGGTTTTGCAGGGGACTTGGGGGGAGGTGATAAATTACAAAGACAAAGGCTAAGGTGTTTGGATGTAAATTCCTGGACAATCCCTCATTTGTGCCTGAACAGGCACACAAAAATAAAATCCAAACACAGTGTAAACAGTCAGCTATGCTATACATGTGGAAAGGAAATAATCTCTCCACTAGGTGGAAACTTTAATTATTTCCTCTCAACGTGCAAAATCACACACCAAGACCCCTTGTTTCAGAAGTTTGACAGGAAACAAGATAAAAAAGATGACATGATTATATACTATTTATAGTCTAAGAGTGGACAACCATTCACCAAAAAACAAACTTGATTTAACAAGGCAAAAAAAAGATAAAATGGTTACCAGTGTAAGAGGGGCAAAAAACCTCTTGGTCAATTTAGAGGAAAAACCCAAACTTATTTATCAACTCATGTTTCAATCATTGCAACTCTTGTAAACAAATATGATATTTTCCAGATTATTTCAAAGTTCATTCACTCTTGTGAGGAGGTGACCGGCAAGGTCAGTCTCCGATTGCTCATCAGAGGAGGGGAGAGTGTGGCGGTGACTGTCAAGGTCACTCTTGTTCACAGTGTATCCCAACAGTCATTTAGGTGGCACTTCTCTTTTGGGCAATAGAATGTCATTGGGGAATGCAAGGCGTCTTCTCTTCTAGATCGCAACTTCGATGTCACGTTGCTTGAAATCAGTTATGTTCAATGTTAGTGTGTGCAGGTGTGTGTGCGTGTGTGGTGCATCTTGTGAGGAGGTGACCAGCAAGGTCATTTTTCCTCCGATTCCTCGTCAGAGGAGAGGACAGTGTGATGGCCCATGGTTTTGGCCTCTGAGCCCTCTGGTTCAGCTGCATTCTGATCTCCTGGTGTTTGCGATCCCTTGGTGGACCGTCCTCTGCTGCTTGGACCCGTCGGCAATGGCTTCCATGGGTCCAACGAAGTCCTCTCAGATCGCTGTCTGCGTGATGAGTAGAAACTGGTACGGCCCGAGCCACCTCGGCGAGTTCCAGCTCCTTCGTCTGTGGTCGTGGACTAGGACCCAATCCCCAGGAGAGATGTGATGCAGGAACCCCTCCTTAGCCTCAGGAAATGGCGGTCCTCACTCTGTTGGAGACATCTGTTAACATCCTCCGCCACCCCTGTTTTGAAACATGATCTGGCCCGTGGGCTAGTTTGAAAGCATAATGAAAACATGAACGAGGTAGTACAGGTTTGTCATTAGGCCCTAGATACAGGTTAGTTTGGTGGTGGAAATGTGCACTTAGTCCTTCATTTCTTTTCTCCGCAGGTGGAGCAGATGCTTGTAGGTCAGAAATGTAGGCTCTTGGACTGAACCCGGTCCATCCCTGTACTGCTCCACGTAGGGCCGGCCCGGGTCGTGCTGCTGGAGGGCTCACCTCGGCGCTCCCGCCTCCAGCACAGGCTGATGAAGTGCTCCGTCTGTGGATCCACAGATGAGAGAGACAAACAGAGACAAAACAGAGCAAAAGAGAGTCCTCTGGTCTGGTCTCCCTGTTCCCTTCTTTGGTCAGGAACGGTTATTCAACAGTCTGTAGGAGATACTCAGAAACATGGTTAAGCGCAAGCTCCTGCTTTGGGGAAAAAATGTTGTTATTCTGTCAGGAAACTTAAACAGGGTGACTGTTCAAGTGTCATTTAGAGCCAGTCTGCAGTAGCCTACAGTGACATCAGGGGCAGCGTTAGAATGACTTCAATACGCCCAGTCCCCAGTCATGATCAAGGCAATTGGGTTTGGCTCTAGCATTTCTCTCACGATTTTATGAAAATAAAATAACCATATTCTCGCCTCAACAAAACAACACCCCCTAAGGGTGAAAGCAAAAATTTCCTGAAGTCAGGATAAAAATAGAGATGAGGCAAAGAAAATGACACTAAAATGAACTGGCTTCATTTACAATTAACTAATCAAAAAACTCCATCAAAGCTTCATTTGTAGAGCTACAAATATGTATCTCTAAAACCCTCCCTCTTCTGCATTTGAGGACAGAGTATTTGGGCACTGCTTTGGACAAAATGGTCTCTTCTCCGTTTCATACTTATCTGTCGCTCACAGTGAGTAGGTGACATGGCGTTGGTCTGCATCTCACGAACCCCAGATCGCCCATCTGTAGGGAAACAGGCCAGTAACCTCCGGTGTACGTGCCCGTCTCCTGGTTCGGCATTCACCCATCACTCCCGGAACGACAGTTGTCTGTAAAAAACCACTCAGAAAAAACACTCAGGCCCGATGAATGTGCCTCAAACTATAAACATGAGATATTTAACATACTCATTTAAAATATATATAAATTGGGTTATGAGATGCTGCATTGAGATTAAGACACTAGCAACCCTTATCTATTCCCCCCACTATTATGCACAAACCTTATGTTTTAAGCTACATATCAGAAAGAGAGACAAAACAAACACAGTTAAACAGACCAACAGCAGGTTTTAATGTCCCCAGGAAGGCATGATCTAGGCTCCTCAAAGACCTGCCGCCCAGGGTCCATAGCACCTGAAAATTAAGACTCAAAACACAGACTGGGTTCAATAGCAGAGGAGAAGGCCTAATGCCAGCTCCTCAAAAAACACATTATCATTATATGAATGAAAATTCATACAGTAGAAATGCATAAAACAAACAGCTTATGGCCATTCATTGACTATTGAAACAAAACTCCTGAATCAAACACCTATTCAACCCTGTCAGACTTTTGAGTTCGCTCTACATCTATTTTATCCTGTTTATTTACCTTAAAAATTAAAACTCTCTATCTTGGCTAGTTTAAAATCACCCTTATGGGTTGTTCAAGGGAAGTCCAGCAGGTGGCGCTCGACCCCAAAATCGGAGGCTCTTCCTTCCGGACCTGTTCGGACAAATACCTCGTAGAAAGGGGTGGCTTAACTCGTAGAGAGAAGGGGCGTGGCAAATGGCGCAACAAATCTAATTTTAAATCAGAGTTATTCTGCTGGGGAAATGGTGGAGAGACTGTTTGCTGAATCTCCTTATCTTTCCTTCCTGACCTAAAAAAAACTCTCGTTCTACTCTCCCAAATCTTAAAAACAGACCAGTCTATAGGATTAACAGGCTTTTCCCTTAACCTAGACATCTCAACCACCTCTAGCTGCTTAGAATCTTAGAATTTAACACTAAAATGTCAGATGTGGATGTAAGAAATCGAAAATGCTTTAGCACATAACGAAAATCTGCCAACAAACGCTCGCAGAATAATGCTTGAGCGCAACAATCTCCTCAGGCTAGACACGTTTAGCAGTAGAAATTCCTTACATCCTCCAGCATATTTTAATAGCTTGTGTTACAGGGACACCTAGTGGTGATCCCAAAATGTTGCATGTATGACCCGGATGTGGTCTTTGGCCGTGCGCGGGGAAATTTAAAGAAACAAATCCCAAATAATCACGACGCAGCCTAAAAAAAAACAAACCCAAAACAGCAATGAAAGGAAACCTTATGGTTAACTCACGGCGGGAAAGAATACAATTTCGAAAGAAACACACATTAAGACATTAAATTCGCTTAGTACTCACTCAGTCAGGAATCTCTTTGTTCTCCCTCTGGCTCAAGGCGGATCACCGGGAGTTGTTTTCCGGCGTCTCCTAGGCAACCAGTTAGCTAGCCTACTGGGAATCTAGCAGAATTTTAACAGTCTAAAAAGGGTACAAAACAATACTTTACCTGGATCCATGGCGCGCGTAACAAACATACAATCAAGAGCCGAGGCTCAAAAATGCAATCAAAAAATCCCACTGAGCCGGCGAAAAAATAGCGCTTAGACAAACATAAAGACAACACAACCCCGTTCGGGGACAAAAAACAGACACTCCGGAGATTAGCTGGTAATCGCACTCACTGCGAACTTCAACCCATTTGGAAATCGCACTCACTGCGAACTTCAACCCATTTGGAAATCGCACTCACTGCGAACTTCAAGCCTGTGGGAATCGCACTATCTGCGAACTTCACTCTGTGGAAATCGCACTATCTGCGAACTTCAATCCTGTGGAAATCGCACTATCTGCGAACTTCAACAGGTTCCCTTTTGTGCTAATTCTGGAACATCGAACTAAAGCAACCCAAAACGTTATCCTAGAAGTGCACTCTCACTTCTTAACTACAGCCGAGCCGACAAACAATCTAAACTGTAGTCTACATCAACTGTAAGGGAGCGAGTCCCTAACCCAAAATTACACCTCTTCTGAAGAGATCCCCCGGTAGCCTAAACAAGGACGAAGTCAAAACGACAATACGATATAAATATGTATATTGCTGTTCACATCTCCTTGGATAGTTACTTACTTAATACCCACGCTGGGGTTTCCTGTTTTCAACCAATCCAGACCAACACAACTGAACCAAATCAAGGCAAATACAACTCAGAACCACAAGAGGGTTCGTTTAAACGTACCTGTGAGCCTCAGGAATCCAGTGGCAGAACTGAGGAAATAATCTCGGCATGCGCTCTGGCGCAAGAGAGAAAATTGATTTTCCAAGCCCATATGGACCGACACGTCTGTCGATCAGTCCTATCCACTGGAATCCCGGCAACACGCAGGTAGTCCTCCCAGATCATCCCCGTCGCCAAACTGTGATCGTATTTTAGACTTGTCTAGTCCAAAGATTTACCAAGATACGTTCAAAAGGTTGAGTCTGGTTTATTGAATGAAATCAATTACTTGCGCAAGGACTTCCTGAACAACGCAAACAAAGGTGGTTTGTCAGAGAAGTGAAGTCAGTCACTTCTGGCCTGGCTTATATTCAGTCAGAACACAGGTAAGTCTTTCTAGGATTTCATTGGCTGAGTTGTCTATGCGTCATCGTGAGGGGACGGATATCACACAGTGAAAGGAAGGAATGTGGGATGAAACTCGCTTTGAATAGAGACAAAGGTGGCAGGAAGGACAAGGTGTGGCCTTTCTGACTTGGACAAAAGAGCGAGGCAGAGCTATGCAGAGTGTGTTTACAATGACAAAAGGGGGGGGAGAGTTGGTGTTTTACATTAGACTGAAACTGGGGTTTTGCAGGGGACTTGGGGGGAGGTGATAAATTACAAAGACAAAGGCTAAGGTGTTTGGATGTAAATTCCTGGACAGTCTCATGTGACACAGTGCTTGAGTGCATCCGAGTCATGCAAGTGCGGTTTGCGCACTCAGATTGGGATTCAGCTTATATATGCCCTCCTGTTTCCTTCGTTCTCTGTCGGTTGCATTGATGCTCCTGGTGTTCCTATATTTTGGGGGAGTAAACATTCAACCGGTACTGCCTGCCTCTGTCTTGTATTGGGGCCTACCTTCGCCACTCAGCCCTAACAACCTTACCTACCTGCCTAGCGGCATTTGTTTTCCACCAATTTGGAGGAGTGGCTTTGGATGGATCCCTGAAGGGTCTCTTCCTGGTTTGGTTTCTCCAAAATTGCCTACCCAACCCTGAGCAGCACTCAGCATAGTCTCTATGAAAATAATATGTGGATGTTGGGGCTTCAGGAATTAGGGGCTCTGATTGGCTTGAAGGGTGATGATTCATATTTTCGCCCGCCATGTGAAGTATATTACATTATGTGACCCCTACATCACATAGGCGAGGATGTGATGGATTACAACCATAGTGTAGATAATTCTGCTTGTGCTGATGGACCCTCCACATTTCCATTCACCAGATTGTCCTCTACCACGGGAACATCCATTAGCTTCCCAGCCCTGCACTCTGCTGATTGAGCCTGTTTGACGGACACCGATTTCTCAGCCTCGTCCTCTTGTTTAGCCACGCCCACGACGCTAGTGAACGAGTGATATAACGCGACAAGTGCTGCACAACCCGATACAGCAGGAATCAGACGATTTATTCGAGAAAAATCAACGTAAATCAGCCGATTAGAATCGCTCAGAAGGGCTCACTAGCGGTACATGAGCACCATACACAAGCACACATGGGTCAGGGGTCAGGGGTCATGGGTCAGCTAGCTAGCTGCCAGCCAGGACTTGCTCAATGCTCGCTGCCCGCGTGCCTCTATGCATTTTGTATCAATGATATGAATGGAGATATGTCAACCTTCTGACCTGCTAGCAGGTCAGCAGATGCCCTCCCAACAGGACCATGTTGAAAATAAGTGTTTACACTTTAACATGTCATCCCTTGGATTACTGTTTTTACTTAATCCATAAATAAAACCAATCAATCAATCAACTCCTGTGCGACTCTAATCGGCCGAGTTTACGTTGATTTTTCTCGAATAAATGGGCTGATTCCTGCTGTATCATGTGCAACATGTTAGGTTAGTAGCGCTGCGCGTCACTAGGAATTCTCCCGCAGACCGGCTCAGAATCGATTAGCCGTGCACGCTGGTGCTGACTTGACATAATGACATCACTTCTAGCCAACGTTAACTACTCTTCAGTCAAAGCTATGAGGGTAGGATATGCGTAGGCCTATGTCTCATTAAAACATGATTGAGATACATTTAAAGCCACATTAAACTAGCCTATTAGATTTATTTCTGTATTGACATACTTATAAATGACCATTGCTGTCATTGGTGACAGTGATGCGCTGCTACAGTACCTGTGGCTGTTAACGTACTGTAACTGGACTTAGTCTATTTGCTTGATTAGCTCTCTAACTTACTGTGTGGTGCTCACCTCTCTGATCCTCGTCAGATCATCTGTTTCATTTGAGAAACATGAAGTGGAGTAAACTAGGCCAATATCTCATAGGGGAGAAGGGGGTGGGGATAGATAGATTTGGCAGTTAACTAGATTTTATTTCTCATCACACATTCACAGATTCTATTATAACTGTTGTGTTCTTTTTTATGGTATTAAAAACCCGACAGGGCAATGAAAGGCCCATCCACACGCAGACGTTTATGGGCCCCTCCCAGATTTGGTCTCCATGAATCATTCCCTTCTCTCCCCTCTCTGACACCTCTCTCTCCCTCTCTTTGAAACCTTGCTTCATTTACCTCTTTGTCTGGGAGTGACTGATGATAAAAGCGTGTCTGACGATCGAACCTCTGCTCCGGGAGGTTTTCTTTGCTGGTTGCCAGGGTAGCGCCCCGCTGGCCCCGTCGGTCTCTCTGGAAGCCCGAGGGAAATGAGGAGAGAGAGAAACCAACAGGTCTGAGCAAAGCTGCAGCGGCAGCCACCTCTTCCTTCCACGTTATAAACACTTGATTATTATTATTCGTATTCTTATTCTTATCAGCATTATTATTACTATCATTGCTGTTATTATTATTATTATTATTATTATTATTAATAATAATAATAATAATAATAATAATAATTTTATAGATAAGATACTTTGTTGACCCCCCAGAGGGAAATTTGGCAAATCCCTCCCTACATTCCCTGTTTTTTTAACGGTGTTTCTGACTTCTTGATAAAAGATTAGTTTTGTTTGGATCTGAACAACTGTGTCTTTCATTTCTGTTATGGTCTTTTTAATACTGTAGTTGTGCTGTTCCAATAATTTGTTTCCCGCAGTGTTTTGTTGTTAAGCCCGATTGACAGCTAAGGTTACCGTTTGACGGGATGTCTGGCTTAGCTGATATGGAAATTCATTTTATATCATAGCTGAATTAGGCTATAAGATTTGTGTGAAACATGAAAACACATCCAATGCAGGTTCAGTAATTACATGATGGCAGTATTGATATAAAGTTAATTTTTGTGTCAGCTCAGGCAGACATCCTTTCAACATCAGGTAATTAGTGAACTTGCATTGTGTGTGTGTGTCTGTGTGTGTGTGTGTGTGTGTGTATGTGTGTGTGTGAGCTGTACCTCCCACGTTCCATACAAATCCTACAGTATCTAGTCATAATTCAGCATAACATTGTTTTGCTGTTGTTTTCTTCCAATCTAAAATGACCGTCCAGACCCTTTGTTCAGGCTGATGACACCTATACCTACCTCAGGTTTGGGGGCTGGATTTGTTGTTTCACAACCCATCTCCTGCAGCATGTCTACCCTCTTGATGTTTTTTTTTTTTTAAAGGATCTGCACTCTGTGCTCTCCTGCTCCGTCTCCATGGTTTCTACATGCCAATAAAATCTGTCTTATTTCACACCTGACTGGACACCCATGCTGTGATTGGACCGAATACAAGACTCATCTCGAAGGACAGGAAACTATATCAAGCTAAAATGCAAATATAGAATAGACTGTCACATGGTGTTTTGTAATTAGTTACTGAGGTAGACCTTGGCTAACACAAGAACACACATTATTTTCTCCATTAAAAGAAAGACATTCTCAGGGGAATTAGGGACTAACCAGGTACAGTACATCCCCAAAACAACACACACACACACATGCAGCTTGAGAGAGAAGAGTGAAAGTCTGATAACTTCTGAACTGCCATGGAAGCCCAATGGTCACAATATTAATCACAGCCCACAAGTCACCTCTGGTACACTGACCACAGTAGAATCATGGCATGAGTCTTAGTAATACTGTAGGTAATGACAGGGTTTAACCATTAAAGCTAATGATGGTTATAAAACGCAGAAGCTACTGTGAAATGCTCTTTCATAGCTGTCAAAAATCCCTAATAACTCTATAATCATCCTTTTTTTAAATCTAGAAACACTCAAAGCCACTATATGCAGGTGATGATTGGGGTGTATGTCATCAAGGATGTTCTATGGAACATTAGGTTCAGATTAATGTTAGTATATGCGAGTGTTCTACTGTGAAGCTGAAGGCAGGTTGGGTGGTTCATTCAATAGCAAGCGCCCTCAGAGGGACTATTTTGCATGTACCCTCAGAGGGACTATTTTGCATGTACCCTCAGAGGGACTATTTTGCATGTACCCTCAGAGGGACTATTGCATGAGCCCTCAGAGGGACTATTTTGCATGTACCATCAGAGAGACTATTTTGCATGTACCCTCAGAGGGACTATTTTGCATGTACCATCAGAGAGACTATTTTGCATGTACCATCAGAGAGACTATTTTGCATGTACCCTCAGAGGGACTATTTTGCATGTACCCTCAGAGGGACTATTTTGCATGTACCCTCGGAGGGACTATTTTGCATGTACCATCAGAGGGACTATTCTGCATGTACCATCAGAGGGACTATTTTGCATGTACCCTCAGAGGGACTATTTTGCATGTACCCTCAGAGGGACTATTTTGCATGTACCATCAGAGGGACTATTTTTTGCCCTAGTGGGTGATGAGGAGCCCTGGTAACCAAGTCTTTTCAGATGTAATGGAAAATTCTGTTATTAGACATTATTTGAATTTATTTGACAGACTAGATGTTGGTTAGATCTCTCTAACACTGTCTGCTGTTTAGGCCAGAGAACTGGCCTCTCATACCTTGGCTAGAGAAAGAATGCTGTGTACTTTGTAATCTTATGTTTTTGTAGAAGTGTCCGTCTCTGCTCGCACCCCGGCCTTGCCGGTCTCTCTGTGGACCAAACAGGAATCCGTCCGGACTGGGGGGTGGGCAGAGAGGGCAGGGAAGTAACTCAGACACCAAGGTTGTTTTTGACTGTATAAATGTTGACTGTAACCGCAGATCTGGGCCGCCATATCTCATATCGCAGACTGCTGTGTGCATGAAGCGACTGAGGTTTGGCGGTCCCCTTCTCGAGACGGGTTATTGGGGGTGTTTGTATGTTACTGTGCTGTTTGCATGTATTACATGTGGCTGCTGTGCTGCTTGCATGTAATAAACGTTGTTAAACTTAGAACGTTGGTATTCACTCTCTCCTGAACAATACTCCAACAATATTTCCACTACAATTCAGGCAAAGGCAGAGTCACTGGGATTCAAATGACAGTAGGTCTCGCTGGCGGTGGAAGGTGAGAGCTACAGTAGGTCTCGCTGGCGGTGGAAGGTGAGAGCTACAGTAGGACTCGCTGGCGGTGGAAGGTGAGAGCTACAGTAGGTCTCGCTGGCGGTGGAAGGTGAGAGCTACAGTAGGTCTCGCTCACCCTTCTTTCTGCTCAAGACGTTTTACTTTGTAAATGGATTCTCTTTCAGCGGCCACCTTTCTTGTTCTCTTCCTGTTTTTCTTTGCTTATGAAACCTCCCCAAACATTATGAGACTTTCTTTTCTGAGCCTTGTTTTATTATGTTGAATGAGTGTTCAAAGTGGAAAAAATAGGCAAATTTACTTTCGACAATTTGACCTTGTGTACTTTACATAATGTACAAAGGCAAGGATCAAGGATCCATGCTGTTCAATGGGATAGTCATTTTACATACATACTGTATTAGAACTGCTGAAATCTCGGGCAAAACATTGATTCTCTCCCTCATTTTATTTGCAACAGGTACAAGGAAAACACCCCGACTCTGACTCTGACCCACAGCTCCTGTGATGAATTTATATGACTGACCTTTTCATTTCCTGTGAGTGTGCGCGATATGAAACACGTTGACTCCTTGTAACCGTTTACATCTCTGGCCCACAGCATCTCACCTCACATTACTCACATTAGGGACATGGAGCCAGAATCAATAAGGCCGTAGCACCAGGATCAATCATTAAGATAACATCCCTCCTCCCTCTGCCAGGGCCTGGATCCCCACTCTCATTCACACTAAAAAGAGGGAGACGAAGACACAGAGAGAAAGATGGAACGAACCGAACCCACGGATCGCATGTTCACACTCGTTGCCATACAAATCTGATTAAAAAGAAATCCCATCTGTCTACAAAATTCTCAGCTATTCTCCTGCTCGGTGCCCATTCTGTTAATCTGGAACAAAGTTGTGTAAGAATGCAGCCAGAAAAACACCCTGCCAAATTCCAGCCCTCCCATTTTAATCTCCGGTTTGTCTTTGTGTGACATGGTGGAACATTTACATCACAATCCTGCCTGTAGCTATATAAATTACCCTATTAACCAAGAGACGGGTCTGACAAAGCCTGGTGACACACACACACACACACACACACACACACACACACACACACACACCACACACACGCACACACACACACGCGGAAACCGGTGCTGTAAATGACACACCTAGCGCTCAGTCGACTCGGAGGATACGGTGCAGTTTAACATGCGTGAGTGTGAGCGGATGAACGTTTGACAGGCGCAGGAGGAGGGGCCTGCTAAATCATTCATGCGCCTCTCACTGCTTCTCACAGCCATGTAAGCTTAAACACCACACACCCCAAGCAACCCCAGGGTTAGGAGGAAGGGTTCGGTCGAATACCGTAGAAAGACATAAATAATCCATGCGTTCTCAGATGAATCTTCTTCTTGGTCGTTTGGGTTAGTTGGTTGCGGTATTCTCCTCCCAGGCTCGGGGATATCCTTTTGAATCTTGATTAGATTAGTTTGAATTTAATCGAATGATCGGTATTCAGCCCAGTGATCAGGGTCGTGACACCGCTGCCCGGGTAACGTGACCCTTCACAGAGGAGTGGCGTAGCGTCTTCGATACTGAGGGTGAACCTAAGAACGGGTGAGCAACCTCGCTTGTTAAACAAGGCATACTCGACCGCCAGGCAACCAGACCCTGACTCTCAACACAGCCTTTGGTCTTTGTTGTAGAATGTAGTTCACATACCCACACCCAAGGGCCGCCCGCACTCAGACATGCGCACGCACGCACACACACACACACACACACACACACACACACACACACACACACACACACAGACACACACACACACTCTCACAAACAGACACACACACACACTCGCACACACAGACAGATACACACACACACAGACACACACACACACACACCCAGACATACACACTCTCACACACAGACACAAACACACACACACACTCGCACACACAGACAGATACACACACACACAGACACACACACAGACAGACACACAGACACACACACACCATAGATACCGTCTCTAAAATAACACCCAAACATGCAATGATTGAGCGGAATTTACAATGGTGTAACTTGGTCCATAGCAGTCAACCGAGTCTCTCTCTGTAATGCGAGTGAAACATTCTGTACCCCCCCCCACCCCCACCCCCCCCCCCCCCCCAACACACAAACTGCTTCTCAACAGAGTCCGCCGTCACCGTCCACATCAGACAATCACTCGGACGACGACGACAGAGCTGTGGTCAGTGTCGAGCCCGCGCGGACCTCCCGTCCCTATCCTCAGTCCGTCTGAGCTGCGTCTCTCCCACGGGGTGGGGGTGGGGCCCTGGCGTCGGCGCCAGAGTCATGTGTCCGTGGGCACAGGTGGTGGTGGCGCCACCGACGTGGCCGCGCCGCCCAGCGTCCAGTTGGCGGGCAGGGGTGGCGGGCTCCAGTCGGGCTGGTAGAAGTGGATGTCGAACGTCCGCGCCCAGCTGGCGAAGACGCGCTTCTCCGTGATGAAGCGGTGGTGGCTGCCGCGGCGCCCGCGCTCGTGGGAGATGTACATGGCGCACTCGTCCGGCCCCCGGGGCTCGTAGTAGTGGTAGGGAACCGAGGTACGCTGAGGCTCCCTGGGAATGCAGAGGAAAGCAACACCGCTTGTTAGGACACAGTGCAATATAGAAGATATAGATTATACGCCATAGCTTTAGCCGATGACAGCACTGATGTGTCATGTCTGCTGTCCACTGGTAGCTGAGCATCACCAGGGTGGGTGTTCAATCAATCAATCAAGTTGGATTTATATAGCGCCCTTCATGATACCCAGAGCGCTTTACAGAGTCCAGTATTCATTCAGACACAGTCATACCGGTGGTGGTAAGCTACATCTGTAGCCACAGCTGCCCTGGGGTAGACTGACAGAAGCGTGGCTGCCAATCAGCGCCTACGGCCCCTCCGACCACCACCAACATTCATTCACACGTTGCATGTCTTTATGATGGTGGGAGAAGCCGGAGTAACCCACGCAGGCACGGGGAGAACATGCAAACTCCACACAGAAAGGACCTGGAACGACCGGGATTCGGACCCAGGACCTTCTTGCTGTGAGGCGACAGTGCTAACCACTGAGCCACCGTGCTGCTGTTGCTGTAAAAGTCTGTTCTGACAACGACAACGGTCGGTTTTTTTAAGGCAAAACTGTCGATACAGTGAACGTTAGCACTTGCTAACATTATCTAGCTATCTTAACTTGGCTAGTTAATCTGCAGTGTGCAAAAACACGACACTCGTTGATTACGTAGGTGTAAAACATTGGTAACCTAGCCAGCTCTAAACTCTAGCTTTGAGAACAGAAGAAATACTGCAACCTACTCACGCGCCCGCAGATTGTTCAGACACGCTGGGAAACCGGTAGGTGGGCGCGTCATCAAAGTAAACAGACCCCGACTCCCAATGATGACATGAATGGATTGTATCCATAAATGGCTATAATCTTTTTAGAGTAGACAGACAATCAAAAGGAGGTGGAGTTGTAATCTTTGTTAGAGATCATTTGGCTGCACATGTTGTTGCAATCTCCTCTGTCTTAAAATGTTTTGATGTTTAAGATCTGTCTGGTTGGCGACACTACGTGCAGTGCAGAGTAGTGCTATACAAGTGGCGTGGCGATATTCATATCATAGTTATTGGTGTTTATCGCCCACCCTTTGCACCGAATTTGACCTTAGAGGATTTCAGGAAACTGTTGTCTACATAGGCCTATGTTTAATCCGAATTGGTTGTTTTGGGTGACCTGAATTTAGACTGGCTCTCTGAGAGTTCTACTAGACTGAAGGAGCTATGTTTAGAATTAGATCTGTCTCAGCTCATTCAACATCCCACAAGACCAAATATTAAAAAAAGCCCTCTAAATCCACTTTGATTAACCTTGTGCTGACCAACAGATCATTCAAATATCCTCACAGTGGGGTCTTTGCTCCAGGCATGAGTGACCACTGCCCCACAGCCTGTGTTAGAGTGGCCAAAGTTAAAGGAGTAGTAAAGGGGAAAATCATGTTTAGCCCTGTTTTAAGGTTACTTATGTTCATATACAATGGTTCAGATCAAAACGTTGACAAAACTAGCACTTTTGAGAAAGTTGATAATTGCTCTACCACCGTTTAGGTCATACAATGGATGTGGATGGGCACCTTGAAAAATCATTCAAAAACATGTTAAACTCTCGATTTCAAAGACAAGAAGCTTTTACTACTCCTTTAATGAGTCATCAGGAAGCATCATTTTAAGGATTTCATAGAGCAGGGCTTTTTACATGATTTATGAGAGAGTCTGCTCAATCCCAGACCCTTAGCCTTTCATCACTTCTCTCATATTTTTAATTGAGAAACATGCCCCCTACAAAAACTTTAGAGTAAAAAATCGTTCTAGTCCCTGGTTGTCAGAGGAGCTTACTGAAGCCCTTTGACTCAGAGACTCAGCCTGGTCGAAGGCAGACTGGTAACAAGTCAGGAATCTGCGGAATAAATGTATTACCGCAATCAGAAAGACTAAATCTGATAATTAAACCTTATCTTCTCTTGCTAATACTCAAGGAAAATAATGCAAGTTTTTTGTGTGAAAAACTAGGCTAAAAATCATTAAAAACCAGGCCCACCTCCTCCCTCCCACCTCAGATTAGCGGCCAGAACGATCTAATCTTAGATAAATCAAAGATGTGTGATGCTTTTAACCACCACTTCATAGCATCTGGTCATTTATTTGATAGGCTTTCAGCCACACGGCCCCATCAGGTCCTGCCCATGACCCGGTAAATAAGAATTCAGTAGATCCCTCCCCTTATGTCAAGTTTTCGTTGAGACTTATAACCGACATCGAGGTCTTTAACACACTCTCAAAATTAAACACTAAGAAGTCAAAGGGTGAGGGTGACCTTGATCCGTATCTCCTGCACCTGTAGAGCATAGGGCATGTATAGCATAGGCATAGGCCTATGCATAGAGCATAGGCCTGTTGTGGTATTTCACATGCCTCTGTAATATGATCTTTAGAAACATCTTCAGACACGAAATAGCTTCCTCACTTGCTCCAGAACGCATGCGCACAGCGTGCTGGAGCAACGATTGCGCGCTGTGCGCATTAGTGCTGGAGCAAGTGAGGAAGCTATTTCGTTTCGAAAGACGTTTCTAAAGATCATGGCATGTGAAAACCACAACAGGCCTATGCTCTATGTAAGCACAACTAGCGATTCATCAAGACAGATTGATGAAAACAACCGTTTCGCGGCAGAAAATAGATTTTTAGAAACTGCATTCTAAGTGCCACCGCCATTACATGGATATACTGGCTCGCGCTGGATTTTAAATTTATTCTACATGCCTCCGAACTACACCAAAGTGATCTCGGTGAGTCAAACGTCTTATAATATGTCGTAAATAAGGTCCAGGTTGTCAATAACGAGCATTGTCCTTTAAACGGTCTTGACAATCGTTACCACTGTGCTGCTCTCTTTGTAGACCTCTCAAAAGCATTCGATACTGTGGACCATGGTGTTTTATTGAGCAAACTGTCCTCCATTGGATTAGATGATCTCTCTGTTAGCTGGTTCTCTAACTATCTGTCTGGGAGAAAGCAGGCCGTTGTGGCTGATGGTGTTAGATCCACCTCTCTTGTAATTGGTAAAGGTGTTCCGCAGGGATCCATCTTAGGTCCACTTCTATTTACTCTCTATATAAATAATATTTTACTCCCCTCTCTGCATTGTAACATCCATTGTTATACTGATAGCATTTTGTATAGTTTTGGCCCCAGTCATGCATCGGCCACTGAAAGCTTGCAGACTGCCTTTGATGCATTCCAGCAGTCTCTTTTTGATCACAAGCTTGTCCAAGACCCTGACAAGACTAAATGGATGCTGTTCTCACAGTCCCCTAGGCTCGACAATTCATACAGTATTCATACACTCCAAGGCGAGCAAACTGAATTGTTTAACTCATAAATATCTTGGCATTTGACTGGACACTAAGCTCTCTTTTCAGACCCATGTAGAACACCTTACCAAAAAGCTGAGGAGAAAAATGGGCTTCCTATACAGGAATAGGGCTTGCTTTTCATTCTACTCTAGAAAGTCCATTGTGCAATTACTGATAATGTCTGTTTTTGATTATGCTGATGTTGTGTATATGCCTGCCTCAAGACAGAGAATGTCCGCACACTGTATGTAGGTCCCACGGTGGGTTTTAACAAATAGGGCACAACGTTTTGGCCAAAATGGCTTTCTTCAGGTGCAATACTGAGCATGTGAGGGGGCAGGGTGTATATACAAGGGTAAAAGGAAGTGGGTGTGTCCATATTGGGGTCAAAGTTGAAAACCCCCCCACAAAAAGCAGGTACAACCTATACTTCTGCAGTGCAGAGTAGTGCTATACAAGTGGCGTGGCGACATTCATATCATAGTTATTGGTGTTTATCGCCCACCCTTTGCACCGAATTTGGCCTTGGAGGATTTCAGGAAACCCTCAGAGATGCTCTCTAAAAAGCTGTGTTTTCTCTCTGGTGTGTGGGACCTGATTAACTGATCTCTCAGGTTAGGTGGGCGTTTGTAGACCACCGAGGGGGGTTCCTTAAATGAATTTCTTCAATTAAATTTTGGGCGAAACGTTGTGCCCTATTTATTAAAACTCACTGTGGGAGCTACATACAGTGTGTGGACATTCTCTCTGACTTTAGTTTATTCATTTTTGTCGAGCACCTGTCGCACGTTGAGGTGCGTGCATTCCTTGTGGGGCGGCTGTAGCCTAGTTGGTAGAGCGGGTCGTTCAGTGATCGTAAGGTCAGTGGTTCGAATCCCACATGTCGAAGTGTCCTTGAGCAAGACACCTAACCCCAAATTGCTCCCAATGAGCAGGTTAGCACCTTGCATGGCAGCTACCGCCATTGGTGTGTGAATGTGTGTGTGAATGGATGAATGAGAGGCCATTGTAAAGCGCTTTGAGTACCGCTAAGGTGGAAAAGCGCTATCTAAGTGCAGTCCATTCACCATTCCTCTGCTCCTATATGCCTCACTCACCACGCTAAAGCCACTTGATGCGGTCTATCCTAGTGCTCTGCACTTTGTACTGTAACTGGTGATGGGTTTCTTACACACCGCTGTATTTTATATGAAAAGTTGGGCTGGCCCTCTCTTGCGATTCGAAGAGAGGAACACTGTTTTCTGTTTATTTATAAAGCCCTATGTGGCAAGCTCCCTATGTATCTGTCCTCCCTCCTAAGTACTAATGATTCAAATTACCAAACACGCTCGCAGTCACACATCAGACTGTTTATTCCCTGTGTGAATAGTGAATCAGGAAAGACTGTTTTCTCCTTCTACGCTCCTCATAAATGGAACAGGCTCCAGGACTCACTGAAACTGGACCGGTTGATCATAGTCATTTAGAGTTCTTCTAGATGATACGTTACATAGGGATTGCTCTTGTTTCTCTTAATGTCTTATTATATGTACCTTAATTTGGTTGTCTTACATTTTTTTTTTTTTTTTCAAAATGCATTGTAACAGGGTGTCCTTGTAAATGAAGGTCTTCCCTGTATAAATAAAGGTTAAATGAAAAACTAGGCCAGGTCCAGCCTGGCTTATGTGTGTGGCTAATCCAGCACAATAAGAGTGGGATAGCCAGTGGCTTATCTGGATATCTATTTGATTGAGCAAGTTGATTGATTTGTCCAGTCCCTAGTGTGGGCTGGGGTTAGAATATGGGTTGGGGTTGGGACAGGATCTGACCTATAAGGCAAGGGGTACAGGTTGGAGTGAAAGGATGAACATGTGGAGGTTTGGGGTATAGTCCCATAAAGTCATCCCCAACAGGTCTTGAACCTCGGTCTCCCGGGTGGGAGTCCAATGCTCTGACCACTACTTTACTTGTGTAGTGGAGATCGGCGGGTCTATTTTGGTGTCCTTCTTGACTTTGGTGTGCTGGGACTACGTCCTCTTGTGGTGCCAACAGAGAGATGCGGGCCAACATTGTCGGGAGTGAGGGAGGGAGGGAGGGAGGGAGGGGGGGAGGGAGAAAGGGAGGGAGGGAAGGAGGGAGGGAGGGAGGGAGTGATAACCCAACAAACGTTATACTAGCTGCGAGGCTGGCTTCCAGCCACGCATAATAAACAAAAAATAATAGAGTATCGAATTTTTACTACTTTTGCAATTTAAATAAACATGCTGTCACTTTCTGAAACTATTCTATAATTCTATTCTATTCTGCTATTCTAGAATAGTAGCAATAAACACTGAAATCCACTGGAGCGCAGTGATCCATGACAGGATTTCAGCACATGTCAAGTCTGTTATCCCACTCTTGTCTGCTGGGAAGAATTGTAGCCGTTAGTGTTAGCCAGCTAGCAAGCTGTAATTCAATAGATACAAGACCTTTGTTGACAGTCATGGCGGTGGGACATAGTAGTCTAGTAATAGTAGTGATGAAGATGATTTACAGCCATAAGAGCGGGATAACTGACTTGACACACGCTGACCTGCGCTGAAATCCCGTCACTCCGCTCCAGTGGACTTCAGAGTTCTGTTGAGCAGCACTTCCATAAATTACTGGACGACACAGTTTCCCTGTCTTTCTTCTGAGTGTTTATTGTTACCGTAGAATCTTTTCAGAAAGTGACAGCATGTTTATTTAAATGGCAAAAGTAGTTGAAATTCGATACTGCATTCATTTCACCATTGGGAGTGAGGAGCTGTTTACTTTGATGATGCGACCACCTACAGTTTCCCGGCATGTCTGAGCAATCTGCAGGCGCGTGAGCAGGTTACAGTATTTCTTCCATCATGTTATATAGCCTTCAGAATAATATCTATTTGTAACAAATGGCCATTGCTACCCTTTAAGCATCTGGAAAGGTGTTGTATAAATACAATGTGTTATTAATGTATCATCACTGTTGGACAAAACATCGGTACTTGTGCAGGTGCCAGCGGACTTAAAAAAAAAAAAAAAGCCTAGCAGTTGGATGTGATGAAGTGCGTTGCCGCCGGCGACGGGTCCGCGCTTCCCGCTCACCTGCAGAAGTCCGGGGCCACCATGCCGTAGACGTTGATCCGGTCACACAGCTCCAGGGCGATAGTCATGGTGAACCAGCCCGTACTCAGCCAGGAGTTTGAGATCCTCCTGGCGCCCAGACAAGGGAGAGACGAAAAGAGGAGGATGAGACAGAGAGAAGAGAGAGAGAGAGATGTGGGGGGGGGGGGGTCTGAGTGTGCAGGCATTGCAAAAGATGAGAAGAGATAGGATCTAGGCTTATCTATCTGATGTCTTGTAAGCCATCTGATTAACTGGGATAGATAATTATAAAACCCCATGTTGGCGGAATACGGGTGAAGTAAAGATTTCAAATCCAAAGACTGATTTCCCCTGAAAGACAAGTCGGGGAATTATTGACGGCTTCGTTACAGTACAAATACTTCCCACATATTGATAGGGACAAACCAGGCTTCACAGATAATCAAACTGTGTATCAGAAGGCCGACCATGCATGGAATCCCTCTGCAGGCTGGAGTTAGCCTACTTAGAAAACGACTTGTCTTCTGTGACAATGATCTATCGTTTAGTCAAACTGCCTGGTTTTGGTCTGGCCAACCTAATGACAGAGCACTGATGAAAGTCTAGTGAAATGTGTGCTAATGAAAAACTGATACAACATCACTTAGGACAAATGGTATACCCTCTCTATATACCCACAGATTCACAATGGACGTTTTCATATAATTCATGGGCTCGCTGATTGCTCGTAAAGGGACCTCATAACATTGGGTACCAGCCCATTGGTCTGTGGCCATGACTATAATCCCTGGTATATGGGATGTAATGTACTGTATGTAGAGTACACTGCATAGCTGACTCACTCAGCCACACATCTCTGGGTTGGGCTGAGGAGTTGGTCTCTCTGGAGACAATCTAGAGATATGTTGCTTCCACATGGGTTCCTGAAACTTGGGTACGGTAATACAAAAGATGCAGAATCCCTGTGTCCAGTCAACTTGTACGTAGGAACACTTTTTCTCTATCCAAAGTCTCCAAGGAAAAAAAACATGATTAAAATGCCTTGAGGAGAGCATGCAAGCAGGCTCCTTGAAGCCTGGTTCAATTCTGGCAGATGTGGATGAGAAATACAGTCAGTGGAATGCAGGGTGTACCTGATGGCCTTAAAGGCAGATTTTCCTAGTCAAAAAACTCTTTCTACCTATTCTGGCCGGCAGAGATTTCATGAATACTGAGAATTTGAATCAGGCAGCCATGGGAATAGCAGGATAGCTGAGAGGGTGATGGACAGCCAGTACCCTGGAGCCAAAACACTGCCAGTTGTTTCAGACACACACAGCCTGAGTAGACCTATAATAGCCAAACACAGATAAACAGTGATACCGCTTGCTGAGACAAGCGCAAATTATTGGAGTCTGTCAATCTAACATTAAACCCAAAGTCAGCTCAACCTGATCTTATCATGTCTCGACCAAAAAGTATTTTTTGATTCAATTAAAAGACAAGCCAGGCGCCTGAAGCGTACTTATTTGTTGTGTTTTTGCTTTTTTTGGAATAAGCAGTGGTATCACCTTCAAATCTAAAAAGTTTGTTCATTTTTCACATTCATGTCACAATCTCTCTCAGAAATGACTGCTGCTTTGTTGGGAGGCTCCACTAGTACTGCTCAATAACTGTTCCTGTGTGATCTTGTTTATTATCATGAACTGAGAAGAATAATGTGCTCTTAAATGTCAACGTCCTCAAGCTTCATTTATGACATAGTCGTAGGCGTACAGTGCTGCATGAAGACTGCATTACAGAGGGCCAGGAGGGAGGAAGTTGGTTTCCATTTCGGTGTTGCATCTGTTAGTGCTAGACAAAAACTAAAAACCTCCCAAACAGACAGTATTGTGAAACTACACTGCAAAACAATTTAACTCGACAATTCCTACAATTACAAGTGGGAATAGAGAGGGATTCATATAATTTGATTTATTAAATTGTGTTTAATCACTCAGTAAGAACGTTTTCCCTCCATAGAGAGTTAGGCTGAGAGATTCTGAAGAACACCTGCTTTTCTTAGCTTTTTCTAATTGGCTAACTCCTCTTAAGAGGAATGACACCCATTGTAATTGTCAATTAACAACCCTGCGGTTCCCTCTGCTTGTTACTGACTGATCAGCTGCTTTGCGGTCTGTGCTACAGTGACTCCCTGATGTCTGGGTTGTCTGTGCTACAGTGACTCCCTGATGTGTGGGTTGTCTGTGCTACAGTGACTCCCTGATGTCTGGCTTGTCTGCGCAACAGTAACTTCCTGCCTTTTAAGAGCTTCTATCTCTAGAGGTTGGTATAGAGGTTGTAGGCAGTGCGTAGCATACTGATGATGTTCGACAAGAGATGGAAATATATAAAGATACTGTAGTAATTATTTGTTCACAAAACCGAAACCACATTGGAAACGTGATATCTATCGAACAGATCCACCACAGTGAATGGGCAGAAGAGTGATAACATGTTCTGTTCAATTCATGAGAGCAAAGCCAGCTACACAGAATAAACAATTACTTGACTTGTAAGCTCATCTTAAAAAAGATGAATGCCAAAGTTATATTCACACGATTTCCCTTGTGACGTTTGTCTTGAGCTGCAGTCAGACATGATCTCCACAGATGTCCGTAGACATAGCCTCAGAAAAGGAGGGAGAGAGAGAAAGAGGAGTGTAGTTCTATTTTCAGTGTTCATAGGACTGAGCAGGGCAGGGATTAGAGAGAGCTTTTTCCTTTACTGAAATAAAGGTCTTAAGACGCAAATACAACCAAAATCAATTCTTCTTATCTTACCCTTCGTCCTCCAGGGATAGTAGGTCCCCGGTGATCGGCTCAAACCGAAGCAGTCCGGTCTGGCCTCCAACTCACCTGTCTTTTCCCGTCTCCCTCTTGAAGAGCTCGTCGAACTGCAGCATCTTCTGCCAGGAGATGATGTAGACCTTGAGCTTGGGCAGCACCTGGTTCATCAGCCGCAGGTTGTTGTAGACCAGGCCCTTCCCGTCGCGCCTCATGTAGTTGCTGGGCCCCCAGAAGATGAACACGGCGTCCTGGCTGGCGTTGAGCAGCTCGTGGCGACTGCGCAGCACCCTCTGCATGCTGGAGTGGGCGATGACGCGCAGGGAGGTCCGCCGGCCCACGTCCCGGCCGTAGCCCCTCGCCGTGGGGGCGTCGTTCATCCGGATGACGCACTCGGCCCGGTCGATCTCTTCGCCGCGCCCGCCGCCCAGGAGGTGACCCGAGCTGGTCACCAGGGCGCAGCTCTGGCAGTGCATCTTGAGAGGCTGGGGAGGGGGGGGGGGGGCGGTGACATATGAATGAAAGACAACAACAACAACAACAACTTGCAATGTCCAGTGATTGTACAGCTACAGTACTGTGGTACAGAATACGCTTCAACTAATGCCGTAGTCCTCCTTGGATAGTCTGGGAATAATCCAGATAGCAAAGATGAAAACTTGCTCACTTTATTATATTTTAATTTATCGTTTTAATAAATCAGCAGCAGCAACTAACAGACACGTTTCTGCGTTTCTTTGTGAACCCAGCCACCCAGCGTTTTTGTACACTGAAGACTAGAGTTCAGAGTAACGATTTCTTTTTTCATGAACATTATTGTTCTGAACTCTCCCCATTCTTGTGTAGTAGTGAAATTGCTTTTGGAAATGTACGCCCAGCACGACCTGAACACGCGGCGTTAAGCACACCAGCACAGAACTGTGCAAGTAAAGGAACTTGAAAAGCCACACCTATGATATGAGATGGAAAATGCTTTGTTGACAAATTGTGGTTGTGCTACAGGCTCAGAGGGATTGCACCACTTGTCATTGCCTTCCAACTGTCACACACCTTTGGGACTTTTCGGATTTGCCTGAAAACTCTCTCACACGTCCACACATTCACACCAGCTCTAATGGATGACATTCTTTTATGTATAGCTCCTCATGAATTATTCCCTAAACCCCACTGTCATTCACAGAGGGCTCATTTATATGTGTGTGTGTGTGTGTGTGTGTGTGTGTGTGTGTGTGTGTGTGTGTGTGTGTGTGGGTGTGGGTGTGGGTGTGGGTGTGTGTGTGGGTGCGACAGCACTCTGCACATGAATTGATGATATTCAAACCAGGACTCATAACATGCAGCAATATGATAATCAATTTGAATCTGATAACCATAATAATGAACCATAATGGTATGCTGTATGTAAAATATGTTACTGGCAGTAGCACCCACACACACACACACACACACACACACACACACACACACACACACACACACACACACACACACACCTCCCTCTAGCCTGACTTTGTGAATCTTAATCCAGGTAATCACATATCAAGTCAAAGGTAATGGAACCTGTGGGCTGCTGCGAGACGGAGAGAGTGAGAGAGGAACCCAGAGGGAGGGAGAGAGACGGGGAGAGAGAGACCAACAGAGATATATAGAGGGAGAGCAGCTCCTCTGACACGGGGTTTGATGAAGTGCTGAGCTAATGAGGTCCTAGCGGTCTGCAGCAGCAGATATTCACACCCCCCACCCCACTCACCCCCCTCCCTCCCTCCCTCCCTCCCTCCCTCCCTCCCTCCCTCTCTCTCTCCCTGGACCAGTCGAAATCCCGGGGCCTGACAGCCCGTCTTCCGCGGGACCACACGACGCTGCAGCAATCCCATCCCACCGCGGGGTTTTTAAGTGGGTCCGCGGGCTGCTGTCGGAGGATTTTAAGTGGGCCCTCTGGCCAGATCGTCCTACCAGGGCGCCTGCTTACAGGCTATTACAGGAGAAGACGGATGGACAGAGTGGACAAGGCCCGTCCACTCCAGGTGCGATTGCGTGACCACTTTACGGGTGTGCTGAGCAAGAGACCCATGATGCGCGGTGAATGCACTCCGACACACTCCGAGACGCCTGTGAGCGCTATGGCCCGGTGGCCGGAATACAGATGGCTCCGGTGGCGACCGCAGAGCGAGAGGAACACGCTTCTGTAAGCTCTGTATGGAAATCCTAGTGATCCATGTAAAGTAGACCATCTATTATTCATGAATGTGTGCATGTACCTATCAGTCTATCTACACTGTTGTTTCCCCTGACGGCACTGTTAATATCAGAACACATCTCCGTTGGTTTCATTTGAGAAGATAAGAGCAGACCACACAAAACCACGGATGTCCTTTTACACTCCGCAGCTTGTGAAAGAGAGCAGACGGTCGGACGCAACACGCAACACGTAACAGGAGCGGCGAGCCGACCGGCATAGTTCAGCCGAGAGAGACAGACGGACCCACCCGCCCCTCTGTCTGGAGCCTGGGTCGCAGGGAGGTGTGTGGGGGGGGGGGGGACCTCTTCTGCATTCAGCTGACATCCAAACCCTCTGCCACAGAGGCTGTTCCTCACATGGTGTGCCGTGCCTCCCAGCGTGACTAGATCCAGCAGACCCTCCACATCCCATCCCGCCTGACACGCCACGGGTCAGATTAACCCGCGGTTTGAGGGGGGGGGGGGGGGGGGTGACTGGATACAGAGCACCAGGGAGGGTATGCCATGATAATGGTGAGAACAATGCAAGACAATGTGAGAATACAAGGAGCGGTATGGTTTGTTGCAGGGGACATGGCTTTAGATAATAGCACTACTGGTGTTCAAGGTTAATATAATACACAAGAAAAAAAAAAACAATCTACAGTATGCGGATACAATCTATGTGGATACAATCTATGTGGATTGCTCATATTAGTTTCTAGGCCAGTCGGTAAATCGTGTCCTGTCTGATGCCTGAGAGACTCAGCAAAGAAGATTATCTACTTTGTGTGGGTCCATGTTCACAAGTCCCTGTATTTATAAACAGTGACAGAAACAAGAATAATAATTATGACCATAATAACACTATGATTTTAGCTGGGAAAAGATTATGCAGATTAGGCTGATTGTGTCAGTGGTCAGCACAGCCTCGCTACAGCACCGGACCCAAGGGTACTGGTGATAATTGGTACTAAAACATAATTCGGGTCTCCCGGCATTAAATCAGACCACTTAATTATATTCCTCCTTTCTCAAAGCTTGGCAGAGACATCCCCATGGAAACTAGAACATTTATTCCAAAGAACTGTTGTGGTTTCAGGTTAGCTGCATAAACAGCACTGGGGCAGGGTTATTGATTTTGAGAGAGCAAATCTGGTGAGAGGGGATTGAGGTGGGGTTTAGTGCCTGCTCTTCTGGACGATGACAGCCTAAGACAGAGGAGAAATGGTGAATATGACTGGTAAATACCACCGCTGAGACGCTGCAGTCATTGCCTTCAGCCGGACTCACAGTGTCCGGCTGCACAGCCCCGCGCTACAAACACAATTTCAGTTCTCGCGAACGAGGAACACGGTGGAGATGAAGAGAGAGTAAACCGGAACACCAATTAGGGTCAACAAGCACCAGAGGGGCACATGAGAAAGACGAAAGGGAAAGAAGAGACACCAATTAAGAGTCACTAGCAACAGCTAGGGGCGTATGGGGAAATAATACCCAGACATTGCTTTTAAAAGAACTCCTGAGACTAAATGTGCGTGTCCATCGCGCAGGCCAGCAGACAGGCGTGCTGGAGGACACTCGATGACAGAAGGGCGTGCCTGCATGTCTGAACGGCCATCAGAGGAGACACAGCTGGCAGCTAGTGAGGGAGGGGTGCGAAAGCGGGGGGGGGTACCGAAAAACAGGCAATTAACGAAATTCCACAAGCCTGCACCCAGGGGCCTGGATGAAGACTAATTTTCTGTGAGATCCCCTAAAAAAAGACACCTTTGATGGAGGCGATTATGTTCTCTGATCAGAATTCAGTGGCTGAGGCCAAGTGTTTTTGGACGATGCGGTACAAGGCCATAGCTGGTGTCTTGTTATGGGGTGATGGTTAAAACCAGGCCTGAATTTTGATGAAGACAGGATTCACTGCAAAGCTCTGATCTTCATAGTGAGAGCTAGAATGAAAGAGGGAACTTGACTTCAGAGTGTGTGTATTTGTGAGTAAGTGTGTGTGAGTGTGTGTGTGTCTGTCTGTATGTGTCTGTGCACGAAAGCTGAAAACCAAAACCAAATCAAACACTTCATCTCCTTCTGCAGCCCAAAGGCTAGTCTGGCACCTGCGTAGTCCTCAACACAGAGCTAGAGGGGGAGGCATTTGTTTATTCGTAGTCCCAATCGAAACTATGTCTCGTCAGATCTTGTACAGTGAGTGATCCTAGGAATACAATCGAGGTTTCTTCCTGGGGAATTACTGATCAGCATGCTTGCAAGCTGTGTGAACGTGGAGAGAACTCGCAGGTTTCCACCTCACACAGTCGCTCAACACCGTAAATCCATGTTTCACGTTGTTATTGACATACAGCTCGACACACAAGCGCGAGCGCGTGCAGGGAACGGCGTCAGCGAGAAACACACAAACACACACCACAACACACACGCGTGCAGGAGTGCTCGCCGATTCGATGTTCTCTGCAATTTATCCCATCTGTCTTTCCTCCGTGGGCAATGTGGAGCAGAGCAGTGGTGGTTTTGCGCTGCACCCTCACAGCAGGAAGGTCTTGGGTTCGATTCCCGGGTGGGCCTGGACTTGGTCCCCCGGGGCTGCTGATGATGGCTCCTGGCTGCCCTTGGAGGAAGGACAGCATAGGATGGGGACAATGTATTCATTGTGTGTGTGTGTGTGTGTGTGTGTGTGTGTGTGTGTGTGTGTGTGTGTGTGTGTGTGTGTGTGTGTCATATGCTGTAAGACGAATAAAACACATTTACCTTTACAGAGAGGAGAGAGAGATGGAGAGAGAGATAGAGAGGGAGATGGAGAGATAGAGAGACAGGGAGATAGAGAGGAAACAGAGAGAGATGGAGAGAGAAGGAAAGGGAGAGAGGGAAGGGAGAGAGATAGATAGAGAGAGAGGGAGATGAGGGAAGGGAGAGAGAGAGATGGAAGGGAGAGAGAGAGAAAGGGGGAGATGGAGAAAGAGAGAGACGGGAGAGAGAAGGGAGAGAGAGAGAAGGGAGAGAGAGAAGGGAGAGAGAGAGAAGGGAGAGAGAAGGGAGAGAGAAGAGAGAGAGAGAAGGGAGAAAGAGAGAAGGGAGAGAGAGGGAGGGAGAGAGAGAAGAGAGAGAGAGATGGAGGGAAGAGAGAGAATGGAGAGAGAGATGGAGGGAAGAGAGAGAAGGGAGAGAGAGGGAGGGAGAGAGAGAAGGGAGAGAGAGAGGGAGGGAAGAGAGAGAAGGGAGAGAGAGAGGGAGGGGAGAGAGAGAAGGGAGAGAGAGAGAGAAGGCAGAAAATGACAGTTGGGAGACTGGGAAGGTGAGAGAGAGTAGGAAATGAGACCACTGCTGAGAGGACCCTGCAGTCCCTCCCTGTCGTCATGATTGCTTTGGCACGAATACAGAACACGCTGCCGTTTACCTCCCTGGCCGAGAACTGACACTCCAGCAGGAGGTCCACAGCTGTGATGACAGAGCACAGGACGGAGAGAGAAAAAAGACAGATTAAATACACCTGTGTGTGCGTGTGTGAGGGGAGTGTGTGGTACTGTTATCTCTTGATACATGAAAAGTAAGAACAAGCGAGTGGCTGTCAGAGACACAAGTGCTTCAGAGGCGCAAGAATGTAGGACAGGCCCTTTGGAGAGAGTCGGGGAACCACTGTGGCGTTCCAGAACATTCCAGAAGGTTAGTTAGGATATCATTCTAGATCCTCTGCCATAGCTCATGACATACAGTATCTATGCTCGGGATTGTACACGCCATTTACAGAAATGACATCTGTATGCTGTTCTGGATAAAGAGACCAGGTGTTTCTCTGTGGGTGACAGTGGGAGCTGTGTTGTTTAATAGTTCTGCCGTTTTAATCCGTTTTAGGCTGTATGTTCAGTATGTTCAGCATGTCACTAGGCTCCCACAGGATGCCCCCCCCCCCCCCAACACTTCAACTACTCACTCACCTGGAACTCAGTACCTGCTACACTCAGTACTGAACTCACAGTACCTGCTACACTCAGTACTGCAGCAACTTATTTAGAATAGATCACTCGCTAGTACAGTAGATACAGTACATAGCTCCTGTACATTCTGTAAATACACATGTGAATATACACACCATATACAGTATTTTATACATACTGTAATAGACATAGGCTACCTATATCTAGTTATTTAACCCAGCTGTAAATTCATCCATGCATATCTTTCAACCCGTTCCATTATTGAAAATAGTATACAGTATATTTTGCATTTGTTTTTTTGTTGTTTTGTACTTTTTACTTATTACTGCAATAATTACTGCACGTCATACTTGTATGAATGGGGTAGGTGTGAAATAAATCTGACTTTGACTTTCCTTTTGCTGTATGACGCTTCCTGTGGTTGAAACAATGGTGCACATTAACCCCACAACCGTGCAGGTGTTCCTGGGAGACCGTGGTTTCCTCAGACCACCTCTGCGCTATTACGATTTCACAGTTGGCTTTCAGATCTTGTTCTGGGAAAAGACCCCTTCTGCACAAGATACAACGTATTGAAAATGAAGTTGCAAAGATAAAAGGTGCTGTGTAATAATCCTAGTATTGCTATTTGGAGTTGAATATATGCAAAAAGGAGATGGTGAGATGCACCTTTGAACATGGAACTCAAGCAAACCGTTACTGTAACCAGGGTTGAACAGGGTTTTAACAAACCAGTAATTTCACACCTACGAATCTTTTCTTGGAGAATGGAAAAAAAAAGGTATTAATTCACGGTGAAAGTGTGAGAATAATAAATCTTGGCGGTCTAACAACTGCAAAGGAGCAATTACTGCTCTGGCAATAGATCAAGATACCAAAAATATGGCATTCCCATAATACACACCATCTGTGTACTGTTTCCTGTTGGAATAGTTGGGATTAGATACATAGCAACTTCCAACTAGTTACTCATATAGAGACATACTGTACCTCCAGAGAAGAGAAATACTTAAATAAACAGATGAGGGATAAATAATGTCTATGTGTCCGATATGTCTCCAGATTAGTAAATAGCTACACGGTATTGTTCGCCTCCCACGCTCGCTGGGCTCTGCTCATTAGTCTAATCCTGAGTTTGTTCCTCCCTGCAGGAGTAAACTCCTCACACGCTATACCCACGCACGCCCACCATCACAGCGTACCCCTTCACCTCTTTATCCCGTAATGAGCCCGATAGGCCCTCTTCTGGGACGCCTCTCTGTGAAGGGGAGGCACGCGTGCTGCAGCGGAGCGCAGATCTCTACAGGGGTATTAGGAGGGTTACGATTGATTTCGATGCCGCTGCTGTCGGCGCCGATCTCCCCGGTTATTAGAGTCGGAGTCTGATGCCATCATCGTCAACGCCTCCCTCGCATCGCTAATGAGATGGATGGAGGGCATTCCCGGCGTACTCCGCTTACAAGCAGGGGGAATTGAGATGCAGCAGCAACAATGCTACATCGATATACTGTACCACGGGCTACTGCTTTGAGCCTCACCCTCGATTTTTTCCATACAGTATGCAGCACTAGTGGGCACCAAGTGCAGCAACTCAAACACATACTGGCTATCTCCCTCTCAGAGACCCGAGGGCCTATAGACCGAACGTCTACCCAGGACAACGATCCGTTATAGGCTACACTACAGAAGGCCACGTCCCCAATGACGATTCCCCACTGTTGATCTGTGAGATTCCGCTTAACCTGAATTGATGTCGACTCCGCAGGCGAAGTGGGACGCAACTCTGCATTTTGTTCAATAAAGTGCTTACTTCCCGCCACGGGGTGAAGGTGTAATCTCGGGGGCTCTTAAGAGGATAGTGTCAGACTGTTTTCGACGGTCTCCGCCAGGTCATTGCGTCTCCTTTTTGCCCGGGGGAGATGATAGCAGCGTCCATCAAACTCCTCACAGCACTCTGGGCAAACTGTTCCGCAGAAAGCTACTATTCCTTGAGACTGTGGGGTTTTATTGTTTGCCATGTCAGTGTTTAGTGCTGAACTGTGCTTTAGTGCTATTATTCATCTTTGACATGCTGTCCTTGGGTGTTTAGCCTTGGTGAAGTCCACTTTCATGACTCTGTGAAAGATTCTCTTTTTGGGTTTAAAAAAAAAAGGGAATTTGGAAGGTTTCCTGGCTCAATGACGAATAACCTCTCCATATAATGTGTTGCTAATCTTTGAGGCTGTTAACAGAATTTGGAGGGAGTCGTCACAGAAACACAAATGACAGTTTGATCATTCTTCACTCAGCTTGAAGGATGCTCTCATCAATCATGCCTAAAGGGCTGAGTATAGGCAGTCTCAAGAGCAGAGGGAAAGAGAGAAAGATAGAGAGGGAGAGAGAGGGAGAGAGAGAGAGACAGAGGGAGAGAAGCAAGGTTCTTTTATGTAATGTATTCAACCGTGTTTTTTTCTTTCTTCACCATCACCCATTTATCATTGTTTAACCTTTTGCTCGCTTTCCCAGGCCTCACAGGCAGCGTGGAGAGGTAAGGGCCCCTGCTGGCCATGCTTACAAATCGTTAAAGGTTAAAACATGAAAAGCATGAAATTCCCTTTTTTGTTCATGGCTCCCACCAAACAAATGTCCTGTAGCTACTTTTTGCCGAAAATGTATGAGATCACCAGTGACTCCCTAACCAGGGAACACCAGAAGGCCGAGAGCACGAGATGACTGCATCAGGGGAATGCTTATCGAGAGAAAGAGAAGAGCCTGTCCCCCCTCATTCATAATTGCTTTTCAGGCTTGCCTTGGAAAGACCCCGAAGCTCTTTTTGTTTGGCAGGAGAGAACTGCATGGTAGATACATCCAGATCCAAGGATGAGAGCTACAATAAGGCACAAATAGAATGGATGTGTTCTCTCACAATCCTGACAAAATAAAACATGAAAATGGGCAACTTGTTCAATGCTGCACAGGACTAAAATTCTACTTCTACTGTTGGTGCCCATGTGCCCAAAACGGTCCGCGGAAATTGTCAAGTTCAATCGTCCAAAATGTTGATTATTCTTGAACAAACCACATCAGACCAACATTGTGAGGTTATAATATACCAATTTAGCTTGTTAATCCTGTCTAGCATCTTTAATGTTTTCACTCAATTCAAATTCAGACATGAAAATACAGGTTTATAAAGACAAAGAACAAACACAAAATATAAACACACACTTACTCCTGGGCAAATAAAAAGAGTTTTATATGACAGGGGTGTGGCCTTGTTGGACCTAAAGGCTTAGTTGGGGAATTGTGCATTGGCCTCCAGCTGGTTGATTGCTCAGAGTGATCCTTATGAAGGGTGAAAAATGGCTTTGTCTCACAGAAAGAACGAGACAAGATGTGGCTGTCCTGGATGAGAAATGAAACATCTTGCTCCTCCAGCTGTCAGTTAGTGAAAGAGAGAGGGAGAGAGAGAGAGAGAGAGAGAGAGAGAGAGAGAGGGAAGGAGGCCTCTACAGGAGACCTCTCCTTGGCACAGATGGCTTAGTTCTCCTTGGCATATCAAAACTCGGTTGAACACTGAGCCTACAGTATTTGTATAAGTCAAGCTACTGCATGACTCATGGCTCGTAGACACACATAACAGTAAACATTGCCTAATTCATACTGTGTTATGTTAAGTGTGTCTGTGAGCCATGAGCCACAGCTTGTCTTATGCAGTATAAACTAGGCTTAACAAGAATGTTTTCTAAAACGATGTGTCATTGCATGATGCATGATTTTTACACTTCCACTTCCGGCGTTTTAACAGCTTTGTTGCTTAGTAACTTGTGGAACATGTGACTCATTGTTAGACTCCGTTAGACAACGTGATTCGTGCCTGTTGCAGCGTCCTATGGATGCTACTTGCTATTTCGATCATCCTTCGCCGTCATTCCCAGCCCCTTGGTTGCTGCCCGGCCCTGCCATGTCACTTGTGCGTCTGCGTGACTGGCGTATGCCGAAGGCAATCTGAGACGAGTCACCGTGCTCTTTTTTGTTCTCTGCAGAGAGAAGGCAGGCAGACAGGCTTCCAATCCTCCTTACGCTGAATCAGAAAAGGCCAGTGTGCGGAGGAGACGCCACACATCCCCTGGGAGTCCTTCTCTATCTCCCCATTCTGATTGGCACTCAACAGAGGGCCTGGAGATGAGCACTATAGAGGCGATATGCCAGCTGGGTAATGTTAGGTCAATAAATGTACCACAGTCCAGACTGTTCTCAGTGGATTTCCACCTTTATATTAATGGTCTGTGTGTCTGCTGTTGTGATTGGCAGGTGGGAAATGTAGTCTACTCAGTACCGTGTGCAAAGGCTGTTTGCTGGTAACAGCTGCTTCTCTCATGCGCAGTGAAGCCATGGGCCTTTAATTGATTTCTCGTCTTGGAAAATATCAATACGTTTATGGAGAAGAGAGAAAACACCAAGAAATAAATTGGCCGTTTATTTTCGAAGCTCTAGTGCTCTCCTCAGAGTGGTGTGTGTGTGTGTGTGTGTGTGTGTGTGTGTGTGGGGGGGGGGGGGGGTCAATACTCATCCATATTCCATGTCATACACAAGCATTACAGCGATCATCCTGATAAAAATCAAATGTGCTCTCAGGGAGGAAAACATTTCTGTGTGGCTTGCCAAGGGTTATGAAAAATGTCTGATGATTCATTTTAAACATTTATATCTGTACCAAATGTCTGTTGATTATAATAATTCACTTGCATTTGCCTGGGGCGGCAATCCAAACATCCAGTATGCACATCAATAGTGTCCATGATTCTGCAAAATACATGTTGACCACCAACTCAATTTCTGTTCCATTACAACATAATCCATGCATCCATCTCATCCTGCAGTACATAAAAGCATAAACGGGAGAGCCAATTATAGAGATTTTATTGAATAAGACTCAGACTGGAATGTAACGCCTGTGCAGATTCCACCACCTTATAGTGATCTGAATGAATGAATGGATGAATGGATGAATGGATGAATGAATGAATGAATGAATGAATGAATGAATGAATGAATCTTTTATTTAATATGGACTGCTTTATTTGCACTGCCCTGACTTCCTACTTGTTTTCATTGATCCTTCTCCCCTGGCTTTGTAAACAGGTGGCGGTCAGTCAATACCCCCAGGTCTCAACCAGGTTCAACTCCCCAGGCTTGATCAATTAAGTGTGCAGCCAAGGATTCCATGTGCACCGTCCAGCAGTTATTGGTAAAGACAGGTGGGTATTGAATGTGGTGCAACCCCCGAGCCAGAGACACGGGTGATAAATGGCAGTGGAGAGCCTCTCTAAAGAGCTGTACCGATGGCTGTCCTATTATTCATTAAAGTATAAAAAAGGGAGGGAGATGAGACTATGCATTTGTTTTTCTTGGAAAAAAAAGAAGGAAAAATGTCCCTCTTTCATAGTGTATAATTATCATCTCCTTTGCTAAGTATTAGTCATAGCTGGCATCAACTGCATGCCGTCAGGTCACAAGAGAATCGCAGGACCAGAGAATGTGGTCTGCCACATCTGCCTACCTTGTGGTCGATGATGCCGCTGTATCCCTGTAGGACCGGAGGGTGAGGCTTGTACATCTTGATAGGAGGTTTTGTGGACTGCTCTGGCTGTCGATTTTTCGTATCGTTCGCTTCCCTGGACGCATAGTTGAAACCGGTGTTGTAAACGAGGAATAAGCTGGCGCACAGAGTAATCACTAAGAACACGGCGACCCCATGGCGCTGGAACAAGGGAAACAGACAGATGTTGACATTAATATTATATTAAGGCATTAGCGACGCGTGTCACAAGAGAACTGTGCCGCAAACTGTCCCAGGAGAGTCGATATTTTACCTCAAAATTCTAGCCTATTGGCACATTGCTAAAATTTACTGGGCTGTGCAACCAGCAACCACTTGTATGGCACACATCGAATATGAATAGAGAGCAGAACTTCATATTGTGGATGTGACAACAAAACTTCAAGCTTTCTTATAAATTATGCCTCAGTAGTCAAGCTATGATTTTCAATAGCCGACAGGTAGATAGCAAAACACAATATAACCAGAGCCCAGTTTTATATTAAGTATGCACACACTTTAGTGACTTTAGTGGTTGGCGCTGGGCGACGTCTGTGTAGTCTATTCTACATAGCCTTCCAACATGGATTTGTTGGATTTGTAATGCATGCATAACTGACAGTAATTTCACAACATTATGTGAAAGAGAGTATGCCTATATAACCTGAAATATCTACATTTTCGCAAGAAATTCAATATTTCTTAATAAACCACAACTGGGTAGTATCTGTTGTTTAAATAATTTCCTCTTTTGATCCAACACTAACGTTACAGAATTATAGCGATGTAACGCACGTACTGTACCCTACAGAACAATAATGCATTTGCTGAAGAAAGAGTAACCTAGTAATTTTATATTACCATAGGTGTCTTCATTTTGCGGCAGGCTGTCTTATTTCCACGGGTCTGGACATGTGTGTTCACTTTTTCTCATGGTTAACATCAGTAGACTGAAACACAATATCTCCCTCGCATCCCAGCAGTCTCACGCCATCAACATTGTGCCGCGCCGCCAGATTCCTCGCACTGTCACATTCCAGCCTGGATGTGGACTGGGATCGGAGCGCAATTCACGGACGACAGATGTGCACTATCGAATTGCTGCATGGTCTTAACGCCGATCAAGTTCGAGGACTATTAGAGAGTAAATTGGCTATAGGCTGAAGTGAGCGGTAGAGACCTTAGGCGAGCCGCAGGTGAAATTGATTAGCCTAATGAGGCCGAACTAAGGCAATGCATGATTGGTTCCGACTGGATACGGTGGAAGCAACGAAGTCACAATTGTGTTCAAATGACATTTCATTATATTGTAATATTGTTAAATACCATGTTCATGAAAACATAGAATAATGACTGACAAAATAGATAGCCTAGATACATTAAGATAATTTAACATAAACCACAAACCTTTTCATACCTTTGTGAAAGTTATAGCTACTATGACTATGAGCCACTATATGTAGTAGGGGGAGAGCGGGGCGCGTCAGACCATTTTTTGCCTTAAGCTTATTTATTTAAAAATGATTTCGGTTTTATTATGAATTTTGCTATACATGTATACCTATATCTGTTGGCTACAAAAGGACATCAAAACGAGGTTTCCAGCACTTACCAGTTTCTTGCAGTTTTGCCAAAAGTGGCGGATGTGAAAACGGTCCAACGCGCCTCATGGGTGAGGCGCGTTGGACCATGTAGTGGGACGCATTGGACCAATATAATACATTGCCTTAAAAACCCATGCAAATAACATTATCTTCTGACAACTATATGTTATGTGCTACATACATGCTTTTTCACTACCTGCATGCATTATTTATACTGTTAGGTATTTATTATGTATAGGCCTAATAATGTCATGTTCTATACGATATTTGCTCCTATATTTAGTATTTTATCTTGTCTATTCAGAGTAATTCATTGGTTTCAGAATGATCTAAGTTGAACTATTATTCTCATTGGTTGGTTTAGTCATGTGCCAGGTTAAAGGTGAGACATTCTGATTGCCATATTGGTTACTCCGCACATGCAGCTCATGCTGCTACAAACACACGTGAACGCTACACACACATTGGGGACAGGATAAAAGAAGTTAAAGCATAAGTTAAATTATGAAGTTAAATCATAAAGCCCCAGACGAAGAAGAGTCTGACGCTAGCGTTTTGAAGTACACCAATTGTTTTAAATGGCCGATCACGCACCAAAAGCTTCCAGTGCGTTTGCGGCTTAACCCGTTCTAGCCATAATGAACCTATTAAAATCGTGATAAATGCACATGAATAGCCTATCTCAATTGCAAGTGAATAAAATACAGTATCCCAGTACCTAAAAAATGCAAAAATAAAACAAGTGGGGGTGTCTCACAATGTCCCTAACTTGACTAAAGTCCCACAAATGCATGATCATTGAATGTGAGGCGCGTTGGACCACAGTGGTCCAAAGCGCCCCATCTACCAGAGGCTAGCTATCTGGCTAGCTGTCACTCAGTGGTATGTAGCATGAAACACGAAAATTATTCTATCTTATAGCCACTAAAACAGTGATTAAAATGATATATGTTTGGATTCTGTGACATGTATACACAAGGTATAAATCAAAAAACACTAGCATAAAAAAAATTTACTTAGCCTACATGGGGTAAAAATAGATGATCGCCAGGAAAATGTTTAAAGATTTTCAAATACTCCCGCCGACTTCAGGATAGGTTGACGTGACGTAGAGAGGTGTGTTCACCAAAATATGTCCTTGTAGCTACAACAGATCACCTTAAAAGCCCAGTGGTCCGACGCGCCTCATGCTCCAATGCGCCCCGCTCTCCCCTACCAATCAGATAAATTGACATTTTTAAAATCTAGAATTGAACATTTCAAATAAACTGGCCTTATCGATATAGAGCATATGACTGAGCTCAGACAGCAAAGAGCACTGCATCAAATCCAGGTTGGGTTGTGACATGCAGCATTTGAGTGCTATTGTGGATAATCTGCTTTTCAAAAAAGAATGGCTCTTAAGAGACAATATTCCTTTAATCCAGATCAGCGTCATAGGACATAATGAGGATCACACACACACACACACACACACACACACACACACACACACACACACACACACACACACACACACACACACACACACACACACACACACACCATAGGTGCACAGTGGCAGCACTCAACCAAATGCTACTATTTTTTTTGAAGTAGCCTACTGTATGTCTGTCAGGTTATCGAGTTTTCTAAAATAAATAAATAAATAAAATAAAAGTAATTTGTAGGAAATCACTGTTATTAAGCTTATAACTTGTTTATTTGCAGCCTTGTCCCACATTTGGATTTCTGTATATCTATTTTTAGTGCCCCTGAAAATATAATTTAATTTGCTCAAGTTCATTTTTGTGTGAGCTAAAGGTATGTATTTACAATGAGAGACCTATGTCTCGTCTCCTAACCTCGTGCACATTTGCTTTTACTGGTCAATACGTCTCCCCATATTCACATCACGTGAACATCATGAACATTGGTTGGTTTACAGTATTTATTGGTTGGTTTATTTATTGGTTTGTTAGAAGGATTATGCAAAAACTACTTGAACGATTTTCATGAAACTCAGTGGAGGGGTGTAGCATTGGCCATCTAAGAAACTATTACATTTTGGAGTAGATCCTAATCACGAGGTGCGTCCATAAGCATTGAATCGGCCATATATGAAGGCCTGGAGGTAGGGGGGAGCTGTTCCTTTCATTGCCCTGTAGGCTAGTACCAGAGTTTTAAACTGGATGTGAGCTGCTACAGGGAGCCAGTGTAGAGAACAGAGAAGGGAAGTTGTGTGGGAGAACTTGGGGTGGTTGAACACCAGGCAAGCAGCAGCTTTCCGGACAGGTTCCAGGGGTTGTAACATGTTGTAACAGTGCAATTTCCCTCCGCAGATCTACTAGTACTACTAATCATTGTAGGCCTACTAATCATTGTACCATAGACACTGTCTGGAGATTAGTGTACAGATACACAAGGTCAATCGGATGGTTGATTAGCAGACACAATAAAATAACTATGGGGGTTTCCAGTACGTCAAGTCAAATTTATTTCTAAAGCACATTTGGAAACAACTCACGTTGACCAAAGTGCTGTAAATCAGAGCAGGTAGTAAAATCACAATAAAAAAGACACACACAAAAACAAAAAAATACCCACATAAGCAACTATACGTATAAAATGACAACACACAGACATAGGCACATATACAACCACATCAGGAGGGTCCAAATACTAGAATAAAAGTCAGTTTTGTGCCTGGACCTATGGAGGGGCCACATCTGATAGAGGGGGATGCTATTACACAGTCTAGGGGCTGCAACAGCAAAGGTGCGGTCACCCCTGAGCTTAAGTTTATATCACGGGACGGCTAGGAGCCCCAAGTTAGACAACCTGAGGGACCTGGAGGTGGAGGGTGTGGCGTACAGCAAGAGGGGGGCTGCTCATTCTGACC
This sequence comes from Borostomias antarcticus, assembly GCF_949987555.1. Lineage (NCBI taxonomy): Eukaryota > Metazoa > Chordata > Actinopteri > Stomiiformes > Stomiidae > Borostomias > Borostomias antarcticus. Next base: position 8,975,965 of record NC_140257.1, on the reverse strand, counting down.
TTAAAAAACAAACAGGAGAACCTTAAAAATCAATTCTGAACTGCCCTGGAAGCCAGAGAGAGAGGCCAGAATAGGGCTAATCTTCCGAGTATCTGTCAGGAGCCTGGGAGCAGCATTCTGGACCAGTTGCAGGCGGGACAGGGGTGACTGACTAATCCCAGAATACAGGGAATCGCATTGGTCTAAGCGGGGGATATGAAGGAATGAATCTTTGGATGAGAGACAATACTTGATTTTGGTGTACAGAGCTGAAATTGCATTGACCAGCTTGTCAGAGTTGAATATCACACCAAGGTTTTCGACATAGGGTTTGACAAGAGTGGACAGATTGCCCAGACTGTTGGAAATCAATTTGGTGGAGTCAGGGGGGCCAAACAGGACAACTTCAGTCTTGCTTTCATTCAACTCCAGGAAGTTTTGTTCCATCCACCACTTGATGTCCTCAAGGCAGTCCATATTAAATAAAAACCAGGCCAGGTCTAGCCTGGCTTATGGCTGATGGGCGTTCATACAGCTGTTCTTTTGATAGCTCGGGACAAATTTCATTGTTGCCCTATGCACTTCCCTTTAGGTGGTGAAGTAAGGCTTTTCTGCACATGTACACATATTTGATTGAGTAAGCAGGTAGCACTAAGTGTAGACTCATGAGTGACCTTGAGTGGTGGCCATGTTGTGCTTATTAACCCTTATGGAATGTTATTGTCCGTTATGTCTATTAAGTAGAATGTCAAAGGGATGATGCTTTAAGCAATGAGACCTCACTTCCTGTTCACACGACATTGCGTTGATGTTGAATGGCGGCCATGTTCGTTTTGTGTATATGCGATGACATTGAGTGGCGGCCATGTTAAATTGTGCCCATTCATCCTAATGAAGTATGCATATAAAGTAGAATGTCAAAGGGATGATGCATTAAACAATGAGACCTCACTTTCAGTTTACATGGTGTTGTGTTGACGTTGAGTGGCGGCCATATTCATTTTGTGTATTTAGAATTACTATTCTTTGATATGGATAAAGTCACACCTGCACATAGACTACACTTCACCAGTATTGTGTAGCCTAGAGGGCACTTACCATGTAAAGGCTAGTCGTTTCTGCAGCGGCGTGGGTTCGGATCCGGCCCACGCCCTTTGCTGCATGTCTTCCCCTCTCTCTCTCTCTCTCTCCCACCTTTCCTGTCTGTCACCTACACTGTCCTGTCCTAATAAAGCAGAAATGCCTTAAAAATATATTTAAAAAAAGATCTGAGCCTTTCTGAGTTTCGTTCTCTGTGAGTGAAATTTGACTCCATTGTTCTGTGTGCTGCAGAGAGTGAGAGCCAGCTCTGAGTGAAATTTGACACCACTGCTCTGTACTGCAGAGAGTGAGTAAGAGCCAATCACCAGTCAGCATAGCAACAAAGGTGAGGAGAGAGGGAGTGACAATGTGACTCCGCCCATCAGCCAAAAAAGAGTGGCACGGTGCACAGCAGTTCTCCCAAGAGTTGTCAGGTACCCAGGCGTGGTATCTCCGCATGTTCTCCCCGTGTTCGCAATGGTTTCCCCCATAAAGAATCTCAATACGAAAAACATCACTAACGCTGTCCATCCCTGACGAAGGCATACAGGAGCACTTGGATTGGTCCCCAGACGCGGCTCATGGTCTTGCGGGAAGGACGAAGGGATGGGTTAAGTGCAGAGAACATTTCATCGGCGACCCTAAATGCGTGTGTGTGTGTGTGTGTGTGTGTGTGTGTGTGTGTTACCATGTGTCACCCATTGCATGTGCGCTGGAGTGTGCTGTATGATGAATAAGGATTTCTTCTTCTAATACTGTTAAGATTATATTGGTCATTTGGTTACAGGAGGCAATAAAGCTATGTGTCATCTGCATAGCAATGGAAGGAAATGTACTTTTGAACAATTTTACCAAAGGGAAGCATGTAAATGCAGAACAGAATGGGGCCTAGGATAGGACCCTGTGGTACCCCGCAGGAGAGACTAGCAGGAGAGACTAGCTGGAGGAGAGGAGAAATCGTCTAGGAGAAACTTCTACTGCTGAGGTAGGATGTGAACCAGGTCAAGGCAGAGCCACCAATACACACCCCGTAATGGAGACGGTCAGTTAAAATGTCATGATCCACTGTGTCAAATCTGCACTGAGGTCAAGAAGAATCAGGACGGCACAGGTACCAGAATCAGTAGAGAGGGACAGATCATTGGACACTTTCAACAAGGCAGACTCTGTACTATGCTGGGCTCTAAACTATGGTAGGCCCTTGTACTCCGCTGGTAGTTGTTAAAAGCCCAAGCGTGGTTAATTCTAAGGTCGCCCTGACAAATGTCTCCTGCCACCAACAGCACGTTAGTCAGCAGGCCTTTACGACAATCATAACACTTCAGCTATTATCTGTCGTTTGTCCTATCATACTTGAATGTACAGAACTGACACACGGACCTATATAACTTATTTTTATGTTTCCTAGAATCCACTGTGGAACTGTTTCTCTGAGCTGATTTATGAGTGACTGTTCCCTGGAGGTGCTGCATGGGGAGACCTTGACTGGAGCAGTTGGCTGGCTTTTTGTCCTTTACATAATTAGAGAGTACATCCAATTCACCCCATTCATTACCCTGGAGCGTGATGATGGAGGAGGCTTACTTTAATACAGGGACACTCTCATGTCCTCAGTGGAGAGATGTGCGCCAGCCATATGCAGACAGGTGAAGGACAGACATTAGTGAGCGAAGGGAATCTGGGTTGAAATCTGGGCCATGTACTCCATGTCATGAACACAGAGTGAACAGATAACATAGCCCAAACGGGAGACAGGCTCTGCTCTGTGGAAGGTTCATTAGAGAATAGATGGAATTTCAAATAATGAATCCAGAATATTCTATCCAACACTGATTATCATGGGGCTTGATAATCATGGGTCTTAAAAGATTTAAAAAACATATTTTAAATAAGCCCAACCCTGAGTCAATGACATTGTTTAACATTCCCTCCGGTCATTACAAAGCCGTTTTCAGATGGGGGATATTTACAATCATTGTGTAACTGAGGTCTAAGACCCCAGTGTGGATGACGGTGAAGGCTCTCCTATGCTCAGTTCAGGCTTTTAATTAAAATGTTCCCTCAGGCATGATCGACGGGGAATCTAGTTTCAGGGATGAGTGGTCCATGGGGACAGGGAGAGACCTGGCGGCACTGTAGGTGAATGGCTGACTTTGTTGTGTGTGTCTGCCCCTGACTTCGCCAAATGGGAAGTCAGCCCTGTGGTCACTCCTCATTGGCTCTCCCCCGTCCTGTAGATGGAGAGCAACTCACGGTAGATAGTGTTACTGTAGCTAATGGGATGTCATCCACTTTACTCCCTCCCCTCTTGTTGGATTGGTGTCATCATACCTGAGGAACTGTATACAGTATTTATGCAATATGAAGATGCTGTAATGTATTTAATTTCCAATGCTGTCTCTTTCTCACGATTAGTTGCAACAAAGTGCCCAGTCTAAATCATTTTATTTTCACTAGTTTACGGTTCCTATAAAAGTTGCAAATTTTCCATCTTAACTGAACAAAATACAAACACGGCATTAAGCTGAAGTGGCTCTTTCAAAGTGCCAGTCTAAAGTGCACCTAATGTCCGCTCTTCATACGAATCTCTCCAGGGAGTCAAGCACAAATACAAATACCTCAGCCTAAGTGTCTGCTGTTGGGAGGCAGATTATATAGTGTGTGCTCAACAAAGTAATTTCAGTTTTGAGTGACTGTCTCTCCGGACTAATTTGAGAGGGAAGCGTTCAGAATGCGTGGGCTGGAGCCACAGATGAATGAAGGTATCCCATCTAACCCACTCCACTGTCTGGGCATGGTGACTGAATGACTAGCTGGCTCAATAGCTTGCTACGAATGGACTATACACTGTACCTATCTTAATCAGGCCTGTAGCCGGTGGGGGGGGGGGGGTTTCGGGTGGATCGAACAAACCCCCACTCACGACCAAAGGTCCAGAATTTAAGACAAAACGTCTGCACTCCCCCGCCCCCCTCGTCAACAAATCGCCCGACAATCAAAATAACCTGTCAGCACCCCTCCCCCGTCAACAAATCTAAACATTAACGGGCCTGTTACTGTTTGACTGAATGACTATCTGAATTCACTTTTTATCTATTGTCTGATGCCCAGTGTGCCTGCATATCTGTCTGTCTGTCTGCCAGTCTATCTACCTGTCCGTCTGCATCTGTCTGCATCTCTGTCAGCTTCTTCTTTCTACAGTAGTTGTCCATCTGTCCGTCCGCCCACCTGTATGTCCCCCAGCTTATCTGTCTATCTATCTGTCCTACAGTCAGCCTGTCTGTCTGCATGTTGGCCAGCCTGTCAACCTGTCCGTCAGCCTGTCTGTCTGCCAGCCAGTCAGTCTATCTACCTATCTGTCTGTCCATCCACCTGTCTGCATGTCTGCCAGCCCCTCTATCTATCTACAGTAACTGTAGGCTACATATGTCTGCCTGTCCATCTACCTGTCCATCTACCTGTCCACGCGTGTGTTGGTGGTGGATGGGGCCTCTCCCCGCCTCAGCAGCCGTTTCTGGCCCGGGTTGCACACTCCGCGTCCGCGTACGTTTGTCTGGAAGAACGCTCGCTCCCACAGGGGGAGGTTTTCCTTGTGGTGTGTGTGTGTGTGTGTGTGTGTGTGTGTGTGTGTGTGTGTGTGTGTGTGTGTGTGTGTGTGTGTGTGTGTGTGTGTGTGTGTGTTGTGTGTGTGTGTGTGTGTGTGTTTGAGTGTGTGCGCGTGTGCTGTGTGGGATTTATGTTTTATCATGTTGACAGTCTTATCGCCAGTTATAGCGGAAGAGGTTTCGTTTTGTGGGATCCGGTCGGTGCTGCTGCGTGCAACGGTTTGACTGAGCCTTTTGTTCGAAGCTCCAGTGTGATTGTGTGATCGCATCAGGTTCGATAGAGAACGGTTGAGGCACCCGAGCGGGATGTGTCGCTCGGTTGGACGGATGCCTATTTTGAACAGTCTTTCGCAAGACTAGCTGCGACAGTTATGGGTATACATGCCCAAGATATTTCACCATTGTCTCAGACGACAGGGCAGACAAGCTGCGGAAGAACGTCCCGTGAAGCACGTACCGCTCCCAAAACAGTCTGAATACCCCCTGGCCATACCAATAGGCTACACAGTAACAAACAATGGGCACTCGCTGTGTGTTCTTTGAGGCCGTATTCTTCCTTTGCTGCAGGCCTGTGGCATTTTCATCTCACTGGAGAGTAAGTTCATAAACCTGTCAATGGACTCAAAGGGGCACAACAGGCCTGCCTCTGCACTCTAACATGAGGAGAATAGAGCACATTAAAATCCTGACATGTCACGTTACCCCCCACTGACGTGAATGCACAGCCTCTCGCCCCATCTGTCAAACTGACGGATTCTTCTGACTTGTCGCACGGGGGATTTTTGGTAGATGCGATTTCTCGACATCTCGGTAAACAGAAATCTGTGAGATCCCTCTGTCTTGTGTGCAGTCCCTGAAATCAATGTTATGACATCCAGGGATGGTTTTGACTTAGACCAGCCAATCACGCATGTAGGCATATCCCATCACTCAAAAACTCTGCACTGTCGGATTCAAATTAGAAAATGAACAAATGAATAACAATATACAACTAATAACAGTTGATTTAGTTGCAGCCATATCAAAACATCCAAGTAGGCCTAAGTGATCGATTGAGCCTGCGAAAAGGAGGCTTCGGAGAAGAGCTCTTGAAGCAGTCCAATTACTTGAGGCTATAATCATGTCTGTGATGTTGAAAATGTCAGTCACATTAAGAGTAACGCAAAAGAGAAAATACTGTAGCCTATAGAACATTCAGCCACTTAACTGCTGATACGCTACAGTTTTCCCCCCGTGGACAAAGCACCCTCTCTTATATAGAAGCTATTTATAACAGAGGACTACAAGCAGTTTGAAGTAGAACCGTTAAAAGAATAAGCCCTCAGTCTGTTAGTGAATGCAATAGATGAATGCATTGGCCAGTATTACCCAGTGACGACTATAATGTATTCCATGCTTTTATTTTCGAGAATCATTCCGTTATAGGCTACAGCTAGAAGTTGAAGCGTTAGTTTGTTAAAATCTTTGATAGTCAAAGCCAACCCATTTTCTACTTTGAATCCCGGCTCTTGACGGGCTCTGTGATTAAGAGAGGGAAGGTGGGAAACCAGGGATGGGGCGGACATAATCAATAAAAACATGAGGCCGTTACTGAGGGGGAGGTAGGCTGCAGCACAGCTAAAATGTTCATGATCAAAGTAATGTCAGCTTGATGCTAGACTTTAATGAGGCAGCAGTGCTAGATGTAGAGAGAGAGAGAGAGAGAGAGAGAGAGAGAGTAGAGCAATGCTATGTAGAGAGAGAGAGAGTAGAGCAGTGCTATTATATATATATAGAGAGAGAGAGTAGAGCAGTGCTATTATATATATAGAGAGAGAGTAGAGCAGTGCTATTATATATAGAGAGAGAGAGTAGAGCAGTGCTATGTAGAGAGAGAGAGAGAGAGAGTAGAGCAGTGCTATGTAGAGAGAGAGAGAGAGAGAGAGAGAGAGAGAGAGTAGAACAGTGCTATGTAGAGAGAGAGAGAGTAGAGCAGTGCTATGTAGAGAGAGAGAGAGTAGAGCAGTGCTAAATGTAGAGAGAGACCTTTAAAGAATAAGACATCTGAGAGAGCCAATGTGATCCAACATCTTTCCGCTATTTTACAATGTTGTAATTTATAAGATAAAAGAAGCCAAAAAAATCAAAAATCTAGGCTACTCTTCAATCATTGCTCTGCCAATAAGAACTTACTCGTTCAGCTTTCTGCCTAGCAGTAGCAAAGGGTCAGCATTTTTGGAAACACCACTAGAGATTCAGTGAAATATTCCAATTAACAGGGTTTGGCAACGATACAAGAGCAGACGAGCCAAGCAGACAGGCTCCGTGCTTTCAAAGCCAAATCCATCCTCAAAGTTTACTGAGGCAGACGAACAAGCAGCAAACCTTACATGTGGAACAAAGTCAACTGTGAAATACTTATACAATTGGACATGAAAGACTCTCCCCTCAAATACTTTGTTGGTTGTGTGTTTGAAGCCTCGCTGGTGGTGTTAAATCTATTCAGAAGCTATCACGCTGTTATACTGAATGCATGTCAGGCACGATGGGAGGAACTGGAATAGAATTACAATGCTAGAAAAAAAGATGTGGTAGAAAAGAGATGGCAGATCGCTCATGGTTCATTCATTTTGATCAAAGAAGAGCAAGTGGCTCTGAGGGGACAGGTTCAGAATGTAGCATTATAAGCCATGTTAGAAGGTTATTTATGATCATACACAACGGCCGATATGAAGGTTTTCGTCAAGCGGTGCACTCTGGAGATAGGCTATAGCCCTTTGCCTCTAACACACTCAATGGATCCATAGGTGCATAGACAAAATGTCTCAAAAACACCATAAAGTCTCGTTTTAAAAGACAGGAAACTCACCGAGTGGTCACTGGTGTCCGATTATGTTCTGTCAAAAAAATCGTCACAAAGTATGCTTACGATCGGGTTTTATTGATCATGGGCCTATTATATCCGTATTGACAACAAAGCCAGAGATGTTTAGATTAATCCGCGTCCCATATTTGTTTTGATCAACAAACACTACAAACACTATTAATGAAATACCAGCAAAGTAATCCTAGGCTTCTCCACTTGTTGTTGTTGTTGTTGCTGTTATGTAGATCTGTGACCAGGAAGCGGTTCTTCTTCTATGGTAGCCTCCAAACTCAGTCGATCTCACAAGTTCAAGCGGAAGTTTACAAATGATGTACTGCGAGTAAAAATAGTTATATTCTAAATGATCAATAAAACCCGATCGGAAGCATACTTTGTGGCGATTTTTTTTGTCAGAACATCAACGGACACCAGTGACCAGTCAGTGAGTTTCCTGTCTTTGAAAATGAGAGTTTATGGTGTCTTTGAGGGATTTTGTCTATGCACCTATGGATCTATTCAGTGTGTTAGAGGTGACGGGCTATATCTCGAGAGTGCACCGTTTGACGAAACTTTGATATTGGCCGTTTATATAATCGTACATAAATGTATAACATGGCTTATAATGCTACATTCAGAACTTGTCCTTTAAGGAGTATTGACATCCAGATGCAACAAAACTATTATTTGTAATGACCCTGCTGAAAAAAACCATAGAAACCATTAGACAAAAACCATTAGAAACCATTACAAAACCATTAGGAACCAATAGAATATGGTTTGTATAGTTTTTTTATAGCAGGGGATGCCTTGCTAATCTTGTGAGAAATTGATTATTCATCAACTTCCTATATGGCAAAAGTCCTCAACACAGTAATAGCCTAGTTACTGATTTAGATTTTGTCGTTAGCTCTGTCGTCATTAGAGTAAACAGGAGCAATAAAAATCCTTGTTATAGTAAAAAAACAGACGAGCAAGTCAGCTTCAGTCATTTAATAAAAACCTTCAGACAGACAGTACAAAAACATATATACGATTCAGATGGACGTTTGTACAGATGTTGGTGACTATGGACAAAAAAAGGTTTTCAAAGTAACACAACTCTATAGAATAAAAAATACCATAAGGAAGCAGCACACACGTAGGTTCATCCACATAACATGGACACAAGAAAAAGCATAGATTTACAGTTAGCCACGGCAAAAGTGTTAACGTACAGACAAAATGACAAAAGCAACTAGATTTGCTTATACTGTACCACTCATAGTAACTGCCATTGTTTGACCAAAAAAGGTTTCAACCATTAACATCTAAGGTGATACACTGATGCCAAGAGGCCTCCTTTGTTGTGAAATTTATAGAGCTTTTATATTCCCCACTGACAACACTTTAATTATCAGGTGGCAATCACTATCTATCCCCTGTTAACACTTTGAGAATGAGCACCGCCTCACGGCTAAGACAGCCCCTGAGTAAGATGATCACTGGGATACAGGAGGTGAAACAGAATAACGTTGTGTTGCTAAGGAAGTCACAAGGACGAACACACTGTATAGGCAGTGTGGAGATCCAGCACTGATTGAAGGCTCATGTTGTCATGGGAACTCTTATGAAAAGTGAGGTTTGAGGAAAAATCTGGTAAAGGAAACTTCCTTACCCTGTGGGCCATTCATTAGTCCCTCCATTATTGTCTGCTAGGAAATTACTGTTATGTCTATTACTCCATTACTCACACCATGCTCTGGCTGTCAAAGCATCCCTCAGCACTGAGGAATGTACGCAAGGCTCACAGCTATTTAGTTATTAGGCAATACATTAGAAGTGCAGCAGTTCTCTCACTGTCTGTGACATTCATAAACATGATGGAAGAGCCAGTTGATTTAATGTGGTTCTTTCCAGCTCTGCTCGATTGGGTAACTGTGTACAATGACCAATCGGCTAGACAGCGTATACTTAACATGTACAATGTTTCTAGACAAAATCCATCTAGTATCTAACACATCACTGTACTATTCACCGCAAGTACTGAAGGATATTGAACACGGTGCTCCAACAGTTTTCACTCAGGATTCATCAGGATGAGGATGTCACAAGGGTACAAAGGGACCAATATGTAAGGAAATGAGTTTCCTAGTAGATGGTGAAAGTGTACTGTACAACCTCCGAAATAAACAATTTGCAAACGGGAAATAGTTACCCGACGAGCGTTTTTTTCCCCTGTGATGTAGAACATTTTGATAAATGCCACTAAGACCAGGCTTGGCACCCTTTCAGGAAGTGCATGGCAGTTAGCGATTAATTTTCTATATGAGAACAAATTGTAATGTGGATTACAAGAGCACAGGCCTACGACAGTACAGGATTTATATTGAAACGTCCTTCCTGAAAGATACTGTAAATAGTGTGACTATCGATTTGCATCTTTCTAGCACCATCCAATAATATGATAAGTTGAACTACGTGGGTTGGCTGCCCATGTGTAATTTGCTTGTGGTTCTTGACTTATCCGACTGATTTAAAACCTATGAACCCTCACTCATACTAGCTTAGCAGTGAGTTATGAAAAACACATCATGCTGAGGAAATACTAGCAGAAATACACTAAACTTAATTACTGTTGTTTCTAAAAGTTCAGAATTCCAACTTCAGACGTCACCTTTGTCCTAGTTGTCCTAGTTAAAGATTGGTCTTGACAAATATGATGCTTTCTTACACATTGAATATTTGTTGCTTGTTATAAGTGGCAACATTGTTTACAGAGAAAACAGAAATGGAATTCAATTGTTGGGTAACATAAGACAAGGATGTACTCTAATGGTTTTGCTACAGAAATAGAAAATTAAAAACAGAATCCACAAAAAGGGAATGAGTCAAACAAAACCAGAAGATTTGCAAAAGAACAAACGTGACCATAGAATAAACAGCTATCTACAGAAATGACAAATACTGTATTTAATGTTATCTACCCTGGAAAATCGATACAGTATTACAGTATCACTCCACGTCAAAGAAATAACAGCTTGCAATGATTGAAAATGCGCAACATTTAGAGAATGTAACTTTACCACTTAAAGGGGTCAGTCTTGGTTAGACGATGGAGAAACCATACTCATCCATCTGATGTAAATGATATTTGCTTTCTCTGACACACCCCAAACTGCACAACACAGATGCTTGGCAAAGACACTTGATGCGAAAAAGAAAAGTGCTTCACCACAAGAAATAATAAAATTATCCGGAACATTTCCTGACCTAAAATGTTTAACATAAAAGCACTTGAGTCAATAGTCAAAAGGCAGCATGGATGAGGGGGAAGGTGAGCGCTGATGCTACATACCGAATCACAGCAAAGAATCATACAACACATTCAAATCTGAACCGTCACCTCTGAAATGGACAGAAATGATCTGTTCAGATCACAGCAAGCAATTGAGCCGCAACGTTAAAATGATTATAATGGTGCCAGATGTTAAAAATTCACAGCCTGTTTTGACTGGTCTCAATTCTGAGACCTAGTCATTAGGCCGCAGCAGCTTAGCAAGAGCTCTACGTACCTTTCCACTAAAGTGTGTAGGTCATGTTTTGTTCCCATTAATAATGGACAGCCACATGAGGCTGTCTATTGTTCAGTTCTACCCTTAAACTGTCCCTGACCCATGTATTACTACAGTTTCAAAAACAAATTGATTTGTACTGTTGAACTCATTCCCTTGAGACAATGTGCCTGATAGTGTGCCTGATTACATTAAACATGTTATTATTCAGCCACTCTTACAAAAAGCCAAGCCTTCAACCATTGCTCCCCAGTAACTATACACCTATATCCAAACGCCCTTTCAATTCCAAAGTCTCCAAAGGAGAAAGAAGTATGTAGACTACAGTAAGCAACATACTACTCTATCCTGAACAAATGTATGTACAGTATGTATGTAAGCAACATACAAATGTCCTGGACAACAATGATATCGTTGGTAAGTTCCAGACTGGTATACTGGTTTGCTTCTTAGTTGCCAGGAGTTTTTCTGAGGCTATTGATGACTATATCTCCTCATTTGCTGTTGACCTGTGGTGTGTCCCAGGGTCCAATCCTTAGGCTACATAAACACCACTTTAGCCAGTTACGCCACTGAAAAGCTAGAGATTGGTGGGCGCAGGTGTGCGGTATTTATACTGAGGAGTGAGCTTAACCAATTCAACTCGATTACACTCACCCCCCTGAACTCCCTCCACACACCACAGTGGCCCCAGCTGGTTGAGCTGAGCCCAACACTTGCCCACTCTGGGTTCTTAATTAGCCTAATCATTTTAATCGTCTTAAGCGTTTCTTATCCTGTTATGTGGATGATATGTGGGGCGGCTGTGGCTCAGGAGGTAGAGCGGGTCGTCCAAAGATCGTAGGGTTGGCGGTACGAATTGTCGAAGTGTCCGTGATTCAAACACTGAAGCCCAAATTGCTCCAAATGAGCAGGCTAGCACCTTGCATGGCAGCTGCCGCCATTGTTGTGTGAATGTATGTGTGAATGGGTGAATGAGAGGCCATTGTAAAGCGCTTTGGATAAAAGTGCTATATAAGTGCAGTCCATTTACCATCTACAGCTGTACTTCTCATTCAAACGGAATGAGGTAAGCTCTCGACCTTGAAGGAGTGTTGAACAGCTTTCAAGGACTGGATGTCATATAACCTCCAGCTTAACACTGACAAAACCGTCCTTATTATACTGTAGGCCCTGAGAGCCTTTCGGACTAAATACAGCAGTGTATTGGTCCTTTAGTAAGTAGCAAATGTTAAGCAAGCCTCAAAAAACCTACTTTGACCAACATAACTTTGAGTTGCATGTAAAGAAAGTGGTCTAATTGTGTTTCTTTCAACTAAGAAACATTGCCAAAATCAAATCTGTATTCTCCTTTCAGGATCTGGAAAAATCATGAATGCTTTTGCCTCCTCCCGTGTTGATTATTGCAATTCAATGTTCACCACCCTGAGTCGCTCTTCTGTATCTCGGCTACAGTTGGTCCAAAATCGTACTGTAGGTCATACATTACATCAGTGTTGGCCACTCTTCATTGGTTACTCAAATACAGCACATTTGAGAGTAATATTTTCGGTTGCGTGTGAGGATGATTCCAATTTTCATGAAACGTGGTGGAGGGGTGTAGCATGGGCCAAGGAACCCATACAATTGTGGAGTGGATCTGAATCATGGGGCGTATCCACGAATTAAAACAAAACTTTGAGCAAAGCCAGCTCTCCATGTGAGGGGACTAGAGACACGAGGTTTGATCCCTCTGGCTGTGACCCGCGGAGTCTGTCCAAACACGGCCTCCCATTCACCTCCATTCATTTTTTTGGACTTTTTTTGGATACAGGGTTACGACTGGCATAAAGCTCTAGCAATACCAAACGTGTGTACGCACGCACAGAGCCAAAACAAAACTTTGAGCGCTGGAGACGAACCACACCGTCACGCCGTGGACGGGCACAGCTGAGCCGGGGGGCCGGACTCCAGCCCCTCAGAGCTGCGCTACGGCGCCGGTTGCTACTCCAGCGCACCTCAGCGCTTCCACACATCAGCGCCTCCCTCGGCGGGTAAACCGTCTACTGAAAGGTAAAGGCGTGAAGTAGAAGACGTGAAGGTGTGAAACGCCCGTAGGACTGGGAGATCATGCGCGTGAGAACACAGTGATATTCTTTGAACAAAGGCACGGGAGGGATGGGAGAAACACTGGGTGCTTGTTTAAACGATGTACAGTATCTACAGTATCATAGCAGGCACACATGATAATAGATAGGGACTCATTTCAAAATGGGTTCACGGCAATCATACCGTATATCTCTCCTTATAGAGTCACAAGAGACAGAATGTGACTTACTCTATGTGCTGCTGTGGTGTTTACATTTACATTTAAGTCATTTAGATTGGATTCTTTTATCCAAACCTACTTACAATTATGAGCTAGTGTTAAGAGCCACTGGGCTACCTACCACCCATGATGTTCACACTGTCTTAACACACGTGATTAAGAGCGTTAGAAGCCTAGCTCTGTGCTCTCTGCAATACATGAAATTGGACGCAATGGATATCCAGCTAAAGCAGGAATGTGCCCTTTAAAAAGTCAAATTCACAGCATTAAAACAGAAAGCCAACTTAAAAAAAACAAAAAAGGGTAAATATACACAAACAGCACAGTGGGAACTGCTTGTAGAAAGAAGCGCTTGCTTTTTTAAGTCTTGAGTATTGTATTGTATACAGGGTGCAGTCAGACTACGCTGGCAGATACACATACATACATTTTGACAGGAGACCCAGATGAAATGCACAGCAGTGAAGCTTGTCGCATGGATAATTGGCCTCTCCCCATGCAGGAGCTGAACTACTCTTAACACCAGCCTCCAAAGGGCTGTCAAGCTCAGCCGTGAGAAATGCAGCGCTTCAGTACATCAGCGTTGACGGGGGTAATAGTTTAGTGTAGTAGGCTGAAGCCTTTTCTTTCAGACGAGTCACAGACACTCACAGTGCCCAGCTGGACGGATGAGTCAGCCATGACGGTCCTGTCCCGAGGCCTTCTTCACAACTGCCACAGCTCCTCACGCTGACGACTTCAGCCGAGATAAACATTCGATGTTTTTTTATTTTATTTCTTTTTTGAACATCATATTTGTCCAATAGGAGGGATTGGCCAGAATGTCTTTGTGAAAGGCCTTGGCTGGACTGAGGGCCTGGGTGGTCCTCTATCCCAGGAGAGGGGCTCTAGACCAGACAAGAACCTTGTAGAGCGGGACAGAGGCTCCGACCCCTGTGACCCCCCCCCCCCCCCCCCCCCCCCAGCCCGCAGCGCTAGGCTCGGTGGACGGACGGGATTCACGGACGGGATCTGGGTGGGATTTTGGACGATTTTGGATGCAATTTATGCACTTACAGAAGTTTTTGTTTCTGGACATATGTACACTTTAGAAGGGGGGGGGGTTAAACCAGCTTGCCGTCTGACAGCACCTGGTCGCCAGGCGATGCCCTGGTGACGTCCGGAGCAACCATTTCGCTGCGTCTCGGGGGGGGGCGGGGTCACGACAGCTGCCAGGGAGGGTTGTAAAACTTGATGGCGTGCGTTTTGGCCCACTTGGCGAACACGGCCTTCTCCGTGATGAAGCGGTGGCCTCCGTAGGGGGCGCTCTCGTGCAGGAGGTACTCGGCGCACTCGTCCCTGCTGCCCGCCTCGTAGTAGTGGTAGGGCACCTTCCTGTAGCCCTCCGTCCTGAACGCACAGAGGAGGGCGAGACGGAGAGAGAGAGAGACACGCAGAGGAGAGTAAGAGAAATGAGACACAGGCAGAGAGAGAGAGAGAGAGAGACAAGTAGAGGAGAGTAAGAGAAATGAGCCACAGGCAGAGAGAGAGAGAGAGAGAGAGAGAGAGAGAGAGAGGAATAAAGTTACCTTCTATCCTTCAGAGAGCACAACAACAACAACATGTTTGTCACCGCCCCCCCCCCCCTCCCCCCTCAGCCAAACAGTAATCACACCCAGCAGAGGCAAAGCATTCTGGACCAGGCGGAAATCTAACTTTTGAGAGATACGGTGCTGCAGTCTGGCAGCGTGCAGAAGCACAAGAGCACAAGAGCCAGCCGGCCGCCTGCGGCGCTTTCTAAGTAGGAGGACATAATGCTATTCAGCGCTCGGGGAGACAGGAATACGGATTTCTGCATAGAAATTCAGCCATTAAATTCCGACTGTGTCATCGGTATTACCTTTCCATAGCGGAGAGTATGGCTAGAGCAGTGGAATGGCTGCTGAATGTAATTTTGACAGTGCGGTTCGCTTCTGCAGTGTGTGTGTGTGTGTGTGTGTGTGAAAGAGAGAGAGAGAGACAGAGAGAGAGAGAGAGAGAGAGAGAGAGAGAGAGGGGGAGAGAGAGGGCCTTACTTGCAGTAGGTGTCGTTGATCATACCGTAGACATGGATCTCTTTGCACATGTCCATTGCCAGGATGAGGGTGAACCAGCCGGTGCTAAGGTAGGATCCTGACTGTATCCTGTACACACACACACACACACACACACACACACACACACACACACACACACACACACACACACACGCACACACACACACACATTTCATAAGACTTTGTTTGCACAGCATAGCAAGGCATTAATTGTGCAAAGGACGTCAATTGCAAAGGTCATATATGCTTGATTTATAATGATTCACTTCATATACTTCAGTCACATGTGCACACACTCACTCACACACACACACACACACACACACACACAAAAATTGCATGGGGGTGATATAACCAGAAATGCAATTTGTAGCGATGACGGGTTGGAGCAGCACAGGAGGGAAACGGCACATTATCAGCTGTACACAGCTTAGCAGCCCTCTGCTGTCTGGGCTGTCAGCACATCACTACTACTCTGCATTATTCATTAGTGAGCTGCCACTCCTGACAGCCCGGCCCAGTAGTGACTTCACACACACGCACGCACGCACGCACACACACACACACACACACACACACACACACACACACACACACACACACACACACACACACACACACACACACACACACACACACACACACACACACACAGAGCCTCGGAAAGCACAAACAGCATCACACAGGGCTGACATCGCCACATTTCCTTGAGCCGAAACACACAGCCTGAAGTGAACCAACATCTATCTTTTATTTCTCTCTCTTTTTTAAATTATTATTAATATTATTATTTTTTTACTGTAAATATAGATGTTCAAGGGATCTGCTGACCTACTGAATCACATGTTCCAAACACGAGATGTTCAGCAGAGGTTGCTTGGGTGTCAGATTCACACGCTCCTTCTCTCAAGGTCAACAACACGTTTACTTTGCATACGATGAATTGGATCGATGGGTCAATGGGTCAAACAGCGGTGTGATGACTGGATGAGGCTGATTCACTGTACTCAGTATCGCTCTCTCTTCTTCCTTCCCTTATGGAAAAGATATAGATACATTTTACTACCACATACAGTACAAGATCCTTAATAAATGTGTATAATATGAAACTCATAATTTGGGAACTTCATGAGTACAATTGTATACTGCCCCTCTGTAGAGATGGTTCCCAAGGAGCAGTGGGAGGACATAAAAGAGACCTCTCCCCCCCCCCCCCCCCCCCCGCCCCCCCTCTCCCCCTCCCTCTCAGAGACATGTATGGTTTATATGTTTGTTTTCTATTTTGAATCAGTTTGCCTGCTTGGTTCTAAACCCCCACCTCTGTAAAGTGCACTGAGACACTTAAGGCACAATCTGATTTGATCTGATTATAATATCTGCAGCTACTTTGGGCACATAAAATCCCTTACCTGCTTTTTCCACCGTAGAAATATAATCAAATGAAGGTATATTGTGTCACTTGCAGAGTTAGAAATGACTGTCCATGCTTTTATATCATCCCGGCTGGTTTACGGTAATTCCGTTTTTACCTGCCTCAGCAAATCGTCTTTAGACCGTCTCCAACTGGTCCAAAATGCTGCTGCTAGGATGTTAACCAGGTCAAGAAAGTCCTGCCATATCACACCCATCCTGGCCTCCCTGCAATGGCTTCCTGTACCTTTCAGGATTCACTTTAAAGTCTTTGTGCTCACTTATAGAACCTTACATCGTCAAGCGCCTGCATAGATATGTGATCTTCTCCACACTTATGTCAGCAGCCGGTCACTGAGGTCCTCTGACCAGGGCCTTCTGGATGCGCCCCGGACCAGGATGAAAACCAAAGCTGACAGAGCCGTTGAATCTGTGGGTCCCAAACTCTGGAATGCGCTCCCACAGTCTCTCCCTCTGTGGACATTTTTAAGGGACAGCTAAAGACAGCTAAAGACCTAATTCGAAAAAGTTGCCTCGTGCACAGTCGTATATGCTCAGTTCATCCACTGCTACTGGAGCAGGAATAACAGTATCAAACAGATGAAAGGATCCAGTGTGACTACGTGGGGTGGTTTTTGCTGCTTTAATAGTAGACAAAATGCGAACAACGCGTTTGGCACAAAGGCTTCGTCAGGTTGGCTTGCAGTCACATACAGGTGTGCCTTTTATAGGCTAGTCAGAAGTGACGTCATAATTTCATAAAATGACGATGACTGCTAAAGACCTGTTCAAGCAGGCTTTTGGATAGCCGTAAATGACTGTTGCTTCTGTTGTTTCTTTTGTATATTATTCCATGTTGTGATTGTGTATTTTGGGACTAATTGATCTATTTTACCTATGTGAAGCACTTTGTGACTCTGTGCTGTGAAAAGTGCTATATAAATAAAGTTTTACTCACTTACTTAAATAGAATGCTCCATGTTTGACAGAATACAATGTGTTTCATTTTGCTAGAGCAGAGAATTATATGACATGCGTTTGAGATAGTGACCAAAGGTCCATGAGCTAGGCTATCTCATGGCTGACAGTTGAACTATTGTCTCCTCCAGCAGTTGAAATAAATAGCCCAAACACGATGAATATTGGGCTACAAATCAGCACAAACTAAAGTCTAGAGACACTTTAAATAAAACAGGCCCTGAAAATCCCCCCTCACTCTCTCTCTTCTCTGGTGTGAACCTGAGAAGACAAGAGAGGCTTGAGAGTGATTGAGCCTGGCACGCTAGCGAGCGTCTACGCTAACGGCACTGGGAAATGAAAGCTGGTTGAGAAATGTTGCCCGGCACACTGGACCGAAGTAAGTAATCCACTAAGTCTGCACGCTGTCCCTGGCAGGCCCAAAGGCTGCGCGCGAGGGAGGAGGGAGCCTCCATAGAGAAATTCTCCTCTACTTGGCTCCAAAAACTCTATAGCGCAACACCTGGCATTCACAGGGAGAAGATACGAACATGAATGGGAGGGAAGTCGTACAGTAGCCTAGTGCTTGAACCGCACTCTTTGCGGTTCAAGCCTGACCTGCGTCAGGCTCCGACTTGAAACGGCACGCGACATCGGTCAAAACTATTCCGTTGTGAGACATGTTACGACCCAGCGAGCCAATTGCCAATCGGGAGGCGAGGAGAATTCATTACGCTTCAGCGGTGGAAGGCTTTGGCGGAGTTTTAATTTAATGTTACGGTAAGATGTGGCCTCATCAAGTCGGGGGGAAATGGCACGGTGATAGATCAATGTTAATAGCTGTTTATACGGCCTCTCCTGCTCGGCGCGGTCCAGTCAGGAGAGCGCCACCGGAACCTTGGGTCTGCAGACCTGGTCATCCATCCTCCATTGGAAGGAGAAAAAAATGTCGACATGGTGAAGAGTTATCAGACTCCTTTCATCAGAGCCGGCCCGGTGTCTCGCTCCGTGGGAGGAAGGGCGCCGGGTCTCACGGCTGGGAGAAATTGCCACTCAGCCGGAGCCTCTGAAGGTATTGTGAGCCTCTGCCTCGGTGTCGGAGGAAACACAATGCCCTTTTAATGATGGCCTCGCCAGCAGATGCAATGCTTTGAAAGCGACGCGTCAGTCTTAGACCAAATGTGAACGACAGCCTCCCCCTCCCACCCCCCTCCCCCCACCCCCACCTCCACCCCCACACACACTCCTTCTCTGAGCTTTGTATCCCACTATAAGCAATGGCTCCGGGCTGACACGAATGGCCGATGCGCTAGTTAATTGATTACGTTATACAAGAAGAAGAGATGCTGCTGCCTCTGTCCATGGGGGCGAAGACAAACATATAATTTTTTCCATATCTCTGAAGCACGAGCCCTTGGGACAAAACAACAAAATTATTTTGTCAGCGGGTGCACACACTTATTCTAATGATGGAGAGGTGCAATTGAGGTGCGTATTGCTTTCTGGACCATTTCTCAAGTTTCCCCTGCGGATGACAAGTGTATTTGTTTATTTGGATCCACATTAGTTATTGCAAAGGTAACCACTACTCTCCCTGGGTCCATAAGGTCATCTGCAATGACCCCCGCAAACCTGCAACGCTGAAAAGGCTACCAAGGTCGGCTGTAGCTCAGGAGGTAGGGTCCACGGTTCGAATCCCGGCTCCTCCTGATGACATGTCGAAGTGTCCTTGGGCAAGACACTGAACCCCAAATTGCTCCTAACGAACAGGCTAGCACCTTGCATGGCCGCTGCCGCCATTGGTGTGTGTATGTGTGTGTGAATGGGTGAATGAGTGGCCTTCATTGTAAAGCGCTTTGGATAAAAGCGCTAGGCTATATAAGTGCCGTCCATTTACCATTTACTTGTGCTGCTTGTGGCTCATGTTGACCATCACTTGACCATGCGCTATTAATAACAGAGTGGATGTCATCCCATACATACAGTAGCCGCCTTGAGTCATAGAGAACTCGCTTCAACCCATCTTTCGTGTGGATTTTGCCAGGTCAGCAGAAAAACTACTCTCCAATGGTTTTTCCATTTCTACTGTCTCTCTCTCTCTCTCTCTTTCTCTCTCCTTCTGTTGACTCTTGATCTATCTCTCCCCCGTCCACTGCTTCTCTCATCTGGCCCACTTCATCTCTCTCTCCCTCTCTCTCTCTCTCTCTCTCTCTCTCTCTCTCTCTCTCACACACCTCCCTGCCCCTCCTTTCTCATTGTTCGCTGTTTCTCACCCCCTACCCATGCGCTTCCACTTCCCCTCTCTCTCTCTCTCTCTGTCTCTCTCCCTCCCTCAGGTTAATGGTCTCGTTGTCCTCCTGAAGCATGTTGACACGGTCCAGAGGACGAGGAGGAGAGGAGAGGGTCGTAGAGAGAGAGAGAGAGAGACGGAGGCCCAGCAGGTCCAGCTGCTCCGACGTTCCGTGCTCTACGGTCAAGCGCCGGCAGAACCCGCCGGTCTTTCAATGTCCCACAATGCACCATTCTCAGACTGTGACTAGGGGAGGGGGGCCATATTTAGCAGGGGCTCTTCGTGAAGCGCCGACAGGGGAGGTGGGTATTTGCAGCACAGCAGAGCCTAGCAACTGTGTGGTTTACGTGTGGACCTGGAGTCTGTTCTTGTTATCGATGCCATGCGCTGCTCTGCGCTGAGACACATTTCTGCACAGTTTCACACACAGCACTGTTCATTTGCTCGGAACGAGGATTAGGCGGTTCGTGACTAGCGAGGATGAGCTCATTCTGCAGGGGAGACACAGCCGATGCCTCTGTTCTAACCCCATGCATTCTTTGAATGTTTGTGTCGAACCAACAGGGCCTGTCTGTTCTTGGCGAGAGAACTGCGTCCCTCGCGCTCGGTCACGTCTCTGCTTCGTCCCCCCTCATCCCCCCCCGGAGGACGTCCATCAGCAGACGGGATCCAGCACAAGCTGAGCCTCGCGCCGCACTCCCGATGTTGAACGAGATCCAAGCGCGTGTTCCCACCTGGTATTTACAAAAAGAACATCCAAAATGCCGAAGCAGATGGCGCCAAAAACGGGAGAGCCAGAAAAACAGTTTCCCTTCATCCCCCTGCTGTACGGCTTGTATCTGTGTGGCACTTCATCCTGGCGAGAGTAACGCCATGCGTCAAATTCACTGTGAGGGGTCCAGGGCGTCTATACTGATCCCTATCTAGCTGGCTCAGAGGACTTAAATCATTCTCTCTGGGGAGAGTGGAGCCTACATCTAACACTCCTATGGCCGCCACCAACAGAGACGTTTTTTTGCTCGATCATCACGTAGCGGCATGCTGGTGGAGCGAGCTTTGGACTCAGAGGAACCAGCTTCTGAAGTAGGGAGGGGATCTAGGTATCTAACTATCCAGTCCGGTTTAGGGGGGGAATGGAAAACAATGGCCACTGGTATTAAAGAGTACTTCAACCCAAGATAGTATTCCGGTTTCACTGCGAAAGAATAAAAACAAAAAGACAATCTCTTCTGCAGCTTTGCTCCTCTGCAGAAGGGAACTATTAAGCAAAGGATAAAAACGATGTGTCTTATTGGTCTCCGCAGTAACACCCATTCATTCATTTAATTGAGTTCATCATCGGTCAGCTATATCAATCTTCCAACATTATCATTCTGCTTTGTTTACACTATAATGATTTTTAATGATTTTTAATCAGACAGATAATAAAAATCCAAATAACTATTCTGAATAATAGTAGTTCAAAGCTGAAATAACAGCGTCAGCATGTTAATGTGATTTTCTATATTCCTACCATCTCTCTGTTGTCTCTCTCTCGACATGTGTGGGCCACGCTGTGGTCCACTTATAAACAGCTAATAGATGTCAACAACAGTGTGGGCTGCCTCCAGGCCCATGGTTGGTTGGTTGATGACTAAACAGGGTATCTGGATGTTAACAGCTCACCGTGTTCATAAAGTACACTTTTTACCTTTTATACTGTAGTGCTAAAAGCATCTATTATGCTGTAGAGGCACACAATTAGCCAATTCAAATGTTTTCTCACGAAATGAACATTAACGTGTTGTGTTCATTTTCCTACCAGTGTGTAAAGCTGCAGTTCAATGGAAAATAACAAATAGACAATGTGACATGAGCTCACAGGGGCCAACTCAATATTCCAGTGGAATGACTTCCCAGAGGTCCCTGGAATATTAAACCTCCATTACAAAAGCACAGACGGATAGAATTCTCCGGGGATGGGGAGAATAAAGACAAAGACCTTACATCCAGAATTACGCCTGGTACTACTATTGACTTAAAAGCTGAATAATCGATGAATCCCAGTTGGAGTGTTGAATAATTTAAGCAAAATCCTTTCCTCTGGCTTTGCTGAGAGATGAACTCCAGGGAGTAATCTCTGATAGAATGACAATGCCCATAAACCAAAGACATCACTCTTGATTATACTCAAGCCTCACTAGGTCTCTTCTTAAAGCAGCGAGATTCATGTCAGTCGAGAGCAAAACTAATCTGGGCGAAACAGTAATGGGCCAGAAAGTGTCCCTCTGGGGACGGAGGACCCAACTACCTGGGTTAGTACGCTTTTGCATTTGCAAATTGCAACCAAACTTTGCTCAACCTTGACAGGTGTAGACACTGCGCCACTCAAAATGCTAAAGATGCAACTGTGACGTAACGCAACTGTGAAGCATGGACACTACTCGGCCCGTTTGAAAACACTGAGGCTGTGTTGAAAGCTGTCCAGGAAAGAAAACATTCAATTTCACACAGGAGTCAGGTGCAGCGAAGACATCAGAAGCCTCTCATTTAGATTACTATGATTGGTATTTCAATGCATGTAAAATCACACCGAACACAAAGCAATGTAACCCACTTCTGATTCTAAAACAGCTGAGGTATGTTGAGCAAATTCATTATTTCCTTGTTGCTGGTGAACTAGAACTCTGAATGTGGCACACAATGCCATTCATGGATTGTGAGATGGCGGCTTGACAATTTTACAAGCAGATTTTAATTTGGCTGCCAAAATCAATACCGATTCCTATTTAACGTAGCTTTCTTCAACTGACAGCAGCGCATACATCTCTGACAGAGTGCATTATAAACAAGGGGGTTACGCTGTATTGGAATAATGACACTCTCTTCACATCTACCAACACAGACATGAGATCTGTCTGTGTCCTGTTTGGCCAAATACACTTCAATCTTACTGAGGATGATCGGCTATCAAATTATATTTCCATACTTGTAATGCATGTAGAATGATGTCCGACTAGTATGAATGTCTGTCAGTACAGGTTAAAAGACCTCGTTAAATGCAGAAGTTATTTAGTTCGACACATTATATTACAGATACAAGTCCGTGTGTGAGTTAGAATGTTGCTCAGAGGGTCAGGTTAGTCTGACCCAAAGGGAGGCTTAAAATTCAGCACTTGCTGCTTTTTAAATGTCAAACACCGACTTGGTGGGAGAGAGAGAGAGAGAGAGAGAGAGAGAGAGAGAGAGAAAGAGAGAGAGAGAGAGAGGAGAGAGAGAAGGAGAGCAAGAGTAAGCATATGCCATACCCCTGTTAAACATATGCCCTGAAGTTTAGTTTTTATGTGATTTTTTATTTTCTCTTCATTGAAAATACTTAGCATGTTTTGAAACATGATTGTTCACACTGTATCTGGGCTATATAGTCAACCTGGGATAAAAATACCAGTGTGTGTATTTAGTCTGCTTTTGAAGCCAGACAGGCAGTTGATCTTGTTAGGGATAATCACATTTTGGGTCGTTACATGACCAGAGATGCAGGTGTGGGGTGTGCGTTTAAACACCGCGGCCAGCCGACCTGATGCAATTGGACACGGTGAAGCAGAGCGTAAAATGCATTTACTAGCTCTGCAGCTCCGGGCGAGCCTCCACCACGTCTACCTGGGCTCGCTCTCAGCTGTTACGCCTTCACTGTGACCCCTACAGGAGTGGATCTGCTCCCCCCCCCCCAACTGCAGGAGGGTCACGCTCACACAGCTACGGGGAGGAGGGGGGGGGGGGGGCAAGCCGCCGTAGAGGGCAAAAGGTTCTCTAGAACATCACGGCGTGGCTGCCTGTTAATAGGAGCTCCAGCACCATACTGTAATAGTCTCATTATATTTGTTGGTGCCATAACGCTAATGGACTTGAATGAAGACGCGCCTCTTGTCGTTGCCCACTGACGGCCCCCTCTCTCTGCTCCCTCTCAGTGGGCCCCTCAGTTCTTTCTCAGATGGGGTCATTGTAAGAACGCAGAGAATGGAATGAGGGCTAAGATGCGTTTTTAATGTCTCCTTAGAGAGAGGGAAAGGTGATGAGTTTTTCGCCCTTTGGTTTGTCTCCTTTGTTAGTTTTCTGAATGCTCAGATGTATTTTCACACTCCCATTAGGCTCCATCTCCATCGAAACGGTGGCGCCATGGCTACGGCTGAAACGTCCAAGAAACCTGTTTTTGCATCTAGACCTGAGTGTGCGGTTTCTGCTTACTTTATGTGTATTTTCTTCTCTTTGCTAACAACTTCCTTTAATAGCGTCATTAAATCAGATAATAACACGTTATGGAAAACACAGCAAGATGAAAATATTCTCATGCGATGTGCTGCAGTTTTGATTAAAAGCCCTCTTTGTATTGCTCATATACCACATCTATGTATAGCCTATATTAGATACAATGTGTTCTTTCTCCATTTTCTTCATGTTGTGAGAAACACAATCTCTCTGTTCCCTCTGCTGGCGTGGCATGATAAGCATGAAATTACAGTTATGTGGGATTCTCTTGTGAGGGCACGTTTTTTTTTTTTTTTCCAATGTACCCTCAATCATCCAAGCCAGCACCAGGCTACAGAGATTCAATCAGCTGTATTGTCAACACACATAACACACAAACACAACGCGAAAAATAATAACACCAACAAGACATAAACATATACAAGACATATACAGATAGAATGCCCCGGCTATCCTGTACTGTATGTACAGTATTCTGAAAACAGAAGACCCCGCATTCTAGAACCTGATCTGTCTTATGAGCAAATAAGTGAACCTTTTTAAGTGACGGAAATGTGATCAAGCCAGAGTTCAGTCAGTGCATAGAACATTTTGTGACACAAAAGTCCTCTATTATCTTAAACCATTAGCGGGTTGGGGATTTCTGACAGGGATATACACTCATAAACCAGACGCTTAGGTTATTATGGTGCACAATCGCATTTGTTGCTTTGAACATAGATTAAAAACACTCCATCAAAACCCCCTTTTCTTTGGATAAAGCATTGTGTGTCTACAGAAAGAGTGAGTGATTTATTTTGACAGATTACTGTTGATGCATGTATTTAAGTAGTTTCTGTCACTCTGTTTTGGGAAAACATGGAGGCTTGACATGTTGAATAATACACTGGAAATGTTCTGGAAAACAGGCAGTAAAAAACACGTGCAAGGTTTCATAAATACGCACGCACGCGCGCACACGTGTGTATTTAGTCTGCTTAGTCTGCACACACACACAAACACACAAATAAAGAGATGAGTGAGTGAGCACAGACCCAGGCCGTGGAAGCCCAGGTGGTAGTGTTGTAAAGTGACAGAGTGATTCACATGTTCTGTCCCAGCCTGCGTGAGGCACCGTGATGAACCGACCGGTGGAGATCTGGTGGGACAGGTGAGCCCCAGCAGGTGTGACCGCAGGTCTGATAACAGCAGGGGTCCAGCCTGCTCCCGGCTCCAGACACGGTTTGCTATTGTGGGGCTAGAGTACCGAATGGCGCGTTAAAGTAGCAGTCAGGGACGTTTAGGGAATAGTGAAGAGCGAGTGGGCGGCGCGTCATACAGTAAGAACACCATTTCTTCCTTTCCCTTAACAGTCAAGCTCAAGAAATGGCGGCCCTCAGGGACGTGCACAAATAGACGAGGTGGTGCTAGAGCACCTGCCCTTTGCCCTCTGGACAAGGCAAGTGCCCTTTTGAAAGATACTTTTTATTTTTTTATTTTTTACAGTGTAGGCCTACTGTATGTGGCCCATGGTGACATCGATCAATTCTCGATTAAAAGCGTGTAATAATAATGCCCCAAAATGCGTTGTAATTTTTCCAGACCCCCCCCACACACACACGCACGTGCCCGCGGCACAGCCGTGCCCCTCCCCTCCCTCTCTTCCTTTGTCAACGGTAAACACGAAAAGCGGACACAAACGGAGGCGCGCTGCAGCAGCACTACACACAGCACATCTCCTCCCTGCCCTTTCCTCATCCAGAGTGCCCGAGTGATGACAGCTAACCAGCCAGGTAACACATAAACCAAACAAGTGTATTGTTTGCCCCCTAAGCCTCAGTTGCCAAACTATAACTTGCATTTATTTGTCTCTGTTGTGAAGTAAGTCTGATACAGCGCCAAACAGCTGAGCCTAAATTAGCCGACTGCCCACCTGCGTAACAAGCTAGCTAGTCATAATCAATTAATGGACTTAACGTAATGATGACCACCACACAACCAATGTCGGTAGAATTTGTTGTTGGTACAGCATGTGAAGCTTAAGCTATCAGTATACTTAAGCTGAATATTTAGTATTATGTAGTAACCTTAGGGCTGGCAAGACACACGCGTTTCAGCCTCTTCTCACGCTCACACTTCACAATTCTCACGCGGAGAAATGAGCAACCCCTACATTCTACAGGCCCGTAGCCAGGGGTGGATCGAACGAATCGAACAGGGCAAAAGCACACCCCCCCCCCCCCCCCCAACAACTCACGCGACAATACAAAATCTCTGTGAGCCCCCCCCAACAACTCGCGCAACAAGCAAAATACTTAAATTATCTGTCAGCAACCCCCCGTCAACATCTCGCCGCGCAAGATGCCCTCATTTTTCACTGAGCACCTGCCCCCCAAAATGTCTGTGCACGCCACTGGCGGTCCTTCTTGTAGCCAGCCAGCCAACCAACCAACCAGCCAGCCAACCAACCAACCAACCAACCAGCCAACCAACCAACCAACCAACCAATCAACCAACCAGCCAGCCAGCCAGTCAACCAACCAACCAGCCAACCAACCAGCCAACCAACCAACCAGCCAACCAACCAACCAACCAGCCAACCAGCCAACCAACCAACCAACCAGCCAACCAACCAACCAACCAACCAATCAACCAACCAGCCAGCCAGTCAACCAACCAACCAACCAGCCAGCCAAGCCGTTTGAATCTGAATTTGAAATTCTTCTTAGGGGACAGGCTGGGGCCCAAGTGGTGGGAAAATGACTCAGGGATCCTGAACTGTGGTATTATTTTTTCCTCCAATCAGACTATTTCTGGTTCTGATGCTATCATTCCTCTTGAATATGGTAATCCTCTGTAGATGGTGTCTGCAAAATGATTGAGACAGATAGCGGCAGACTGGTTCTCTCATCTCTAATTATGTCAAAGCTGTTAACACACACACACACACACATACACACACACACACACACACACACACACACACAGACACACACATACACACACATACAGACACACACGCACACACACACACACACACACACACACACACACACACACACACACACATCTGGGAAAACTTCTCTCTGTGTTCTTGATCAAGCTGGGTATTCACACCTATCAGCAGCGAGACCACATGAGACATCACAAGCATCCCCGAGTTTGCTAGCTTCGCACAAAGCCTCCGTGTTCCGTCGACGGCCGTTCCGTGCATAAGAACACCACGGTGGAACCGAAGCCCGGTGCTGCACACCGGAATCCTCTCCAGAAGCCAGGGCCGCTCTTAATTACATGTGGGAATATCCGAGGCGCAGAGCACCGTGATGGTGAACGCCAGCGTTAGTCTGATACAGCCTGGCTCACTCTAAACAATGGACGGTCTGGTATGGGGTTCTCACTGTTGTAAACCTCCCCCTGGGCCCCTCCCCCTGGACCCCTCCCCCTGGGCTCCTCCCCCTGGGCCCACAGACGAGGATTATCTTCCAGTACTAAACGATTAGCCCTGGGCAGGCGGGATGCGTCTCTGGGCTGCTCGCTCTGTTTCTCCCTGTTTGGGTTGTGAAGATCTCACGCTAAGCGACACACCGACGTTTGTGACTCATCCATAATGACATAATGATCAACTAAAAACTATTATCCGGCTTTTCATGTGCAATCATAGTGTGAGCCAAGATACTGTCACTGGAGTTCTGAATTAAGCTACAAAGACTGCCAGTAGCATCTAACTTCATTAACCTGATTTCCCTGACGCTGGTGTTTGGCTGATTCTATCTAGATGAGTACGTCTAAAGGGTCTCATCAAAAACACTTGTTCAAAATGGCCTCCGGTACCACGCGAGAGTCCGCAGGGGCTGTTAAGTAAATTACTTCCAGAGGGAAGAAAGGGTCAGTGAAGGCGTGTGTGCACTGGAGCAAAGAAACGCAATATCAATAAGGTGAGCCAGGTCGATGCACACTAACTGGCTGTCCACTCTACAGACAGCTGCTCTGCCTAGGAGCGAACATCTGTATGGGGGCATAACGGAACACAAGCGATTAATTCGGCACACCTCGCCGGCGCTCACTCATCAGGACGATTATCGACCTATCGAGTCGAGTCCTCACTAAGACTAAGAAAGTGGATCACATCACTCCAGTTCTGAGGACTGGCGTCCTGTCTGTCAAAGAATTTACTTTAAAATGCCGCTGTTGGTTTATAAAGCACTGAATGGTTTAGGGCCAAAATATATTTCTGATCTGCTGCTACGTTATGAACCATCCAGACCCCTCAGGTCATCTGGCACAGGCCTGCTTTCTGTCCCCAGAGTTAAAACAAAACATGGAGAAGCAGTGTTCAGTTTTTATACTCCACATATCTGGAACAAACTTCCAGAAAACTGCAGGTCTGCTGCAACTCTCAGTTCTTTTAAATCAAGACCGAAGACTTTTCTTTTCACCGCTGCTTTTTTATTAAATCAAATAATTATTCATTCATACACTGCACTATAACTTTTATTCCTGTGTTTTGTTTTTCCTGTACTTTGTTTTAAATGTCAATTTTTTGCATTTCGTTTTATATGACCTTTTATGTGTTTCTTGCACTTTGTCTATGCTTTTAATGTCTCATGTAAGTAAAGCACTTTGAATTGCCTTGCTGCTGAAATGTGCTACACAAATAAACTTGCCTTGCCTATCCGAGACGCCAGGCCGTACCAGCCCTACCGCCGGACGCGGCGTTAAGAACGCGGTGTTTCGCTCACCTGTCTTTCCCGGTCTCCTTCTTGAAGACCGTGTCGCAGTAGTTCATGCGGTCCTCCGTGGTGACGTAGATGCGCGCGCGGGGGTAGTCGTCGGCCGCCTGGCGCAGCATGTTGTAAACCACGCCCTTGCCGTCCGTGCGCATGTTCCTCAGCGGGCCCCACACCACGTACAGCGTGTCGTTGTCCTGCCCGAAGAAGTGCTGCGGCCTCTGGAGGAGCAGCGGCACGCTGGTGTGGGACACCACCCTCAGGGTGGTCCGGCGGCCCACGTCGCGCTCGAAGCCGCGCGTCGGCGCGTTGTTCATCCGCCAGATGCACGATGAGCGGTCGATCTGGGGGCCGGCCGCCTGGTCCAGCATCTGGCCCGAGCTGGACACGACGCTGCACACGTCACAGTGGAGCTTCAGGGGCTGGGGGGGGGGAGGGGGGGGAGAGGGGGGGAGGAGGAGGAGGGGAGCAGAGGGAGTGCACGCCGTTATTTATCGCCTCTACACCGTCGTTACACTGGCATTGTGTTCATCACCCCGACATCCATGTTGCGAGGCATCGTATATTTGATCGTGTATCGTGAAATGGGGCCACTCTGAGTTCACCAGGTGGTCCGAATTTGTGGTAAACCTCCACTAATTGCTTTACACTAAGCACTGCGCAACAAAAAGACTTGGTCTTGAAGAGCGCAGTGTGCTGTGACCACAAAATGGGAGATTTATTTAATTGAAGTTAATACGCTTGCCGTGTCTTTATAAGATTAAACATACTTAAGAAAATTAATTGAAGTGAAGAAGAGAAATGGAGAGGAGGGTTGCTGTCATCTAGACAGCTAAGCAAGACATGTTATCACAATGCATGCACTCCGGATGATCGATGGCATTTGTGCATTACGGTAAGTGCATTCTGCGTCATGACGTTGACCATATCCACAGCCATGACTCACACACACATCTGCTGTTGTGACACAGGGAGCCCGAGCTGACGCAAGGTTCCTTTCTGGGGGGCATAACTTCCCGGGAGCCAGGGTATTATACGGCCCCCTTTCAAGGCTGGATATGAGGCCTTTGTGACTGGGCTCTATCCTTCATTGACTTGATGGCGGAAACTGGAGACGCCCATCACTTTGGGCCTTGAGCTGTCAGCGGTGCCCCCATTAGCGGCCAGCTAGTCTCCTCAGCCCCCTCTCATAACTCCATCTCGCACGCCTCTCGGCACATATAGATTATCCTGGTGGGCCGGCGCTCCGCGGCCACCCCCGGCTGAGTGAGAGCGCGCAGCGTTGACCCCCTCCCTCCCAGGAACCAGAGAGGCTCCGTCTCCCCCGGCGTTCTAGCGCTCATTTTGATGTAAATTGATCGGACGCATTTGGATATAAATTAATCTGGGAGATATACGGGCGCGTTCAGGAGCGGGCAGGTCCCATGGATCAAACGCCCCATCGGAAGGCTGTGCAGTCGTATGAATCCCATCAATTTCGCTCTCGCTAATAACCGAGAATGTCTGCTCCCTTTAAAAGCAATGCGTTAAAAAAAGAAAGAAAGTAGGTTATGAAGCCGAGCTTAACGCCGGGGATAGGCATCCGTTATCCGTGCCGTTTGGGGGGTACTCTTAACCTTGACTGTCTTTAGAAGTCCTGAAACATGCCTCTTTAACGAGAGATGGTTAGTGTATTAATGTGGCCTTCCGCTGCCAAGGTTCCCTTGGGCCACTGGTGACTTAGTAGGTTGTTCATACTGTATATGTAGAATTCACCCACAAAATCCTTTAAAGGGGAACGCCACTGTCATAGCAAGTTTAGCTCAAATGTCGCTTTGTCCTCAATGAAACGGATCCGTACACACCAACGTTTAACCGATCCGTGCAGTAGTGAGCTAGCTCCTTTTTCCTCTGTGCGCGCACCCCCATTATAATGGAGGTCTATGGGCCTCTGCTAAAAACTATGATAAACATGCATTTTCAAGGCAGCAAGCGCCAGGAAGCCCCTTACCGGTCTCAGTAGAATGTCGTCTTGTGAAATGAATCGCCATCCCCATGTGTTGACGTGTTAGGCATGGCTAGGAGGATGTAAACAATTGTCTAGCTTTACCGCGGCGGAAGTATACAGTGCGAAAGGTATGGTGTAGTGCAGGGGTCTCAAACTCAAATTGGCTTGGGGCCACTGCTGGTATCGTCCACTCATAGGAGGGCCACTTCAATGTCAACTTCAACTATTCAACTACTTGGAAAATTTAATTTTTCATTTCCATAACTAGACTCACAACTCAGTCTCTAAATGCTGCAAGACTATTCCATAACTAACATTTTCATCATACAAATTCAAACCGGTTTCCATTCATTTTAATATATTTTAACAGTTAGTGCTGCAAATCTTTTTTCCATACTTTTATTTTATCTTGAATAGCCTACATTTGTACTTTATTCTGTTTTAGCTGCAAGATGCATCACTACTGTAAGCCTGCCCTGGATCTGTAGCTATTGGCATTTATTAAAGTTCAAGTTTGTTTCCATTTCTTACCAGACACTTGAATACATTTGTAGGCTACTACTCTCTCTTGCTAGACACTCTATCTTGAAAGACTGAGACGTTAGCTCTCAGCTGTGTGGCTCGTTTTTTCCTCTCTCCCTATGACACTGTTCTCCATGTTTAGTAATGAATAGCTCTTGACATTATATTCCTTTAGAACAGCGACTTTGTTCTTGCATATCAGGCAGGTAGCATTTCCATTGAACTCCACCAAAAATACTGCAATGTCCATATTTCTTGAAACATGTCTGTGTTCCTAACGTTAGTTAACCATGAAAACAGCCTCTCGGTGTCTAGCTGCATTCCGTTCATTATTCAAAGTCGTGTGCGGATTGATTGCACCTGTGGCTGTATGCAGCATTCACGTCGCGCGCTGCGCACAATAATAGAATTTCACTCACACCCTGCGCTTCCTGCCTTGAAAATGCATGTTTAGCATATTTTTTAGCAGAGGCCCATAGACCTCCATTATAAAGGGAAGGCACACAGAGGAAAAAGGAGCTAGCTTACTACTGCACAGAGATTGGTTAAATGTTGGTGTGTACAGATCGGTTTCATTGAGGACAAAGCGACATTTGAGCTAAACTTGCTATGACAGCAGAGTTCCCCTTTAACATCCCTCATCCTAGCTTTGAAAAAGGTGCCGTGCACTGATCAATTCTAAGTGCTTTAGGGTTGGAGATGTCAGATACAGTATCCTGTATTAGAACTGAAATGCAATTTAAACTTACTTTTCAAATGCCACAAATGCCAGGCGCTTTATTTTTCAATGTTTTCTTAATACCATAAGGGCAATGTAAACAGTCTAGAGAGTTTCTCATTAAAATTGCCACCAAAGCAATTTCTAGCTGGTATGGTATTTGGAAAAGTCTGCGAATAAAAATGATAACATTTCTAATGAAGTGTGGAGTGGGAAGTGAAATCGCTGAAAGAAGGAGGCAGAGAATTCACAGCCCTGGTCTGATGAAACACCATACAGGTTCAAGAACGGCTCCTAACACGCTGTGTGGCAAACCCAACCATATGTGGGTGATGCAAGATCACCTCACTGTCCATAACAGCCCCTAGCTGTCTGGTAAAGGTGTTAATACATGCTTAATGACTGTTGACAGCTAACGCAGCACAACGCCGCACGTGGA
Source organism: Borostomias antarcticus (assembly GCF_949987555.1). Taxonomy (NCBI): domain Eukaryota; kingdom Metazoa; phylum Chordata; class Actinopteri; order Stomiiformes; family Stomiidae; genus Borostomias; species Borostomias antarcticus. Next base: position 8,943,248 of record NC_140257.1, on the reverse strand, counting down.
CATAATCACTTATGACACCTGACACAAGGGCATCACTCTTGACTGAAAGCCTATGGCATTCCACGTCTTCCATGAATGATTTACAGGAGTTGCCATTCTGTACTGTTGTCGTCCTCGGTGAGAAACCCAGTGGTAGAGGGAGACAGAGGATCCTGCTGCACCTGCAGTTCCCGACAGTCTTTCATATGATTTACATAAACATCCACAGGGACCGGCAGCAAAGTGATTTAGGCAGGCTTGCCCGGGCGCGTCCCGGCCCAGAAGAGGGTGCAGATATGGGGATCGCTGTAACGTATGATTGCCTCTGGGCCGGCGTTGCACTCAACCCTCCAGAGGCGGGGGGCCGATGCTTCACATCAATCTACCAATACAGGCCCAGTGAAAATAAGACATCCTCTATTCATCACAGAGGCCAACCAATAAGCCCCTCTGGATAGGCTGCCACCCAACTAGGGACAACACACTATGAGCAATGTTCAATCTACCGCTCTGTTCTGTGGCGCGTGTGCCTATGGGCAACTGCAACATAGGCTTATATGGTTTCTTCCATGTGAACAATTTGCTTTCAACATCTACGAGCTCAAGGCAAATTCCCACTCCTATCGAAAACAAGAAACGTGCAATTTGGTTTAACATTTTCATGTTCAGGGAATTGAACCGTTTTCTTTGATATTGAAATTTCCATATATTGTGCAGGGAATATACAGAACAGAGCTGTTTGATGTAAAGAACAGGATCACGAACTTAGTTGTTTGAAATTACAAAGGTTACACAACAGATACATTTAACAGTGCTATGTCTAATCCATCACAGAAAACGAATATAATGAATAAAGAAAATATATTTGTGTTTGTGTGTGTGTGTGTGTGTGTGTGTGTGTGTGTGTGTGTGTGTGTGTGTGTGTGTGTGCGTGTGTGTGCCTGTGTGTGTGTGTGTGTGCATGGTGTGTGTGTGTGTGTGTGTGTGCATGGTGTGTGTGTGTGTGTATGGTGTGTTCATGGTGTGTGTGTGTGTGTGTGTGTGTGTGTGTGTGTGTGCGTGTGTGTTTCTCTCACCTCCTGCTTGGGGATGCTGACGTAGCCCAGGTGGGGGCTGAAGGTCTTGTGTGGCGGTCTGGAGAACATCCAGCGGCTCTGGCCGAAGACCGGCTGCAGCAGGAAGTAGGGCTTCTCAGAGTAGCTCACCACGACCACGAAGAGAGACACCACCGCTATCAGACTGGTGGCGATGACCGACTTCTTCTGAGGACAGAGAGGGAGAGGACCGGGCTCAAATCAGCACAGTGCATACTCCATAAAAGTCAGGAGTTCTTCAACTTCTCATCTTAACGTTGAACATTTTCAAAATGCTCAAATTAATCAGGAAGGCCATACACCGAAAAAGAGCTTAAAAAAATAAATAAAATAAAGTAAAATCCCTTCCCAGCAACTCAAACCTTATTGATCTCTATCATATTTGCAATTCTCTGTACTTCTAATCTGATTGAGCCTACATTAGCATAGGCCTAGTTCAAAAAGAGCAAAACCAGCTCACGTAGCACAACCTGAAAGTTCTCATAATTTTCTTTATGGGCAACAGGATTAGGAGTCGGCCTTGGCCACCGCGAGCAAATACAATACTGTCGTCGTTTTTTCCATTTCAGCGTTTCAGCCAATAAAGTCACATAGAGCACTATTGTTTCATCCGCCACTAAACACCGAAATGATGGAGGTGGGAGAAGAATTGACGAGTGTGCAGAAAGAGTAGTGAGGGATGAATAATGGATGAGCGCTAGAGGACGCACAAAGGTCTCCACCAGGAGATGCTATTGGCCGGATAGAAAAAGAGATCAATGCACAGAAACGATGAGAGAGAGAGAGAGAGAGGGAGAGAGAGAGAGAGAGGGAGAAGGTGGAGGGGTATAATCGGTCTGCTGAGAGATAACTTTTGCATGATACCGCATCTCAAACCCAGGGTGGTGAAAAACATTTAATCCACACAGACCAGGTAAAGCCTTATACTTTGGTCAGCAACATCAATGCAATGGTAGAAGTTACACCACTCAACACGGTTACGTGTTGAAATGCCCTGGTTTTTAAAGTTGCCATTTTTCAGAGTCTTTGAAGTTTTCTGATGGCAAGATTCAGTGGGTGGAGGAATGGTGGGGTGTCTCTCAGCAGCACTGCTCGACCCACCCGCTCTGATCTCCCTCTTCAAACGCCCGGGGGGGGTTGAGGCGCGCCCTCCCACTGGGTGGAACATCAAACATGGACGGTTGATGAAAAAAGGAAGATTTACTGAACCGACTCACATTTTAACAATTGTTTCAACAAATGTTACATCACCCTATTTCATGGCTCCATTACAAACAATCGTTGATAAGGATGGGATTCTACTTTGATCTCAGGCCGAATGGTGCCAAGAGGGTTACACTTTTTCACTGTTTTTGAGATATTTTGGTTTTGATATATATCTGGCAAAATAATATATTCAGGAATGTGTGAATAAATCAGATTTTTAAGGTTTAGCGCACAATACACAAACACCCCCTCCACATTTTAGAGTTCTGCCACTCACACTTGCCTTTCATTATTCCGCCTGAACAAGCTCCCATTGCGATTAGGGTCTGAAAAAACTCTCATCCAGAGTGATTTCCTGGTTGGAATTCCAACCAGAGACTGTTTTGTGGACTTCAGGAGAGGAGGAAAAAGCCACCCCCATCATCATCAACAGGGAGGAAAGGAGAGCCACTTCAAACTCCTAGGGATGCAGATCTCTGATGAGCTGACCTGGACACACAACACAGTGGCCATCCTAAAGAAGGCACAACACCTCTACTTTCTGAGGCGTCTGCGGAGTTGGGGCATGAGCACACAAGCACTTGACCTTCTACCACAGCGTCATTGATAGTATCCTGACTGGAGGCTTCACAGCCTGGTACGGCAACACCACCGCCCACGACAGGCCTGCCGTCCAGAGGTGGTGAAGACAGCAGAAGATCATGGGTGTGGAGCTCCCAGCCATCGAGGATCTCTACAACCAATGCTGCTGCAGGACGGCCATCTCCATCACAAAAGACACCAACCCTCCCAGCTACCACCTGTTCACACAATCTCACCAGAGAGACGGAAGATGGCTGAGTATCAGGACTGCGGACGAGAGGTTCCACAACCGCTTCTTTCAGGAAACCCTAATCGCATTTTTGAACGTTTGAAAGTTTCAAAGATCAAAGATACAGGGGCTGGAGCCAGGCTGTTTCACACTGGGATCCAATGATGCTGTGACAGTTTATGGTTCCAAGCTTTGATGAACGCACACAGCAGATTTCCGCAGAGAATTCACTCCGTAGCCTATTCTGCAGCGTCACATCCATCTCCTCCGGTGACAACAAGAAAAACCAACGGAAAACCTCCTTTCTTCCTTCAGCCTCAACCGGGCCACAAATCAGTGGGAAACGTCGGGGAGTCCGGGGTGATTGGAGGGCAGGGAGGGGGCGGGGCAGGAGATTAACTTCCCCTGGCTGAACGGGCGACATATGACTCCTCTCCTCTTCTTCTCATCGGTCAGAGTAATCACCGGCGTTTTCCGGATGGTTCTGCAGTTTTGGAGCTTTCAGACTGAGAGGGGCGAGCGGTGAAAGGGTGGACAACAACACCGCCGGACGCGCTCAGACGACGGCGGCAGCAGCCGCGGAATCAGGAAGGACCTCATTCAGCTCGAGGCTTAGATATTATAACATTCACAGAGCTCGCTTCAATATAGAATATGAGTTTGACTACGGCGTGTGACCGTGCATAATTCAAAGGATCGATTTGTAACGAAAGTCCAGACACAACATACACTGTCTGGCACTTCAATGGAGGTAATTCAGACGGAGCTCGAAAATGACCTTTCAAAGGTCAAGAGGGAAAGGATACCAGACACCTTTTACATGTTTGGGCTAGGTTTTTTTTTTAATAGGAAGGCTAAAAAACATCTTATGCCGAAAAAGTATTCTGTTTTACAAAACAAACCCCCACTGGTGATGACATTAAGATCTCTGGCACCTTTTCACTGAGCTCATTCTACTGGGCGTCATTTCCAAAACATAGCCTCGTCTGAGAGGGCGAGTGCCCAGAGTCCAGGGGCTATTTCTGGAGACGTGAAAGCCTCCTTTGTGCAGCTATTGATCTCTGCAGGCCGAGAGCGCTGAGGATCATTGAAACCCAGGACATGGAAGGACCATAATTCTCGCAGTCAGAGCCTCTTGGTGTGTCTGTGTGACTAGACTTTATATAGAATAATATTGAGACGGCAGCAAGTCAATTCCCTTAACTGGAGCACTGGGGTAAATTTGAGGAAAATGTGTCCCTCATTAACCAGACTGTATCACAAGCCATCAAAATCCCCCTCTAAGCTGTGTCTGTGTGAGTAAGGAGTACATTTTATAGAATACAGAAATACCTTGGAATGACTAATACTTGGTGAAGAAAATATCATATTTCATTCAAGACGCTGATGGCAATGGGAATTTAAATGATGAGTAGCTCAGCCTGGACAGAATGGCTCATGAAAAAACATATCTGGTAGCTATTTTCAGACGTCTCCTGAGCACAAGCAAAAAAGAAAACTACGTTTGCATTGCAAAAACACTACCTTCCTGGCACGTTATTCCAGCTTCCATGGTCCAGCGAGCAGTTAAATCCAATTTTAATTAATCAGGGATTCAAGAAAATATTTACAAAGCCTCTCTCTCTCTCTCTCTCTCTCTCTCTCTCTTTCTTCCTGATTCCACAACCAGTGTCACTGCTCTCCAAGGCAATAAGAGACAGACATTACAGAAACCTTTCGTGATTAAGTGGGTTTTGGCGTATTATTTCAGTTCACTGAATTACTTCAAGAATGTAATTAGTAATCAGATCTTTTAAAAAGTAATTTGAGTACAACTGTAGGAGACAGGAGGAAAACCTTTTCAATTGCAGTCGCTTTTTGAAAGATCACTTCAAAATGCATATTTTCTTTTGTGCAAAAGCGAATCAATATGAATTAAAATGATAAGTATGCATCTGCTAACTGTTATCTGAACTAGTGAGTGAGAAGATTGAACCACAGCAGCAGGTCACACACGGGAAGACCTGAGAATGTGGCTGTGGAGCAGGTCCCTACCAAGCCCAGCAGAGGGGGCAGTGCACACACACACACACACACACACACACACACACACATACACAGCAGACTGCTGCCTGTATCCAGCCCATTTGAGCATTCACTTTTTTGGTTCAACGCCGACATGAATTTTTCAATGCATAATGACTATTTACCAATTTGCCAAACGCTGAAAAAAAGAAAGAAACCCTGAAATATTCACGGCATCCAAAAGTCATTTCCATCTCAGTTCTCTCAAAGAGGATCCCTCTATGGAATTGTAGTCACTTTGATTTCCCCAAACACGCTCAGTTAAATACCACTCCTGTCAACGGTGACATCTGAACCAGACCAGGTCAAGCCTGGCTTATGTGCGTGGCTGACTTGTTTCTGTTCAGGACTGGTAGGATGGAAGCTAGTCATGCCAGCTGTGAATTGAAATGACATGAAATAATGTCTGATAGATTAAGATAGGTCTTGTTGCCTGGACACATCAGTTCCAATGCTTCCAATGCTAATCCAGCATAATAAGAGTGGGATAGCCAGTTAGCTCATGAGCTCACAACAACCAGTAGCAGCTTCCATAACATTAATGGTAGCAGTCAGTGGCTAAAGCAGTTACACTGATGATTCCTGTAACGTTAGCTATTTTGCTGCAATTGGTTCAACTTCTGTTTCTGGACAAGGTAAGGGATAAAAAGATTGGAGTGAAAGGATGAATGTGTGGAGGTTTGGGGTATAGTCCCATAAAGTCATCCCCACCGGGGCCTTGAACCCCCGTCTCCCCGTATGCTCTCACCACTACTCTACTTGTGCAGTGGAGATTGGCAGGTGGGTTTTGGTGTCCTTCTTCCAGTCCCTAGTGTGGGTTGTGGTTAGAATAAGGGTTGGTGTTGGGACAGGATCTGACCTATAAGGCAAGGGGTAAAGGTTGGAGTGAATGGATGAACATGTGGTGGTTTGGGGTATAGTCCCATAAAGGTCATCCCCACTGGGGCCTTGAACCCCCGTCTCCAGGGTGGGAGTCCTATGCTCTGACCACTACTCTACTTGTGCAGTGGAGATAGGCAGGTTGATTTTGGTGTCCTTCTTTATTTTGGTGTGCTGGGACTACTGCCTCTTGTGATGCCAACAGAGAAATGCAGGTCAACATTAACCGGAGGGAGGAAGTGATAACGGGACAAACGCTATTCTAGGTGCGCTGGCTTACAGCCACGCACAAAAACCACTGCCTCTTGTGGTAGCAACATAGAACTGTAGTTCAATAACACAACGGAGGAAGGTAGGAAGGGAGGGAGGGAGGGAGTGACAACCAGACATTCAGGGACGTGCACAGATAGACATGAGGTGGTGCTAGAGCACCTGCCCTTTGCCCTCTGGACAAGGCAAGTGCCCTTTTGAAAGTTACTTAATTTTTTTTATTTTTTTATTTTGTACAGTGTAGGCCTACTGTAAGTGGCACTTGGTGACATCGATTGTCGATTAAAAGCGTGTAATAATAATGCCCCAAAATGCGTTGTAATTTTGCCAGACACCCCCCCCCCCCCCCCCCCTCCGCACACACACATGTGCCCTCCCCTCCCTCTCTTCCTTTGTCAACGGTAAACGTGAAAAGCGGACACAAACGGAGGCGCGCTGCAGCAGCACTACACACAGCACATCTCCTCCCTGCCCTTTCCTCATCCAGAGTGCCCGAGTGATGACAGCTAACCAGCCAGGTAACACATAAACCAAACAAGTGTATTGTTTGCCCCCTAAGCCTCAGTTGACAAACTATAACTTGCATTTATTTGTCTCTGTTGTTAAGTTAGTCTCATACAGCGCCAAACAGCTGAGCCTAAATTAGCCGACTGCCCACCTGCTTAGCCCACAAGTTAGCTAGTCATATTCAATTAATGGACTTAACGTAATGATGACCACCACACAACCAATGTCAGTAGAATTTGTTGTTGGTACAGCATGTGAAGCTTAAGCTATCAGTATACTTAAGCTGAATATTTAGTATTATGTAGTAACGTTTCAGCCTCTTCTCACGCTCACATGCCACTCTTCACAATTCTCATGCGGAGAAATGAGCAACCCCTACATACTACAGGCCCGTAGCCAGAGGTGGATCGAACAAATCGAACAGGGCAAAAAAAAAAAAACACCCGTCAACAACTCGTGCGACAATCAAAATACAAATTATCTGTCAGCATCCCCCCCCCGCCCACCCGTCAACATCTCACCACGCAAGATGCCCTCATTTTTCCCTGAGCACCTACCCCCCAAAATGTCTGCACGCCACTGCAGACATTTGCTGCCTTTGGTGCGCCGGCTTACAGCCATACACGAAAAAAGAAATCCCTCATTTCAGGTCACAAAAGAAAACACTAATCCTGATGCCATGCTAGCCAAACCATTATGACACAGAAGTGCCAAAGATTAAGTTTGTTTGTTTGTGTGCATGCATACTCATCAGGGGTAAACGATCAGACTGTACTCCCACGGTGTGAGCTCTTTACGAGAGAAAGCAAGAAAACAATCTTCTGCTGTGTGTCTTTGTGTCTGTAACTAAATTGCTAGTCAAACGGCTCCCAATCCAATGGAATATACATGTAATCTCCATAATAAAGGATTAAACATGAGCATACATCCCCATAAGCTCAGAGAAATGCTGAAAACTATGAAGACCGTATATACAGTACATATATGCCACTAAGTGGAGGTTGATACTGAGTACACTGATGGCATCCTTACAGGAAGAAGAAATTCAAAAGACTCATCTAGTCTTTCAAAGACTCATCATTCAAAGACTCATCTAACCTCTTTTAAAGGACACACTCGTGAAAATAAAGTGTCCTTGAGACAAAGAATAAGGACCCTCAAGATCAGGCGTACTGAAACTATAATTTATGCAAAAGTCTTCCTGGATACAATCTCCCGTGTCTCATACTCGCTGAGTGATTGACACGTCTGCCACGCTTCACCTTCTGAAACAAAGCACTTACAACAAATTGTGCTCTTCCCTCCCTGGCCGTGAGCTTCATCTCATCCGCTAATGTTCTCTCTCAGGTTTATGGTTTTAGACGAGTGACCTAGAAATCCTCCCGGCCACAGAGGGTCACCGTGGGCATTAGAGAATGTGGACAGAACTAACGTACAGTAGGCTACAGTACTTGGTTCATCCATTCCACACTAAGATCCAGGACGGCTAGTTCAGGACACGCCATTATAGCACCATCTGCTCCAGGCACAGCAGAGAGGACTGTTTTAATCTCTCACTCTCATTCTTTCTTTCTATGATGTCTATGAGGTTGTGAAATAACGGCTGTCTGTTGCAGACTCTTTTTTAAGGGGTTGTAAGTTGGCTCATGCGACACCCCTCCACAGTTTCATTCAAATCGGTCAGGTAGTTTTTGCGCAATCCCGGTTCAGAAAATGAATGGAGGTGATTGGCTGGCCGGGTTTGGGCGTCCCGTGGACGCGCCCCGCGATTCAGATCTGCTCCAAAATGTAATGGGTTCTAAGTTGGACCATGCTACACCCATCCACTGAGTTTTGTCAAAATCGGTCCAGTAGTTTTTGCATAATCCTGCTAATAGACAAGCACACACACAAACACACGCCACCGAAAACATTACCTCTCGCCCTGCGCTGTTGCTGGGGAGGAGGTAACAACATCTGTAATTTCAAGATGTACAAGACAATACAATACAAGGCAATACCTACAGTGTGAGTCGTATGCCATGTTGATAAATAATAAGTGAGCTGTACACTGTCTATCCGGTCCAAGAAAAATATCTGGGCACCAAAACAAACAAAACAAACGTCTTTGCCTCCTCCACATTGGCTCAGGTCCATAGTGTCTCCAGCCAATCAGAGGATGCTTTGAACACCCTGATGGCAGCTGGCAGGAAGGACTCCGTAGAGCACCGCGGCAGAACCGTAGAGCACCGCGGCAGAACCGTAGAGCACCGCGGCAGAACCGTAGAGCACCGCGGCAGAACCAGTCTGTTGCTGAAGGTGCTCCTCCACCTGACCAGAGTATCCACAACCACCGTCACCGAGTCCAGGCCAACCCCGAGCACAGAGCGCTAATCCTGCTAATCCTGCTCTGAAACTGTTCTGAACATGAACACTGGCGTTTACTTTTGGCGACTGACACTTTAACACATTGGTCCCCAACCACCGGGCTGCAGACCGGTACCGGGCCTCGGAAAGTATAGCCTAAAATGTAAAAAATATAAAAAATAATAATAAATTTATTACATTGAACTGCGTTCAGTCTGTTGGTCATTTTTTCCACCAGTAACCACTATCTGTGAACCCCACAACAATTTACAGATTTTGAACTTCCGACCCCGGAAGTTCCAAATAAAGGAGCACTTCCGAGTTGATCTTGAGCTAGCCACGTTTATATCAGTGTGTTGTTAGGCCTACTTAAACTTATTATTAGGCCTATAATAATAATATAATAATAATAATAATAATAATAATAATGATGATAATAATAATAACAATAATAATAATAATAATAATAATAATAATAATAGGCTAATATGTGTTGACACCAAAATAATATGCATGTAATGTGTTTAAATCAGTGTGCTGTTGTTAGGCCTACTTAAACTTATGAAAAAGTGACTACACTACAACGTTATAGGCTCAGAAAGAAAAAGTGTTAGGCTACCTCCCGGGCCTCGGAACATTTGGCTATATGAAACCGGTCCTCGGTGCAAAAAAGGTTGGGGACCCCTGCTTTAACATAATATCCTGATATTTGAGTTTTTGGTGGCTATTACTGAGGCTGAGAGAGATAAAGCACGGAAGAGACTCTGGGCCCAGGACAAGGACAAGGCCAGCGAGACCACACTGAGGCAGCCGCTCCGTCTCCCAACGAGGCCCAAGAAAGAGACCACAACAAAGACAGCGAAGTACCTTGAGCACCATCTCAGAATCCCTTGTTCTCGCAAGTATAAAGGTGCATAAGAACAGCAATTTAACAGCAACTATAATTTACATTCTGCATATCAAGTAGTTCCCTCTCGTTAAAAGACAAATACCCAGAGCACCTCAGAGAGAGATGGAGAGACGCAGGCACAAAATATCTGTCATTCTGAGCTGAACAGCAAAGGCAAGGTGGGGGTCGGGGCAGCTGCCTGCCAAAGCTATCGATCAATGGAAATCCATTTCATTTCAGTTGCCCGATTACAGTGCAGTATAACTGACATTTACACTAGCACCTGGTGTTCAGGCTGAACCCCCCAGCCCACTCTGACACAGCGCAGCTCTATTTCACCCTCTGACAGAGATAACACTCATCCCCTTCCCTCCAACAGAAGAGGGGGTTCACCAGGGCTCAGGGAGACCGCTGAAGGACACGGAGGGAGGATATTGTACTTCACACCTGAATCGACAGCGCAGAGGGGGGAATACAAGATTAGAAGTCAGTTTCTATGGGAGAAATCCTTCTTGGGAAGCATACTGGACATGTAAATCTAGCTGAAATATATTTTGAGGACAAGAGCTATTTCATCATAATTCAAGAACCGACCAATCTGCTCACTACCAGACTATAGCGACTAACTGGCATCTATCTGCATTTTACTGGTTTTATTTGTCTAAGAAACATATGCACAAAAAGGGAATTTTCGTCTGAAAAGCACCAAACCCCACATTTCTCCAGTGGGTGTTGCTCATCAACAACGATAAGAGCAAATCCTTCAAAGGAATTTGTGCTTGCATCTCTCAGTAGCCAAACGACAAAGCCAGACTTGGGACCTTGACAAAACTAACTTTCTGGGCACATGAATAAAGATAAGATTGTGCAACTAAAATGTGTTGTTAGCAAACCTTTCATAATGTTTAACTGTTTTAACTGGATTGTGTAAATGGTATGAGAAGCCAAAAATAATTTCAAAAATGTTTCTCACAATTGAAATGTGACAGAATTCTGAGCCAAACCAAAGTCATGAAAGTCTCAAAAGCAAGAAAACAAAACAGAAACTCTCACAAAATCAGGCACACAGCCTGTGCTCGGAGTCTGAAACATCTGCTCACAGATGCTTGTCTTTGAACTTATTTATTTTTTATTTTCTAAGATACTAAGTTACTGTTCTAACTCAATTCCCTTCGCGAGAGCATCAACATTTTGAAATGGCTAAACCATAATGTGGGTTTGAGGAGTAAGAAGTACACTGAGTCCATCTGGCAGATACACAGATGGCCATATTAAAAGTCAGTTAGTTTGTTTGTCTGTTTGTTTGTGTGCATGCATACTCATCAGGCACTTGATGAGCTCGAGAAAAAGCAAGAAAACAATCTTCTGCTGTGTATGTGTGTTTGTGCGTGTGTGTGTATGTGTGTTTGTGCGTGTGTGTGTAAAGTGCTAGTCAAACCCCACCCTATCCAATGGAATATACATGTAATCTCCATAAATAAAGGATTAAACATGAGCATACATCCCCATAAGATCAGAGAAATGCTGAAAACTATGAAGACCGTATATACAGTACATATATGCCACTAAGTGGAGGTTGATACTGAGTACACTGACGGCATCCTTACAGGAAGAAGAAATTCAAAAGACTCATCTAGTCTTTCAAAGACTCATCATTCAAAGACTCATCTAGTCTTTCAAAGACTCATCATTCAAAGACTCATCTAGTCTTTCAAAGACTCATCATTCAAAGAGTCATCTAGCCTCGTTTAAAGGACACACTGCCGTGAAAATAGTGTCCTTGAGACAAAGAATAAGGACCCTCAAGATCAGGCGTACTGAAACTATAATTTATGCAAAAGTCTTCCTGGATACAATCTCCCCCGTCTCATACTTGCTGAGTGATTGACACGTCTGCCACGCTTCACCTTCTGAAACAAAGCACTTACAACTAACCAAAGTCGTGAAGGTCTCAAAAGTGAGAAAACAGGGACATAGTCTCTTCTCTGACTTTGAAACATCTGCTAAATGGTGAAGCGAGTTTTAGTAACAGCTAAACGGTGGAAGGGAGTTTGAGGGGTAACAAGCACACTGAGTCCTTCTGGCAGATACACAGATGGCCATATTAAATAATAACAACAGCGAGCGTGTGAGAGCGTCTGCACTGCTCTCTGAGCCTCAGCGGGGCTGTTAACAGATCAGGGGGATGCGAGCAACAAACACATCCACTTACGCTGGGAATTAAAAGTTAGACGAGCGAAAAAAAGCGAACGTCTTAAACAAGGCGACTAGACAGACGGTTCCGTCAGTAGAACTTGGAACCTTCACTAGAAGAGCAACAACAACGGAATGAACAGATGTCTGTGAAGGCTCTAACTCTACGACCTTTAAATACTCTCTCACACAAACTCTGACAGAAAGGCCTATGGCAATAAATTGTTACACAACCGATTTCTGCTGCAAAATATCCCTCTTTAACAGCTGGTATCTGTTACATTTGTCTGTCAGGACAGGAATGGTAATCACAGAACCCAGCTAGGGAGCCAGACCAGAGAACGACGTCCATTAGACGCCCATAGGGTATAATAACTACAGCTATATAATATAATATCTTTAATTAGCAGGAAGGGCCCACTGCTGTGACCAGATCCATTGAGTTTATACTGAGACCTAGGCTACCATTAAAGAATCAAGTCTGTGTGTGTGTCCATGTGTGTGTGTGTGTGTGTGTGTGTGTGTGTGTGTGTGTGTGTGTGTGTGTGTGTGTGTGAGAGTGTGTGTGTGTGTGTGTGTGTGTGTGTGTGTGTGTGTGTGTGTGTGTGTGTGTGTGTGTGTGAGTGTGCGTGCGTGCGTGCGTGCGTGCGTGTGTGTGAGTGTGTGTGTGAGTGTGAGTGTGTGTGTGTGTGTGTGTGTGTGTGTGTGTGTGTGTGTGTGTGTGAGTGTGTGTGTGTGTGAGTGTGTGTGTGTGCGTGCGTGCGTGCGTGTGTGTGTGTGTGCACGCGCCTGTGCTTCCAATAGATTTTTTTTTTTTTACTGAATCATTTTGAAGTCAGAATCACTGCATGTGGGGACAAATAATGAAAAGCGTCTGAACACAGCCAGGACATTATAAGTGATCTGGACGACGAGGCACTAAAAAGACCAACAGCCCACAGATGGAGCAGCCAAGGCCCAGGACAACACTAATGCAATCACAGGGATTTTCTGCCAGCTCACAGGCTTGGCTCATGGGTCTGGCTCATGGGTCTGGCTCACGGGCCGAGCGCGGAGAGAGCAGGACGCGCCCCACAGAACTACACACCAGACTTCACTAGGGGCTCCAGATTGTTTCGGCCCTCCCCAGTGACTAAAGAAGTAGACATACTGTAGCAGAAATGTTAGTTTTTACATTAGTGGTGTTTAAATAAGTGGGTATACTGTTGGTCTGTGGATAAAGAAGTGGGTGTACTCCATATACCCCTGTACCCCCTCCACTACACCACTGGCCCACCCCACTGCCTGGGTGGTCGCCCATGACGACATGACAACCTCTCGGGGGAATTACAACGGCTGTGTCATCGTGTGTGTCAGGACATTTTTCAAGCATTTTTCATTGTGAAAACAATCTCAAAGCATTGAAACAATCACAGAGCCATAAAGAAAACAGAGACACAAATGAATATATAAAATATATACACATTACATACAAAAAGTTTCTATAAATAAGTAGGTCTTGTCTTAAAAGAACCCAGCCTGTGGTGCGGTCAGATTGCCAGGGAGGGCATTCCAAAGGCGGGGGCAGCTGAGCATGGGCCTCCCAGAGAGCGGAGCTTAGTCCTGGGGGTTTGAAGAAACAGGCTTTTTCCATATCAACGATTGCAGGAGGGGTTTAGCGGAGTGAGGAGCTCTATAAGGTAGGGAGGTGCATTGCCATGGTACATGCTGGAAACGTCCTCATCAAATATAGTCTTTGCTGTCCCCTCTCTTTCCAAGCGTCTGACTGCCTCCGACATTTTAGTCTCCGACAAATATGAGCTCTGCACTCTGCAGGAGGAATTTTGTAACATCAAAGATTGGCTAATAGTCAACAAATTGTCTCTACATATGGCCAAAACTACATTTATAGTGTTTGGTTCGAAGCCTAGGCTGCATAAAAAAAGATGTCTGGCATCAGTCTTGGGGGGCAGCACTTCCCTGCCAAATCTTCAGTGACCTATTTAGGTTGCTCCCTAGATAGCAGTCTAGATGGAGGGAGCATGGCACTAAAGATCATGAGCAAGGTAAATGGCTGAACAGATTCTGAGAAAGAAAAGCCCCATTCCTTGATTCAACAAGTCTTAGACTGCTTGCTAATTCTTTGGTTTCTTGCTGCTTTGATTTAGGTCTAGGCTCTTGGTACAGTGGGGTTACTAAGGCCCTTAAAGACAAACTGCAGGTTTCACAAAATAAACTAGTCAGAGTAGTACTAGGTCTGGCATCAAGGGACCATGTGGGGAAGCAAAAGTTCCAGCAGGGCTGGCTCCCCCTAGAGGCTGGGGCAGTTCAGCTCCAGCTCAGGGTGGTTCAGAATGTTTTGAACAACAGAACTCCAGCAAACCTCCAAGGTCACTTTAAGAGGAGTAGTGATACCCAATACCACACCAGAGCTAGTACTGCAGACCTGTACCTGCCCAGGTTTAAGACAAACATAGGCCAGTGTGCTTCCAAATATAGTGGAGCGGTGAACTGGAAGTTACCTTTGCATGTTAAAAGCATAGGTAACCAGCATGGCTTCAGAAAAAAGGTCAAATCCTGGCTCATGGAAAAATTTGAATCATAGGAACTTTAACCTGTACTTTTTCCATGGTTGTTGTTTGTTGTTGTCTGTTTTTTATGCTTTGAATTTATGCCACTAATATTGCTGGATGCTGCCCAGTCATGTGCTCTACCCTGTCCATCTGTACTGTCATTACATCAAGGTCCACAATGGAAATAAGTCGATGACTTTATTGTGTTAACCTTGACAATGTCTTTTTTAAGCTATTGATGTAAAAATCAAATGAGGTTTTTAAAATGTCTTGTTAAATAAACTAAACTAAACTAAAAGCCTCATGATGGAAGTCCTACAGTAGGCTAAGTGCTGCTATCACTTACCCAAAGCTGCCCCAATACTCGGGTCAATCCAGTGGAAAAGGACGGCCTCTATGGAAAGACCTCTTCAAAAAGGATCGGCAATATTAAACGACAAAAAACCCATTAAACTAGCTGCCAAAATGTCATGACACCCATAAGACGAGACAAATGTTATCCTCCGTTATTCCCATTTGATCTACAGCCACTCCAGACAAACCATTACTCATCTGGCCCCATATCCGACCGTCACTTCCTGCCATGTGAGCCAAGCCCTCCACATGATTCAAGCATAGAGCAGGCAGGAGCGCCTACGTGTTGCTTGCAGACCGTGTGAGTCATGCTGGCAAGTGCACTAGTCTACATGTTGGAAATGAAAACGTGTATGAATGCATGTCCTCCTGGCCCAACCTCTGCAACTGCAAATGCTGACATGAATGTGGGAGATGCTGGAAGCACGCCACCCCCATGCCTCCAGTAAGCATGTTGTCATCAAAGCCACATGACTACGCATCAAGTTCAATTCCAGCACCCTTTGCTTCCTATTGCCCGGCACTCTCAGCAGTCCTGGCTGGAGGAACCGTCCGAGATCCTCTCCTCTCCTATCTAGCGGTGACACTATTGTCCACAGCCAACAAGGTATCGGGAGGGTTGTCTGGGTGTCTGATGATCGACCATCTCGGTTGCTTTTGGGGAGCAGAGATCGTGCCGATGTAGCGCCTGGCCCTCTCCCATCATCGAGGAGGGATTCTCCAGTCCTGGGATGTGGAGAGGTCACAGTTAATCCCCACCACCGCCCAGTGTGACCCTGTGATCCCAGCAGAGTTGGCCTGGACTGTGTCTGGACAGCCCGTCCTGGATCAACCTGGGCAGCCTGTTTTGGCCGCAGCAGGACAGCAGCTGGTCCATCTCCCACCTGTAGGCGGACTCGTCGCCCTCAGAGATGAGTCCGATGAGGGCGGTGTCGTCTGAAAACGTCAGGAGCGTGACAGACTGGCGGCTGGGGGTAGCTGCCTGCGTGTTCCAGATGCTGTAGAATGTAGTGAAGGGCCATGTTTACTGCGTCGTCCACAGACCTGTTTGCTCTGTAGGCGAACTGCAGAGGGTCCAGGAGATGGTCCTTGGTGGATTTGAGGTGCAGCAGAAAAAGGCGCTCAAAGACCCTCATTCATACGGCGACGGGCCTGTAGTCATTTAGGCCGGTGATCTTTGTTTTCTTGAGGACAGGGATGATGGTGGAGGTCTTGAAGCAGGCTGGTACATGACATGTCTCTTGTGAGGTGTTGAAGATGTCAGTGAACACCGGGGACACCAGAGACCGAGAAGTTTCGAGACCCAAACTTTGAGGGGTTGAGACCGAGTCAAAACCAGAATCAGACCAGTATGTGTTCCACACTGCATGACACACTTACATGTGGAACATGCAAACCATATAGGCACTCCTCATTCCCAATTGATCTGACAAGTTATTGGTTGCATTTGAAGAGGGTTTACATCCAAACACAGAAATACAGTTAACAAATAAATAAAAATGCGCAGGCAATTTAGTGATATTCCCACAGTTGTGGTCTTGACCGGTCTAGAAATAAATATATAGTCATCTGTGTCCGAGACCGAGACAAAACTGAGTAGAAATGCGGTCCATTCTGAGACAAAACTGAGACCTTCAAAAAGTGGTCTTGAGACTGGTCTCCAGTACCATAACACTAGTGTTCTCCTCCCTCGCTGGGTGTTTTATCTGCTGCCGGTATTTGGGGAGTTCGTGGCTGATTGGCATTAGCTGTCCGGCTAAAGATTAGGCAGTCCGGAGCCAGTGTTGCAAGTAATTGGATTTTTGTCATTGCAAACAACATGTTTACATAAGGTTATTACTAGAGGACTAACTCATGTATCACTAAACACAATCTCTACATTTCCCTCCAGACGTACTGACCCCAGAGCAGGTTGGGTACTGGCCTGAGGGAGAGGTATTATTCCTGGGATACCAGTGGCTGAGTTAGCCTGGCTGAGTTAGCCTGGCTGCCCACGCTGCGCAGGCTGAGAGCCAGGCGGAGGTAGAGTAGGTTAGAGTAACATAACAAGGCAGACAGATGCTCAGGGTGAGTGTGTTGGCTAAATAAGCTTGAATGGGGAGGCTGCATGAAACGTTGTTGAAACATGAAACATCAAGATGTTTTTGCCTAGGCGTATAAATTAAAGTTTCATATACATGTTTTAGATGCATATTAGCAATGTAGTTTCTAAAAAATGTCATACTGTACATGGTGAAATAATAGGCTAGTTTTATATTACACAAAAACTCCAGACCCAATGGCCTAAAAGCATTCTATTCCACCAGGTCATAGTTAAATCTTCAAATTCTGTCATTGTTAAACTAAAGGTTTGCACTCCACAACATGTGAGCTAAGTGAGAAGAAGCCTTCTATCACACCATGTGTTTCTAAATGACGATAGGCTATTGTTGCTCACAGTGTACTCTGCATTTACTTTTTATAATAGCGTCCGCTATGGTACTAATTAGTCCTGTTGGAAAGATATAAAAAAAAAATGTAATCAAATATTGTTTATTTTGTTATTGATTAGACCTATAGCTGCTTTTTCATAGTTCACATATTGATTAGGCCTAGCCTATAAGTTTTGTGCTTTTTTGTCACTTTTATAGAATAGTTTAATTTAGGAAGGCCTATACCATGGTATTATAACAATATTAAGTGCACATTTTTCCTGAATGACCACATAATAAATACATTGCAACTAACCATGTCCTTCTACTTGTAGATCGTAAGCTTGCTAGATTGTTTAGCTTGCTTGCTAAGTATTTGTTCATGATTTAATCATGTGTGGTGGGTTTATTTTATCATGTGTAGTCTTGTGCAACTGCCGACAAGTTTAGGTTTCTTTCACGTTCTAACGTAGGCGGCGGTTACATCCATAAAAAAATTATTCGGTTTGATAAAAATCTATTTTGTACCACAATAAACTAGAGGCTGACAGTACCCTACCAAAATAAATCAAAAACTTGAAATGGCTTAAAAAACGTTTTTGGCTGATTTCTACCAAACGTAGTCCAGCATGAGCCAGTGCTCTCTTGAACTCTCGCCCCAACAACGTGCTTGTGATCACTGTCCACCTGTCCACTCGCTGTCCCCTCGCTGTCCTCTCGCTGTCCCCTCGCTGTCCCCAGTTCCTCAGTGCTTGGGGACCACAGCCCTAGGCTACCTTTAAGACTGTGACAGGTCATTGTACCTTTAAGACTGTGACAGCTCATTGTACCTTTAAGACTGTGACAGCTCATTGTACCTTTAAGACTGTGACAGGTCATTGTACGTTTAAGACTGTGACAGGTGATTCTACCTTTAAAGGAGTAGTAAAGGGGAAATCATATTTAGCCCTGTTTTAAGGTTAGTTATACAATGGTTCAGATCAAAACCTTGACAAAAATAGCACTTTTGAGAAAGTCTGATAATTGCTCTACCAACGTTTAGGTCATACAATGGATGTGAGTGGGCACCGTGAAAAATCTTTCAAAAACATGTTAAACTCTCGATTTCAAAGACAAGAAGCTCTACCACCGTAAATATTTACTGAAAATCCTTATGGTTGAAAGCAAGAAGGCAATTACTAGACGCTGGCTTCTTAAAGAGCCTCCTACCCTGGATCAATGGTTGGATATTGTTGGCAGCATATCCAGAATGGAGCGTATGACTAGTCTAAGATTGCAGAACGACAGGGGAGAAGAGTGGTGGGCTAAATGGGATAGATATCTGTCTGGCAGAGAGTGTGAACATTGTGAAACACAAACTCATTGTAAATGAAACTGTACAATACTGTGTCGAACACCAAATACTCCTGTATATATATATCATCCACTGTACTATAACCTCATGTTCAGTGTGTTATAAAATGCTTTAAAAGAAATACAAATAAAGTACCGAAAAAAAAGACTGTGGCAGGTCATTGTACCTTTAAGATTGTGACAGGTCATTCTACCTTTAAGACTGTGACAGGTCATTGTACGTTTAAGACTGTGACAGGTAATTCTACCTTTAAGACTGTGACAGGTCATTGTACCTTTAAGACTGTGACAGGTCACTGTACCTTTAAGACTGTGACAGGTGATTGTACCTTTAAGACTGTGACAGGTAATTCTACCTTTAAGACTGTGACAGGTCATTGTACCTTTAAGACTGTGACAGGTCATTGTACCTTTAAGACTGTGACAGGTCATTGTACCTTTAAGACTGTGACAGGTAATTCTACCTTTAAGACTGTGACAGGTCACTGTACCTTTAAGATTGTGACAGGTCATTGTACCTTTAAGACTGCGACAGGTAATTCTACCTTTAAGACTGTGACAGGTCACTGTAACTTTAAGACTGTGACAGGTCATTGTACCTTTAAGACTGTGACAGGTAATTCTACCTTTAAGACTGTGACAGGTCATTCTACCTTTAAGACTGTGACAGGTCATTGTACCTTTAAGACTGTGACAGGTCATTGTACCTTTAAGATTGTGACAGGTCATTCTTAATCAGTTTTCCATACTGTAACACAATCACAGGGGGGCAGGAAGACGTAGAAAAGTGCCATCCACCCCTGCAACTGGGGCACCCAGGCCTACCATGGCTACCAGCATTCCCCACAACCTTTCCATTCCACCCATCTCTCAAGTGTGCGTATGTGTGTGTGTTTGTTTGTAAGACATTGATAACTAAAGATATAATCTGAGTAACTATTCTGGGTTGAGTTCCTGGGAATCTTTTGAGCTTTAATGTTGTGGGCAACGCTGAAAACACGATTGAGTTCTAGAAAGCTTAACCCCCCCCCCCCAAAAAAAAAAAATTCATGAAGTAGGCAACTGCTGAAGCTCATCCACATTCACCCACAGTCCTTCATGGGTGAAGTCATCCCAATTAAAATGCAAGCTAACAAAGGGGGAGCTCAACATTTCAACACTTTCAACAATACCCCCTCAGCTGGCTCTGAATACACCGCTGCACAGTGTGTGTGTGTGTGTGTGTGTGTGTGTGTGTGTGTGTGTGTGTGTGTGTGTGTGTGTGTGTGTGTGTGTGTGTGTGTGAGGGGTGGGGGGGGGGGGGGCGGGGCTCCAAGTTGTTTCT